>NW_019101718.1:0-448588 GCF_001856785.1 Myzus persicae | reverse complement strand
AAATGGAGATTGAAATATATTACGGAGAACATTAGTCCATAGTGGAAAATGTTTACATAATCTCAAAGTGTGATGCAATAAATCAGGTAAATAATATGCCGATATTCTATTGCCTTGAATCAGTGAATTCGCCAAGCTTCTTTCTTTTATTTTTTTCAAAAAATTATTTATTGCAGTGTCATTATCGTCATCATCATCTTGATCATCGTTATAATCATCTCCTTTAACATTATCATCTAAATTCATTTCGGTGGAGTTCATATGATTATCTGTGTCATTAATTGTATTAATACCTTTTATTAACTGAAGTATATATTCACGAGCTATCTCTGAAGGAGTTGGCAATTTATCAGTCGTCCATCCATCAGTTTCACTTAACATTATAGTCATCAAACTTTCCAATATTTTCTCGAAGGTATCTAGATCTTCAGATGTTAACAGAAGACGAAAACCACGAACATAAAATTCTTTCAAACTATTATTCCTTATACCAGATAAACATTTGATACGACAAAAAATATTAATCATATGAGCTACATCCAATCGAATATAAGTGTCTGGTACTTCTTTATCTCGACCATTGAGTAAGTCAAACATATAACTTACGTATGAATTAATATTTCCTCCCTTGAAAAAAGCTCTAGATATGGCTGCCAAAAGTGCTCGAGAGTAGTCACACACTACTTCATTAGGTGGGCGTAAACCTGCAGCCATCCATGATGCTAGCCAA
This sequence comes from Myzus persicae, assembly GCF_001856785.1. NCBI lineage: Eukaryota > Metazoa > Arthropoda > Insecta > Hemiptera > Aphididae > Myzus > Myzus persicae. The sequence continues at coordinate 447,858 of NW_019101718.1, read as the reverse complement.
TTGAAAATAGATAAGGTATCGTGTTTTTCAGAAATCATTTGTGTTACCGGAATACTTCCATAACTTGTACTAATTATACCTTCATATAAGAAAATATTTGCTGATAATAGTTCTAAGGACGTTCTTTTTTGTTTTTTCACAAGGCTCCCGGTTGCATCTATCGATAATTTATTATAATTAATACTAAGATCCTTGTAGATGGATATCTGATGATTTGTCCAGTAGTGAACAAAAAAAGGATCTATACCAATAGAATGGATTGAACCCGAATGCCTTGAGTTATGTTTAAATTCGACTAATGATTCAACTGGACACTTATATTTTATACCTAGCTTTTTGTCTCTGTATTCTTGCTTTGCTTTTCTTAATGTGTGCAAATTATATAGATTTGGAGGTGAAATTCTACCATATTCCATATCAGCCACATTATTACGTCTCCAGTTACATGCTAAATCTTTAGCTAGATCTGAACCAACTGACAGTCGTTTATTACCTTTCAATGGTCTTTTAGTTACATGCTGACGTTCCATCCCTCTTGTGTCATTGGTTAAAATTTTAATTATAAGTGGTTCTCCTTCTGCTGGTTCATGATCACTCCAGCCAGAAAGTTTAGCTCCACATTTATCTTTACAATTAGCTTGGAAAGTGATAAAATGTTTACTACAGTTGGATCTAAATACTTTACCACGCTTATAAATGAAATTACAGGGTAGTTGGTTGGTATTTATAAATGCATCATTCACCACATCTGTCCAAGTAAATGGCTTTAAAATCTCATACGTTCTAAATTTTTTACCATCTCTATAAACATTTCTTTCAGGAAGAATAGTTCTATACAAGTCATATGGAATTTCTACTTTAAATAATTTATTTTTTGGATCAGATTTTACGGATGATGATGATGAAGATGAATCATTTTCTGATTCTACTACGTTATTATGATCCACATTTTCTGCATCTTTAATATCATATATTTTTCTTAATTTGCTTTGCCATTCATTTCTATTCAGGAGAATGTTAATATAAATACTTTTAGGTGACATTTTGCCATCAAGTTTTGTTGATAAAGTTGTCCAAACAGGGTCATTAGAATTAAGTAAATTTCCATTTTCCTTAAATAAGTTGTGATTTTTTAAAACATCAAATACTTTATCTTTATCGATTAATGGCTTTCTTCCTACCTATAAAAATATACTAATATTAATTTAATTTACTCTCAAATGAAATCCGTTATTACAAATATAATATTTAAAATACTTAATAAAAATGATAAATATATTTGACTCTTAAAAGTGATTAAAAATAACTGTACGTATACTTATATATTAATGTATCTTAATATTTAAAATCGAAAATTGAAATCTTTGACGCTTATGTTCATGGAAACTTCTTAACTACCCAACTGATTATCTAAATTTTTTTTTGTAAAATTTATAATTCAAGAGAAAATTGTACGTTAGTTCTGAAATTAATTATAAGTTTATGCAACTCAAAATAAAACACAAAATATTGCTTACCGTGAAATACTACACAATTTTATTCATATTTTTTAAATGACAAATTAAACACAAATTTTGAATCATAAAGTTTATGAAGTGCACATGTATCAGCTAGTAATTCATAAAAATGAATTAAATAAAAATAAAATTCAGTATTTTATGTTTCTCTTATTAGTTGTTCAATGTTCAGTAAAATGTTTTCCAATGTTAAATCCCAAATTTGTTTGTAACAAAATTTATATAACAATTTAAATATTAATTTAAATTGAAAAATATTCAATTATTATGTATTACAGACAATGTTATATACATAAGCGATAAGCGTGTCATTATAAAATATATTATGTACCTACCTATATTATATATATATATATATATATATAAACAATTATACAAAATTAAATTTAAAAACAGACAATGTTACACATTAGCGCGTCATAAATGCTTTCTAAATTAAACTCATTATTATAAGTTAAACAATAATTATCAATAACTCGAAAAATATCTACATAGGATTCTTGTTTTTTGTCTTTCAGTAAAGTGAAAACCAAAGGTACGTAATGATTGTTTTTCATTACATGAACTGTGAAAAATTGGCAAAAAACTGTATACAGTACGAAAATGTTCCATCAACGTAAAATGTGGTTGATTTACTTTAAGACTAAATTAAATAAATATGTATAGGTATAAATATATATTTGACATTTGAGTGCAAATTTTCAGGCTATAGTTAGTAGGCTGACGTCGTAAAGGTATAAACGCGTATAATATGAGAACCCCTGGTTAAATAATAATATTTTACAGTTGTATGTATTTAAGTAGGTATGTAGTTATCTTAATAACTAAATAATTTTGATATAATTGATAAACAGTATACTTGGCTTCTTTGTTTTAACATATTCTTATATTAAATTGGATATATTAATTAATTTAATAACTTATTAATAAAATAAATGTACCTAATACTATTTTTGTTTAGAATAAAATTTTCAAGGTACCTATGGTACATTATTGTTTTTGTACTTTATTATGGTTAAATTGTTTAGTATGTCAAACTTTGTAAATTATCTTGTTGAAATAAATAATTGCGAGCGACTCTAGTACAGTAATGCCTATATAGGTACTATGAGATATATAATGCTCAGCCCCCCCCCCAGTAATTTCACCAAATTTCCGACTATGATTTTACCTTACCTAAGATAAACAAAATCCAGATTTAGAAACTCTACTAAATCTATTTAAAAGCGTTATTACTTATAATACGTAAATATAGTATAAAGTATAATAAAGAGCTCATTTTAGCTTCTTTTGTTATTATATATTTTTATCTAAAAATGTAGTATACAAATTATTATCTAAGTATATTTTTTAAAATTTTGTATAGAATAGCCACCTATAACTATTGGGCTTAAATTTAATACTAATTTATTCACATTTAAAAATATTCAAAAAAATATTAATTAATAATAATAATATATAATACTATTTTTCTTTCCATTGTAATGTAACTCATTATATAATAGACAATGTCTATTAGACATAGACAGATATTGACAAAATTAAAAACTTATCTTAACTATAACCTTTAGATAAAAATATAATCAAATCATACATCTTGGTGAAAATTAAATATTATAACTTCTTTAGGTCATATAAAAATTAAATCAACAAATATGAATTATTAGTGTAAACTGTTCAACCGCCAATATGGCTGTGTTATTAAATAAATCATTAATAGATACTTACATACTATTGTAATTCAAAATAGTTCTAAACTTACCATTATAATTACGATGTATTTAAATAAAGTTAAAAACAACAACAAACTATTATACAATATATTAGCAATTATTCATATTTATAATAATTATGAAAGAATAAAATTCATATGCATGCGACTGGACGCCTGGACTGCAAATGAGATAAGAATAATTTTCATTTCAATTTAATAATGTTTTTATCATTCGGTCAAGTTTAGCCCATAATATTATTGTTGTTTATAGAAATCGACATGTATAATAGTCGTGTAGACAATTTCACTAGGTACATAAAAAATAGGGAAACCCAACAAAATGCAGCACGCAAGTGAATCGTTAAGTTTTAAATATAACAGGCTACACAACGCGGTGTTTTCCTATGTGTTTCGTGGCACCACTCACCGGTCACCGTTATCAATAGAAATCACGTGTAAATATGTGATCGTCTTTATTTGTAATTGCCAAAATATTATTAAAAACACATAAACTATATTTTTTTACAATTCGTTATTGAAATTTGAAACATTATCTTTGCATGAACATTGAACGCCGATGTAAATGCGTCGTTGACACGAATGAACGGGCAGCCATACCCACTGTCAACGCGTCGTAGGGATAAAGTAACCTATTTTGTATTGAATCTTTTTTGGTGGCTATAGCTGCACACATTTGAAATTTCTTTTTCCGTATTGACTGTTGAACAGGCCCGTATTTAAAAATTTGGCGCCCCCGGGCATATAATTTATCCCCCCTCCCACTAAAATAAATAATAATATAACACTAATTATTTAGTAATTAATGTAAATCGTTTAATACTTTTTTTAATTAACAAATTAGAACATAATAAAACATACTATTTTCTTTTTTTCAATATAATTTTTTCCTTGCTCGATTATTGGCAAAATCTTAAATTATGTCACTATAATTAATCTCATGAGTTATTTTTTATTGTATTGTGCAATTTTAACTAACAAAATTTGTGAATAATATTTAGGTGATTATTATTTATACTAAACTATAAACAAATAGTTTAAACCGTATAGCATAGGTAAAAATAATAAAACTTACCTCATTAGGTATATAATATAATATAAGTATTACATCAATCGACAATCATCAATGCATAAATTCATTAAACTTTCATACAGTATAATAGTATATATAAGATATTTATAAAAACATATTGATAGTATCACAATTGACACAATTCACGATGCAAATATCGATATCACTATAAAATTATCATCGTTTTGGTTTATTGGGTAAAATAGTACCTAAACCAATTTCTAAAAAAATTTTTTCTGAATATTTTATCATCCAGCTATTATTATTAATATTTTGTCGATTTTAGGCAGTAAATAGTAATCACGGACTAAGGTATACTATTTATATTTTATATATTATATTATATTACATATCTTAGTCCGTAGCAATAATACAGCTATTATTATAGACAGTGTCACAGTGATTTATAACTTTTTTCTAAAATAAAAACTACAAAAATATTAAATAAAATGCAATTTTTTTTTTTTTCCAATACATTTTTATAATTAATTTCTCTAAAATATTTTGCCGCCCCTAAGACATGGCGAACCCGGGCATTTGCCTACCCATGCCCCCCCCTAAATACGGGCCTGCTGTTGAATTATATCTACAAATTTTACAAGCGGAAACGTGCAACGACGGGTAGTTGGCGCCACAGGTTTAATCATGTTGTCCACTGCCGGGCACAAGTAAAATTTACATCCGCGTCTAACATAATATGCTAAAACCTTGGAAGTCGCTCCACAGTAAAGTACTAATGAGGAAGATAGATCCCGCAAAGACTTTAAAAAATATACATACAAGAAAATTAGTTTCTTCTACACTACACAAAAAAAACTATGTAGGTTCCTAAGTATATTATGTTTTATTACAAACAAAATGCATTTAATATTTATTACACACCTATTTCAACGAGTTAAGAACGATGGTGAAATCACAATTTACACAATCAGCAAGTCATAGGTTTTTAACATATTAAACTAGGATTTATTAAAAAAATTAACATATTTCTGACTTAATCAACATATTTTTTAATTGCACATCGTAATCAGTACTATAACGTCTATAACTATCTTTTTTTGACTTATCAATGTAGAAAAAAATGGTTTTTCTGTGGTAGTGGATAAAACTGCCATAAAAAAATCAGATTTTCCGGGGAATGGGTGAAGTTCTGAATTTCAAAATTGTTTTCAAAATATTAGCGAAGGTATGGAATCGAACAAAATTTGGGCTTCCCTCTCAACTAAAAAGCTAATTTTGGTGAAATTAAGAAGTCCTAAAAACTGTTAAAGTTAAATTCATCAATGAAAATAATTATTAAATACAATTAGTCTTATTACAATAATAATAATAAAAAATAATACCCAATTAAAAATAAATAGTTAATAAAAAAAATAATTTAAAAAAAAAACCCCATCAGAAAAATGTTGATAGCACCCAAAGCGGGGAGTTACAAATTCTGAAAAGTATGTTACAAATAGTTACAAATGAGTTACAAAAGAATGGCGTTGGTCCGGTATCGATCGGACAAAGTCGGGGGGCTGGCCCCCCATCAGGAAAATGTTGATAGCACCCAAAGCGGGGAGTTACAAATTCTGAAAAGTGTGTTACAAATAGTTACAAATGAGTTACAAAATATTGGCATGGGTCGGGAGTCGATCGGACAATGTCGGGGGGCCATCTTCACGCACGTGTCTGAATATATACCTTGTATAGTAGGAAAAATATTATGTGGTGCTGATTATGGTGATGTAAAAACATGTTGAAAATATTTTAAAGCTTTCTGAAGTAATGTATGCGTTTATAAAAACAGAATGATGTAAAAAGAGTTTGTTGGATAATTTTCAAAAGTTTCTGTATTTTTATTTTAAATTTTAATACTCATTTGTATTTTATCAACTTTTGAACGTTACCACTCTATAATAAACTCGAAATGTTTATTTGATTTTTGTCTAGCGCTGCACGTCTTTCAATGACGTATTTCTTACTTAACATTTGTAGAGTTTTGAATGTTTTACTTTGATATGTAATGCTGGGCACTGGCCATGAACTGTCACAACAAACTTTGAAGTTGAATAACTTTTAAGTTCCAAAAAATCTCAAACAAATCTAAGAACAGATCGTTAGAATAGTTTTAGATTGATGGGCTAACTTCAAGTAAGTCCAAACAGTCTGTTAATTTTTGCTCAAATGATTTATGTTTTATTCGGATAAATTCTGACAACAATTTGAGTAATTTACTCAAATGAATTACGTTTGGAAAGTCGAGCATCGGATATGAACACCGGGTGTGTTGTAGAACTAACAGTAACAACAACTTTTTAAAAGTAATCCCCCCTGCTTCAGTTTAGATGTCAGATGTATAAGGTATTGTATATATATGTACAACTTATGGAGATTTTGTTACTATAATACTATTTAATACTATCCTAAAATACCTACCTACCGTCTACTACAAGTGAAAAAATATCACTACAAAAGTCTGCAATTCTTGAAGACTTTAACAGTTATTATATTTCCAAATTCAATATTTGAATTCAAATTCAGATGAATTTGGAAGAATCATCGATCCAGTGGAGGTCAATATCTGTTACACGCATAAACTCAATAAATAATTATTACAGTTTTAATTGTAGCTTTCAAACAACTGTTTTTTTTTTGTGTGTTTGAAATAAAATTTATTTTTTATGTATTATCTATCGGTTTACGTTGTATTTTCAATATTTGTCTCATTATACTGAAATTATACGCACGTATTCACACCTTGGTGGTGTCATCAGACGTGGTATTGCTATGTACATTATATGAATATATCCTGTGCGGGTAACTCGACAATGACAACCGACAAGACGCACAGACTGTCGTTTAAAGTATACATATCTATATTATATTATATTATTACAGTGTTATAGACGTATAGTAACTAGTATTTTGGAGGTAGACATCCGCTACTATAATGTTTACGAAAACACAACGACGCGGTCGCATGAAATAAATAATAAAAATAAAAATGGTATAGTGTAAAGGTAGTATTAAAAAAAAAAAAAAACCAAACGACGATATTATAATAATAATGGCTGTATCGGCGAGCCAGTCGCCATGCTGCGCGGAGCTGTTTTCTTTTTATACACGACAATGCGGGCCACTCGTGTCGTAGCCCCGCCGTGGGCACGACGAAATGTACACATGGCCAGGAAGGGTTGCACGACGACGTGAATAGGCAGTATAATAATATTATCATTGCATTGTGTACAATTCTCAGTAACACTTGTAGATCTTGTCGTAAGACAGTGCACCAGCATCGCGCCGCAGCGCACCTCACAGCACCTGGCCATCTCACCACTATCGCGTTATATTATAATAATAGCCATTTATACAACATAATAACATTGTATATTATAAAGAGTCTTTGAGTGCGACGTCGACGACGACGACGACGACGTGTTCTTCACGACTACATTATTCGATTTGGTGGTAACCGTATAATAATACACCATTATACTAATATAAACGTATAATATACTTACACTTATTTGTGTGTATAGGTACTGTTGCATGGTGTACTTCACTGAAGTAATGCTTATTATACGTTAGGTATTATAACGCAGTGATATTATACGGGCGTGTGCGTAACACTATATTTTAATAACAATATGATGTATAGCAATGCGTGTACTCGAAATAATTGTTTGTGCCCGATCAAGGCAGAATATTGAAATATATTTAGGCTATAATATAGCTGTGATCTAATCTGAACTGCACAACGATTTTTACAAGAAATGTTATCATAAGATATTTCAAAATTTTATTATTGTTCACTGATTTTTTTTCATTTTTTAAAATCACTTGAGATTCGAGACGTCCGATAGTCATTTAAGTAACGGCTCGTGAACTTAATGAGCAGATTTTTTTGAAATCCCCTGGTAACAAATCACGTTTTTCTACAATTAATAGGGCCTTTGATCTATACTATAGTAGTAACAGATGTTTAGACGAAATAGACAAATTGGTTCAGAGATTGTTGATGATGTAAGAGAAAATATTTTTTCTGCTTCATTCTACGTTTCTACCATAACTGCTGCATCGACTCCCTCGGCGTCCCTCCAGTACCTATCTTTTATTTTTATTTTTACCGTTATTTGAAACAAAATATTTTTTGGACGTGAAGTACTGAAGTCTGATAGTTGAAGGACGGAGTTTGAGTATTGTGGTATTATTATTACATTATTTATAAACCTTCTGATCTGGATTTGTAAATTTACTGATTAATTACCGAAATTTGAAAAATAATACTGTCATTCAAATAATTGTGGAAATTAGAAACTGTTTTCCTTCTTCTCTTATTTTAGAGGTGATGATTGACTCATTTGTTTTATACATAGAAGAATTTAAAAATGAAACTTTTATTTTGCATTTTTTTTTAACCTTTGTATTTGTAGAGACGCTTAATATTTCATGAGAATGTGGATACAACTTGATTATAATTTATCGTAAACGGTAAACTACACGCCATTAAAAAGAAAAAAAAATTAAAAGAGTGTTATTTATTTTTCTGTGTTAAATTGTTTGTATTACGTATGTTTTTACCTATGTACCAGACAATAGCTGTAGCGGCTGCACAGTGGTCTGACAAACGACATCCTGGTCACGCACAGGCAGATATATATGATTTTTTGTATACATTTATTATGCCGTTTTATTTACGACATGCAACAATCGCGATAAAGCCAAATTTTATGATGTAAATTTAAATAATATTTAAATAGATTTTTGTTCAATCATTTTTATTTAGCATAATATTAAAACCAATAACCCACATCAACTAACCCTATGGAATATAAAGTCTGACAAAGATACAAAAAAATTATCTGTACAACCGAATTAAAAATAAAGGGCAAAACGCATGGCTAAAAATGAACACTAAATTAAACGAAATACAAAGGACAACAGAAAATGGAATAACCCAATATCTCCCTAAAGAAGAGACGAAGCTGTATTAAATCGCCTCAGAATAGGTTATACACACCACACACATGGCCACCTAATGAAAAAAGAACCACCAAAAACATGCCTTACATGCAAATATACAATTTCAATCAAACATATCCTTACCGAATGTAGAGACACGAAAGAAGCCCGACAAAAACACAATATACCGGAACACCTTTACGACGCACTGGGCCCCGACGAAGAATTCATCAAAAATATAATTTTATTTATGAAAGACATTCAATTGCACAATTTAATTTGTATTATTTAAGAACAAACATATAGTCATGTAAAAACAAGCCAATGGAATCTTGTTTTAAAGTTTCAAGTTTATTTACTATTACCTACCAACAATAATATCAATCATAAATAAAAAAATTTTCAAATGTATATAAATAGCATAAAATAATTCAAAATATTTTGATGGTTAAATCATATACATATAGAAAATTCTAATATGAATATTTAGGTAAAATCCCATTAATTTCACTGTTGGCACCCCGCTCACGGCCATATCAATTTCAAACCTTTCACCAATATTTTGAAACTTAAACTGAACCTTGTTTTTAGAATTTAAAACTTGATAAATTTCTCGGAGAATAGAACCTTATAATTTTAAAAAAATGAATACATTCTTTGTGTAAGCTAGGGATTTTAAAATATCTATATTTAACATGAAATTAGTATCCCAATTATAATTTATGACAGTATACTAGTATATAGTTCCAAGTACTTGTATAATTAATTTTTCTAACCCAATTTAACTTAACTATTTAATTTTAATATGGTAATCGTACATGATTACCAGCAACTTAATAAAAATATATTCTACAGAAAAATAGTTGAAAATAGAATGATTTATAATTTTTATTATAGACTTTATAATTTAATAACATCATGTGCACGTGTATGTTCGTATGTTACAGGTCGGTTACAAATTACAATTATTGGTGTAGGCCGCTGGCAATTAAACATGTGCAAATTGTTGCGATTTGTTGGTTGTTTGTTCCGAACGCCACCGTTATACCACCCTAGTATAATATGGAAGATATACGGGTCAGCTGACTGCAGTAGCGTAATTATTGGAGGGCCTTGCGAGTATAGCACATACAACGCCAAAAATATTCAAGTTTGTAGGTTCTAGTGGTTATATACGTTGTATTTTTTTTTTTTTTTAATATGGTGATTACTATTAAACATCAAACGTACTGAATCAATTATCTAAACTTAATTTTCAATATTATTGAATCCTCTATTATTTATGACTGTAGTATGTAAAGATAGGACGTTTGCATTTTTTTACCTTTGATCCTATAAAATACCATCTTTGCATATATTTGTTTCGTGGTTTCTTGTTTTAGAATATACTAATTTGTTGTGTTTTGAATTTTTTTGCATTATTAGATATAAATGCATTTTTTGGTTATGTTATAGCTTGGGTTATTTTTTATTAGTTTACATAATTTTTTTCGTATTACATGACATTTTTTGTAATTTTTGTACAATGTGGAGCATTTTTCTCAAATTTTCGAGTTGTAGTTTTTTGTTGTATTATTAAATTTTTTATTTCTATCTTACTTTTAAATTTATTTTTAATAAATTCATATATTTTTGTGCTGTAAATTAAACTTAAAATTGAAATGTCTATTTTTGTCTATTTATTTTACTATTTGTATTTTATATTTATCTAATATCCATTATTTCATTGTTACATTACCATTAGCTCTAATAATAATTATTATTTTTTAATTAAATTTTTTTCACTCATTTAAGTAGATATTTTGGTTATTTTTTTAAGTTAATTTTTTTTGAGTTTTTATGGCATTTTTGTATGTTATTTAGGTTATTAATATTCTATCTCTAGTTATTAGTAATTTCTATTAAGTAAAGTTATGAGGAAACTTAAAATTAATCTAAATATTTTGAAATTTTCACTATAATATTGTGTAGAAAACGATAATTGAAATTAAATTGGTGAATTTAGGCAAAATTTGAACTTTGAACGCTTAAAAAAAATGATTGCAATATATTTTCAATATTCAATAGTTGCAATATGAACTTATTTTTTTAAGGTTAATTTTTCAAGATATTTCATTGTTCATAAATAGAAAAAACTAATAATTTGAATATTTCAAATGTTTATTTTTTTTTATTTTTTTATTTTATACAATCTATACTTATTAGCATAATAAGTATAATTGAAAAGAGACAGAAAACATGGTATGCGTGATTAAGAAGTCACCCACTAGTGACTTTTTGCTCAAATGTTTATAAATAAGTAAACATCGCAAAAAAAGCATAAGTGTTTTGAAAATTATATCACGTCTAGTATAGTTGATGATATAAATATTTGGCGAAAAATTAAATTCTCTACAGATATTTATTTTTGAATTAAAACAATTTCGATTTTTCCAAAATCTGCAGGTTTTGCATAAAATTCACGGTTTTTCATATTTTTTTTTTTACCACTGCAAAACCAATGGGTACATATTCTTTTTTAATTATTTGAAAACTAAAAACATACAGCTCTTGTGCATTCCAAAATTGTTGAGATAATATTAATAATTATAATATTATTATATTATATTATATTATATTAATTATAATATAATCTGGATATACAGACATTCCACTGTCATAAGTTTCGTCAAAATATTTTAATACTAGTATAGGTACATATAGTAGAATAGTATCGTTGTACTGATGTCGTTATTTATAAATTTATTATTCTATTGATTCATTCATTGTGTGGCAAAAAATGCCTAAACTATAAAGAGTACCGTAACTGGCGTAACTGGAATAGATGTATGATAATTCTGTCTAAGAAACATGATATTTATTCGTATTATGTATTTTATAATATTATAATATAGATAGGCGTATACATATGGTATTCAGCCAAAATATCTTTGGAAAAAATCAAACTATGCCTGAGGAAAAATATCCATGCAAATATATATTATCCGCAACTAAAATATTGCCTTAACTTCAATAATTCATGAAGTACCTATTGTTATATATACCCACGTAATTTAAATTTAAAATTAAATATGAAGGTATTCAAAAGAACACAATTTACTATGCATGGATAACATAAAGGGTACCTGGTTAAACAATTAATATATTTTAAGGTTTAAAATAAACAGCGACAAATTTGAGACACAATTGCAACCGTATTCCGTATCCTGCAATCTATACCAGATGTACTGTCTTTAAAGAACTCCGACAACGACATCAATATCCTATCAGTTTTCCGTCTTGTGCAACATCAACTACAATATCAGCACCTCCAGATATGGTATAATAGGTAAACTTGGTATACCAAGTACAGCAGTAAATGTTAATCATGCACACGCGAACGCAGTCCACAAACATACATGCTTAATCACACTCTCTGAAATGGCGCCACCTCGCAGAATAAAATAATTTATGCTCCACAACATATTATATACATCTGCATTTTTACAACCAACATGCAACCACTGCAAGTCCGATTAAGGATATCTCTATGTAACTCTGTCTCCTTGTTTTTCTAAGAGGTCAGATTTTTAATTTCCTACAATTCAGTATTATTGAGTCACTCATACGAGGTTTACTTTATTGTTATTTGTGTTGGATGGTTAATATGACGTGTTAGGTATATGTGGTGAGTGATGACAATCGATCGTGAATAATATTTACGTTTAATGATTAAGGATGTCTTATGTGTTTCTAAAAGGATGGATAATATTATATAGATAGTCTAAATCATTGTCATATTGAGGTATTGAGTATACGTATCGCTTAATATTTTACAATGAATTACATTGTGTTAAAACACATGATTCATCATACACTTTGTTATACGTAATAAACTGGTAAGCTAGGGTGGTTTTTTAGGGTTACAACGTACAGTACAGACCGGAAACTTTACAGTTTCCGTTTTTTCATACCCTTTGATATTTGAATCATCGAGAATCAATTTAGTATATACCTACATATTAATATTAGATATAGAATTAGTATTGTATACAAAATTAAATAAATGGTGTACTAACGTGAGAGCTCGTGACACGCACAAACTAATGCACCCAAATTGTACACGGCACCTGCTCAATGTTTCGAACGTTCGTAGGTACATTATAATATATACTATACCTAATGTTTCATTACTCACATTTTACTACTATTTATTGTTGGTAGGTATCTATATTGTTTATACTTTATATCACACATACTACATAGTATACCTATAAACCTACATAATAACAATGTATATATTATATACCACGAGCTACCACTGTAAAATTGCATGTTATATACAGTACATAACCGGTCTATGAGTATACGGTCTATGGTTTTAGATCACAGATTTGTATACTATGAAGCATATAAGTCAGAAACGTCTTAAATGTAGGGGCTAAGGGGAGGGCTTGGGGTCCGGGCTATACATTTTGGAGACTATTTTGATTTGTGATAGTTATTTAGCCAATAAAAGACTAGTAATAAAAATAATAACATTTTTATTGTGGTTATCATATAGTCACGGAAAACTTGCATTGATAATACCAACTACCAGGTCACCAGAGCATAGAAAAGTATTGTGGTTTGAGATATCACCATGTACTTTTATGTACTCGTAAATCGTAAATCGTAATTACAATTATTATTAAAGATTGCGATTTGTGACTGTAAATATAGTAGTAAAGTAGATACACCATTATTTGTGACAGTGAACCAGGTTTAAAGTGCTTTAAATAAATTGTGTTTATTATTGTGTTGTTCTTCCTTCATTTTGTCATTCTAAGATCGACTAAAGCAAAGAATGCATTTTAAACACAACGTGTTTTTTGTACAAACAATTTTTCTGGAAAATTTTACTTGGGGCGCAAATTATCAAATACGTTTTTGATAGAAGTCCGTGTTCCAAACACGGGATATAATTGATATTATATTCGTATGTATCACTAAACGTACTTTGATTTTAATTAAAATCACAGAGTACCTAATATATAATTCAAATCTGTTTTTAGAATTCTTATTATGTAATTAGATCAATCGGTTGGTAAGTTGAGAATATATCACCATTTAAATATCTATGGTGAGCGAGTGGCGAAGACACAAAATTACCATTTTAAATACCCACAAAATGAGTTATTCTGTGGCCTGTGTAAAAGTACAAAACTATTAGACGATTGACGATGGATCATCAATTAAAATTTAAAAAAAAAAGATTATTTAATATCAAAAACAATGTAATACATAGTATTGTTGCATAATTACATTAGTGTACCAAATAATTTTAAATTAAATTAAAACTGTATGACTAAATATAATGTGATGAATAATGGTAACAGGATATTTTGATCTACTATGGGTACATTTAATAATACTAAACATGCCAATAATATTATGAGCTCGTTTACTTTGCACTTTAAAATATCATACTGCACAAACTTCAATAAATGTGTCGTAGTACTACACACAACCCTGATCTCAGCTGGATGTGGTAGTTTGTAGGTGCGAGTTTTATCAACTATAATAAATTAATGTATAGGTATACATTTCTCTAACTCAAGCTTTGCTTAAAAGAGATATATAATCAAGTATTGTAATTATGAAATTGTGTATTGTAAAATTTAAGAAAATTTTTATTGATAAATAAATACGTTTATTATAAACGCAATGTATTGATACGTACTGATATATGTATATAAAATATAAATATTAATCGACACTGGCACGATATACAAGTAGTTTGCTAGTTTTAGTCTCCCTATATCAGGCTATACAGCATATACACGCAGTAGGCCCGTCTATTTTAATCATTCATTTTTATTTATTAGTTATCTGTTTTTTTTCCTCGTATTTTTCGATCACTTCACCACTGGATTCTCTTCACCGATGTCGTTGTTTCCGGTATTAATCCTGGCCCCTCACCCCGGCAGGTGGTATATTATGCGGATATACACTACTACCATTAAAACACCACTGCGACACTGTGGTTGGCGATGTTTGTGTATAGTTATACTTGTATATTATATACATTGGTAAGTATATAATATACTCTCTGATGATATTCAACATCGATTGTAAATTATGATTTACCGTACTGCATCATAATATAACCGTCACTATTCAAAATAATTATCTTAATTATATTGGTATATAATATTATGGGAACATTCAGTATAGTGATGCACACTTTCTTTACTCACGAAACTACATAAAAGTAATTAGATCCTTTTTCAAGTGCACTGCAGCCTATGCAATCTGTAGCGAATAACACATATATGTATAATGTATCAAAGTATATACATCTAAGTTTATGATACATACTATATATAAATTACAATTAATTTTGGTACTGGGAGATACAAGGGGGGGGGGGTGAAACCTGAAAATTCTTTATTTTTATTACATTTTACATTTTTCTAATTATACTTAATTTGCAGTGAAAAATCCAATTAGATACCGTTTTTTTCAAAGTTAATACTTATAATTAACCGACACATTTCTATGTAGACTATACCTATCAAGGATAGCTAACCCATTGAATAGGTCTTCTGAACCTAAAATATGTTTAATCGTCACATCATTGTTGAAAATTATCAATCCGTTTTACAAGACATAATACTGGAAGTACAAGTGTACCTACAGTTAAAATGTGCGGCAATAGATTGTTGAAGTTTGGAAAAATATTTTTAATATATTAAACTTATGTGTCTAATGTGTATCTTTAGCGTTTTCATTTAAATTTGGATGTCATGAACCAACCTTTTAAAATAATGTTTGTAATAATCAACAACATTATGGAGACCCTTTATTATTTGAAACTTTTATTATTAAAACGATGGTTTAACTGTTTGAAAATATAGAATAAAAAATGGAACAAAAAAAATTATTCTGTAAAAGTCTTCTGAATTCTCCATAGGAATATTATATTGGTGTTTTTGTCATATAGAAATTTTAGGCATTTTGATTTCAATATCTAATTAATTGCATTGAATGAAAAATTGTTGAATCACTCTACAAAAATGCTTCAAGACTACTTTTTAAACAACATTGAGTGACACTGGCAAGTTAAACTTTTCAACTTAAATTCTACTGTTAAATTATTAGAACTCACTAAAGGCGTATATAAGATATAACTATAATAAATTGTGGAAAGATTCTAGTTGTTTTTTTAATACTGAGGAATTAATAGAAAATCTTCCGGAAGGCTATGGCCCCCATATCATCCATCTATATAGGTATGCCACTGGTGGAGGCACTGAAGTTTCTAGATCTAAGTGGACGAGCGATGAATATATAATTGACAGTCAGATTCCAATAAAATAGTTTTCTTTCGTAAAATTAAAAAATGAATCACAATAGAGAGTTTAATTTATTAACAACTATTTATAAAAGAAACATTTTACATACGTAATAATTTTAAAATGTACTGACTCTTTTTTTGCTATTTATCGTGTGACATTTGTCTAGAAACTTGAAAGTTTAATACAAGGTTCTTTATAAGTTTTTTACGGGTACTATATATATCAACAGACATAAGAATACATATTATGCGAATTTTTTTTTTATTATTTTTTCGTAATGTTTGAATGATGATATTATATGATATAATGTGTCATATATTATAATAATATTTTCGATTTGTTTTCTGCAGAAAATAGTTCAGCCTATCTTATTACTAGTAGGAAAATAAATTACAAACGGAAATGTAAATATAAAATAAAATATTCTTGGAAATATACTTGACAATATATCAAAGAATGAAACGATGAAAAAGCAACTCGTGAGGACATCGACGTCGGGTATTTATCATCCATTCACAACTATGTATAAGTCACAAATGTATACTGTACATTTCTGCTATTTTAATATAATATAATATTATTATAGGTAGGTACTCTAGTATAATTCTTATGCTTAGTTTCGTTTATTTGCCAACGTTGTGTAATCAGAGTTTTTATTAAAATTTGACGTGCCAGTAATATGTTTTTAAGTAAGTAACTAATAAGGACCTATAGTTCCTACTCTAAAACATTTATTTCATAGTGAACGAGAAATTAAAAAAAATTACAAACATAAAGAACATTTCTATATCATCTATTTTTTGTATTGACAATTACAACTGAACTTCCCCACCCACTACATCATACTTTGTATATTATGTTTGTTCCTATTTATCAATAGATATTTATTTGTTTTATATATGTTTCCTGCAGGTGTATATTTTGACAATTTGATGCAATACGCCAATACAAGCAGCAGTTAGCTTCAACCACTATAATATATAAATTTGTTTTGATAGCAGAAAATAAAATTTCACAATTGTATGTTGATTCAAATGTTAGGTAGGTGTATGCATAAATGTCAAATGACTAGGTGATGAGCCACTTATTTCAAATCATAAATTATCTGGAAAGTCTAGAAGTTGGGATTCCAAACTTTCAACAGTTTGTAGTTAGTATTTTAGTAACTGTTTATTTAGAAATAATAAATAATTTTTTTCACTATTATTTTTCGTAAATAAATGCAAAATTAAAAAAATAAAATATTTCACGTGCCGTTAAAATTTGGCCCACCTTCGGTATGCTTGACATTAGTTCGTACCCTTGGTAAATAATATATTGATGTAATGATATATCTATTACTTTATAACGGCGACGACGATACTTCCGTTTTCGTAGGTATTCACCGTCGTAATTAAAAACCCGGACTTAATTTTGATGGTCGTGTCGGTAATTATCTTTTATTGCTCTACATATTTATATTAAATGTGTAATATATAAATGTATATATATACTACTATTAGTGCTATATAGCTGATGCACAATATCAATTAGGAGGGCACTAGTAACGAGTTATTAATTTGTTTTCTTTAATAATGTACAACGACAATGGCCAATTTTACTCGGGTATACTGTATACATATATATTTAGTTTTATAAGAAAGACGAAAGTGGTATAGGTAATAATAACGATGTCTAAAATAATTGTGGTTTTTCTTTTGATATCCACTAGATTGCAATATCTCTATATTTTAGTATCCGAGCTAGCGGGGTATATCATAATTGATTACTGTACATATTTTTAAGATGTAGGACATACTTTAACTTTAAGGATAGTATTTTCGTAATAAAAAAAGTTTCAACCATTAACCAGGTGAAAATGTTAACCGTGCAATGAAATGTTATTGTCTCCCACAAATTCTTTCATGAAAACGCATTATTTTGTTGCAGTATATTTATAAATGAGTGACCATAAATATTTATAGAGATTATAGTCATAGATATACATAAAAGTCATAACGCAATTTCAACGTCTAAACATCAACAACGCATGTCTCATCAAATGTCATACAAAAATGTGAGAGGGGAATGGCCAAAACCCCAAAATATTGCATACACTTGACATTTACAAAATACCGAAAAATCGGTATTATGTACTATTGTTTATTGATGCTCTAATCATTGGTAGGTCACTGCTGTAATGGATATGTTAAATTTTAATTCGATAGTAAATATTATCTTCGATTTAGAAACAAGTGCACAATGGTATTATAATATGTTAGGCAATATCTTAAAGGATATTTTATTTCCTATGTATATTATTACTACTATAATACATTTTTTTCTATTAGTTAAATTGTATATCGGACTAATTGGTAATTGTTGCCAAAAACAGTAATTATTGGCTCACGCTCTGTTGTACAACAGAGTTAGTTAGGATTCTAGAGAATCACTGTATGGGCCATGACTATGGATGTGTTAAATTTGAATTCGATGATTTAAAATCATAATATACGAAAAACGATTCTGAGCAAAGGCTGTCTGTCATATAATATTACTAACTACTAAGTATGTATATTTTATGGTACCATTGTGATTGAAGTAATTTATTTTACTATTAGGCATTAGTGCTACAAGAAGTTAAATTTATTTTTCGAATGATTATGAAAAAAATCTTACCAATGTATTTTTAATATTTTCAAGCTAATATTTTGATGTTTAGGGAGCTTTTAAACAAAGTTTCAATTTTTTTGACTCAATGAATAATATTATATTGACATTATGGAAAAAAAATAAAAAAAGGGAAAATGTCCGCGAACAGCTCAAAACGAGTCAAAATATTCTGAAAATTTTATCAAGTATAAAAAATAATAAAATAGATATGTGGTGTAAACTTCAAGTATCTATGGTTATTCGTTTTTGAATAAAAACAAAATAAGTAAATCGTTCCTTGAGAAATTGAATGAATATGTTGAAAAACATTTAAGCTTCAGATTTTTAAAAAAAATTATTGTGATGTTATGTTTAATCTTGTATTCCATATTTCCATTCATACAAGTTTTTTGACCATGCAAACATTCTTTTATCGATATTTATTTTAAAAAACTAATAAAAATCGAAGAACACATGAGTTTAAATACTTTGAAAATGTTATGTTGCATACTTATAGAAAGTGTTAGTAAAATATTCGGTGAGAATCTCACGTATCTATAGTAATTTTTTTAGAGTTGTGCTAAAAACAAAAATCTATTTTGTTGAAAAATAAAATAATTTTGAGAAAAAACTCCCTTTGTAAAGTAAGGAAAACTACTGAGAATTGTAACCTTTTGAATGCATTAGTTATAGATTAATTTTCCCATCGAACAAAATACTGAAGTTTAATATCGAAGAGTTATTTCGAGAACCTAATTATCGCTTACACAGACAAAAAAAGCTTTCGGTAAGAATGAATTCAACCTAACGTATTACTACTATAGTAAGACAAATTAGTATATGGTAGCAATTTAAATATATAAAATATAATAAAATAATATATATACGAGTATATATAAATATATAGAATAAAATACATTTAATTACACTTTTGTTTAAAACGTAATTAGGTAACATAAAATACGAGTATAACTGCGTTTACACATGAGCACGAGCACGAGTGAGCTCTGAGCGGCTCGCGTGTGTAAACGGGTTGGTTAAAATTTTTTCGTTCGCGAGCCAAATATTTGAGCCAACTTCGTATGGTTATAGATTTGGATTGTTCAACGTTTGTTTCATTAATTTATTATATAAATTAAAATCAATATTTATAAATAAAATGTATTGTTCAATGGATTGTATTTCAAAAATATTTAAGTTTAATTATTATTTATAAACATAGTACATATATATTATATATATATAATATATATATATATATATATATATATATACATATATCTAATATACATAATTAATCAAAAAGTAAATAAACTATCATAATTTAGCTATGAAATGTTCACTTTTATTTTCAATCTTACAACAAGTGCGTTGATCCACATGGGTGCATCTAAAAAGAAAGCGGTAGTTCGGTGGATGCGTTATTTTTTAATTTAATTCTCAATACATTAATTCCTAGACACTTCTTTCATCACCCCATCAGTCACTCCGCTCCTTCCCCCCCCCCCCGTCGATGCTTCACTGGCCTATTATGAGAGCTCATTATTAGAAACCCATTATACGAGTGAGATGAGTCAGTAAGTAAGGAATTTTATTTAGTGAACATAATTATATGAATAAATGACTATAAAATGACTGAGACATTATATTAATTTTAAAAAAATTCTTCGAATAACAGTAATAATACCTATAAGAGTATTTATTAAAATCTGTATAAAAAACTTAGGTACTTTCCAATACTTTTAAGCCTATTGAGTAAATAAACATTTCTAATGTAAATGTATATATATATATATATATATATATATATATATATAGTATAATATTCATACACTAATAAACTCTTAAAATCTTACTCACATTTACCTATTATATGTGAAACAATAATATTCAAAGTATAAACCAATGTAAAATGTGTGGGCTATAATGCCCTTTGCAGTCAGAGCTTTTATTCCTAAAATAAAACCCGGTTCCCGGGCTGCTCGAATGTGAGTGCAATATAACAATTCTATACAGACTGCGATTGACCGTTAGATTTTGAAAAAAAAAAATCATCTTGTATACCTATATATACCCGTTGAGCCGCAGCCGTACCAAAAAACGGTGCACCGGTCGCACCAGTGCAGCACACGCACTCGTCGAGCATCAATCCGTTGGCGATGCGGGGGGGCAGAAGGATTGTCGGTAAAAGCAGGGGACAGCTGATGGGATTTTTTTTTTCCACTCGTTTAGCCCTCAGCCCTCCCCATCGTAGTAACTCATCGAATCTAGTCGGTCGTCCCCTCTGCCCACGCCGCCGCCACCGCCGCCGTTAAAAATATAAAATAATCGCGTTTGCGGACGTCGTAGCGCACAACAACAATGTGTATATACGTATATGTATGTACCTCTACCTATGCATATATGTATAATTTTATGTACGTACGGTTTTTTTTTTCGCCGTCGCGAACAGCTGCAGCCGCACGCACCCTACGGCGTGTTCGCATACACATACACACTGCAGCAACGCGTCGTGCGTATAATACGCTCACGTACGGCACTACGCGTGCCATTGTTGTACGACTATTGTACAGGGTGATGTAAAATAAGTTCCGTCAAATCGCTGAAAATCTGATCGAAATTGAATGAAAAGAACGCGTCTGGGCGCAGGGTTGCCGGGTGCAACTCGCTCTGCTGCAGAGAAATCAATCGACGTAAAGATAGTACTGCTGTGACGTCTAGGGTCGCGTTTTTTCATCGGAAGACACGTCGAGTTTGCTGCGCTGCAGATGCGGACGTGGCGGCGCCGTTCTCGAGACGCTCGACCGACATCGACTCGCGAATAGTATTATTACGACGTGGCGGCGCCGTCTCGTATCACAGAACAACAATTAAAATTATGACAACTGACTGACAAGCCTGGGTTACTAAGCCGTAAAGGACCTCGGAGCGGTTAGCTCCTAAGCAGGGGGAGGGGGCGGAACTTCCGACAGTCGATGACCGCGTCGGCCCTCTTAGCTCTTTCCGTTTCTCGTCCACGGAGATCTCGAATTTCAAATATTATAAAGTAGAGGTGAACTTTTTTGAATCACCCTGTATGTATTATTATTATTATTAATTTTGCGAGTGCGGCGGCGGCGGCGCGATATGGGCACGCGACCGGTATATTATATTGTCCCCACCCCGTCGGCCCTACAGCCATTGCACGCGGGCGTATAGATGACGACGACGACGACGACGACTACGACGACTATGTGTGATGTGTCATAACAGTAGTCGGGCGCGGGTGGGTGGGGTGGACGTGTGTGCATGCACCTGGCCCTGGTGGTGTCGGCGCGCGCGACGGGGGCACCCCTGCAGAGTGTAGTAGTAGTAGTAGTAGTAGTAGTAATAGTAATAGTAGTAATAGTAGTAGTAGTAGTAATAGTAATTGTAGTAGTGGTGGTAGTATAGTTATATACGGTTAAAATTATTAGGGTGCCGACGGTGTGTGTGTGTGTGTGTGTGTGTGTGTGTGTGTGTGTGTGTGTGTGTGTGTGCGCGCGTACATTTCTGCAGCGGGAGGAACAAACACCCGGCTCGCTATGTGCACGCGGACTTGTACTCCGCTAACCCGCCAGCCACCCGCCGGGCGTTGTACGCGTAGGTATATACGACCGGGTTCAGCCGTTGACGGTCGCGCGTGCGTAAAAACACACCCGGCCGCCACCGGTTAACCGATAAAAAGAAAAAAAAATTGAACAGTAATATTTACGTCCGAGCCGGTTTTGTCGCATAAAACATAATATATAATAATATAATACATTGTATTATCATAATGTACTGCTAGTATTTTAATAATATTCGTAAGTCATAACGACCACGCGTCGCTCGCCGATCGGTTCGACGTTAAATAACCAACCGTCGACGTCGAGGGCCACTGAGCAGCTAATAGCTGTTAATAAATTATAGTATATGGTATGCCTATGCCTATGTGGGCATTGCATTTTAAAATGTACCATGTCTAAAGTCACATAATACCATGCAACGTTGCAATTGGCAAATATTTGATCTTGCGTGGAGAAATGTGTGACCGCATGCACTTAAACAACAGCGCACACAAATATTTTCGAGAACAGCAAAAATAAATTCGATAATACCCATTTCAGTTTTATGATAAATACCGAGTTTTTGTTGAAAATTATATGTTTACGGTGTACCTATATAGGTAACGATCAATTAACATTTAAAACTGATTTACAGTGTACGTAAACGTAATATGTTTGACGGATGCTCATTAATCATAGTTTTTGTTGCCAAAATATATTAAATGTATTAGTTTATTTATCTATTGGTACCTGTATTTAATTGAAGACATTATACATAAACATTTAAAAAAAATTTACATAATATAATGCCGTAATAATCCGTAGGCCATTCGAGAAATTAGACATTTCGCTAAAATCTTAAAAGATTTATTTGCAAAGCGTTACCCCGTACGAATTATTAATTTTTTCCACAAACGACCTGTAATTTTCTAGGCTCTTGATTTTAGAGACCAGCGGCAGTTAGGCAATTTAGAAACACATTTTTAAAATTATGAAATGCACATTATTATATACGATATTTATAAAAATTTATTTTATTGTGTGTTATTACTGTATCATATTATATAATATCTTTGAACAATAATAATAATATTTTATTTATTTTTACAAGTTGTTTTTGTCATGACATATTCAGACTTTAAATTGTAAAGACATTATTTTTTATAGTATCAATTATTTATTAATATATTATAGTATCATTTCTTTATTAATAGTAGAATATCAATTATTTCATAATTTGAAAAAAGTGTATCTAAAGGGCCTAACTGCCTGTTGGTTTCTAAAACAAAGAGCCTAGAAAAGAGAAGTTCGTTTGCAAATAAAATTAATAATTTGAAATTTACTACTACTTTACAAATAGAGTATAGGATTTTCACGAAAAGTCTAATTTCTCGAATGGTCTTCGGTCAGGACTTGAAACCAATATTGGATACCGATTTATAATATTGAATTTAGAACCGTTAAAAACCAAAATCATTTCAAAACTGAAAGTGAAATCGAAAAAAATCATTACCTGTAATCAAAACTGCAATTCAAATAGACAAAATTAAATATCTAAAGGTATAAAAAAATAAATAATTATAGTTATCTTGAAAAAACAACTTGTAAAAGTAAATAAAATATTGTTTTTGAATTGATTATTATTTATTATACTATTATTTATTTATTTATTTATGAAAAGTTATTTAAATATTAAATTATTTAAAGATATTATTATCTAATAATAATTAAATTTATCAAAACTTCAAAAAGTTAGAGCAAATCAAGTTTTTGATTTTCTAAGAATATTAAATATTTAAATGCGTATATTATCAAAACACGGATCGCGTGTCTTAATCAATCTCGATTGAAAAGTAGATTTTTCTTGACAATCTATTAATATATAATTAATAGAGGAAAGATAAAAATTACAATTCAAAAAGATATTTTTAATCTTTATTGTGAATCAAAAAAAATATTATTTTAATATGTGATAATAAAATTATATTTGTAGGCTTGTAGCACAATACAAAGTCATGGGTATGATATTTTATAATGTAGATTAGGTAATGAACATCTTCTTGGGGGGGGGGGCAACGTTTTGCATGCGAATGAGCCCTATTCTGCTTATATTAATTAATTGAAAAATTATTAGCTAAACATGTTCTTCTAACAAATCTCTATACTTTTCAATACTTTGAAAGTTATGATTGGGACATAGATAATTATTGTTTGACTAAATTTTCACCAAATGTTAATACTCGTATTTTCTATACATGATCAAATTTTCAAAATATTTTTTTTTTTTTTTGTGTTATTTATAAATATTTAAATTTAAAATATATATAAGTTTTTTTTATAAATGTCAATTAAAATTTTTTGATATGATCAAAAAGCTTGAAAACTTAATACCCAAGATTCCTCATAAGTTTTTATTTTCAAAATTAAAAAATAAGAAAGATAGATTTTTTTATGAGCATTTGACTTTCAAATATTGACAAAATTTATAAAAATCAAATAACTCAAAAAAAAAATGTTTGGCCTGCTTCAAAACTTGTATTGGATCATTAAACTTACACACTTATTCGTAAATCGTAATACATTATACTTTATTGGACATTCGTATGGTCATCGACCTGAACGCACAACAGTGAAAACTGTATAAACAAACGGTTTGTGTTTACTATTCAAATGCAATGGGCAATGTTTTTGTTGTTGTACAATAATATCACCTGCACACTACACTGTTCGCGTCTTTAGTATAGTGCGAGGTTCTTACCATGTCAAGGCGCTCCGAAGGCCGAACGAAGGAGTCCTTGCCTGTAGACGACTACCCCGCTCACACATTAACCACCCCACCTCCGTCCATTCATTCATATATTCATTCATTCTTATTCCATATTCATTCTTTTATATTCATTCTTATATTATACTCATTCTTATATTATACTCATTCATGTATTCATTCATTCATATTCCAAAACTACTACGCTAAAACGATAACATTGCCAACGCCCCTAAGACATATTTTTTCCCAGGATGCACGCGAGAGGGTGGCACTCTCAGAATTCTTTTTTGCTTTTCAGTTTCCGCCAATAATTATCATGGCTATGGATGAAAAAATAACATTCATTAAATTAAAAAATTTAGTAGATAATTCCAATGTAAAAATGTCAATATTATTAATATTTTGTTTAATATTATAATAGTTTACGTATACCTAAGGAGTATCAACTTTCAGTTCTTAAATAGTTAAATGGTTGCTACTATTTATTTCGCATAATATTATTTTTAAATATTTAGCTTTTATCCGGTTGAACTGCATTGCACTTACCTCGCTAGTGTACTAACTACTAAGTAACAGTATTATTTTCCCGTAGTACTTATACTAATCATAAGTGTAATAATACTCATAACAGATGGAAAAAATATAATATTCTAATGTATGGTTGTAGCCTTGTATAGGCTTGTAGGCTTGATAACTACCTATCATTTTACTCTGTATTTAATTATTTTGAAGTATTTTTAATTAGAATGTTAAAAGATAGGTACCGTGGTGTATATTATATTATTAGGTAGGTATATAGAATCTGTCATAAGTAGGAATATCGTACATAGTAGGTTGTAGATACCTACTACATGCAGTGATGGGTATACGTCATAATCTACTTACTACGCATACCATATTATACAATATACGCTTTTACATGGTTAATATTATTTTAAGATGTAAAAATCCTAGAATTTCTTTAAATAGACCTATGCCATATACAGACTGATGTCTTTAATAGTTTTTGATAATTTATAGAAAAATTTATAAAAATGATTTTATATTTAACCATAGAAGATTTTAGATTTAAATTCTAGATTCCTGTACCTAAAACTTATTCAATAAAAAAATCAAAATTATCATGATGATTGATGACTCTTTAAATAGGTACTTACTGAAATTGAATTAAGAACAAATTAGTTTGTGTATTGTTGTGTAGCATATTTTATAATAGGTACCTACAAAATATCTAATTTCGAAAAAATTTAAACTTAAAATATCCATAAAAAAACTGCGTTTTTATATATATTTTTGTTTACAGTATGAACTATTTATAAGAAACCCTGTTTTAAATGTTCAATCCTTAACTATAAAAATTAAACATTTTATTAGTTTTTAATATCAAAATAATTTGTAAGATTTCGTGATTTTGGTTAAATTTTTCAAAATGTTTACTTTATAAGTATTTATTTTTGAACTTATGTTTTAACAACTTATGAGGGACATTGAATTATTTTTCAAGCTTCTTACCCAGCGAAAATTGTTGTCACTGAAATTTATAGAAAAGAATTTAAAAAATAGAAAATGGTCAAATGTTATTAGCCCAAAAAATTCAACTATTTTGAAAATGTTACCACGTGTCCATATGTAGGTATAGAAAATGATAAAATGCAAACGTGCATTGACAATGTCAAGTATATAGACAGTTATTTGTTTTGAATTGTAACAAAATAACTAGTAAGAATAATACTATCATTGAATCAGAAATCGCCGGAAGAAATCCAATATTGTAAAATATAAAAATATAAACTTCGAACGCTCATAAACAAAATGTGACAAAACAATTTGCATATATATTATGTAATAATTAATATAGTTATTATTTTCGTAATTATTTGGATAGTAAAGGTTGATGAACACGTCGCGTGACGGCTTATTTTTCACTTGGCAAATGTGACGTTGTAACATTGCGGAGACGTTGTGGGAACGTTGTAGGGACGTTGTAGGAACGTTGGTGGCGTCTAACCAGAAACATGTACCAGGAGCGTATGCTGTGACGCTGTGTTCGTGATGGCTATTGAACGAGCAACTACGTTAGCTAGCCGCCGTTGCAACCCACAGAGTAATAAAATAATAAACCACCGGCACCGACGCTGACTCCACGCCGCCGGAACTGAAGGAAGAGTAGCGACTACCGGTGCGACCCTGGTACGTGGACTCCGTAAAGTATAATATCTAGTGCTGGTAAATACGGTATTTTTTTGTATTATGTCGTATTATACGTGTATACAATTCGCAAATACTGTAATTACTTTGAAAATATATTTTTGAATTATACGGTATTATACGTAAACATTACTTATTAGTTATTAGACATTACTCTACCATTTTCCGTTTGAAAATTGAATGTTATTAATACAAATTGGAGAAATTTAAAAAAATTAAATAAAAAGTAACAGACAACGAGGCAATGAATGTAATAAAGTAGTCAATAACAATTTTTCAAATCATTTCATAATAATAATAATTTTTCGAATTTTAAAAATAACCAAGGCCATTAATTTTTTTGCATTGTTTAATTAATACCAACACAAATTGTTTATATTATAACAATTAACAGCATAATCCATTAGAAAAAAAAATACAGAACTTGGGAGCTTGACAATATAATTACCCCAGTATATAACATAATATTATATTATATTCACCGACTCTCTCAAACAAAAGTCATCAAAAAAATACAAAAACTTAAACAGGCAAATAAAAATATAACCACTATTTGGGTACCTACTTTAATATCCGAAGAAGTCGACCTACAAGCAAAAGACGCATCATCATCCATCACTAATAATCACCAACCTCGACAATTCCACAATTGTACTTATCTATTTAGTTATACTTATGCTGGTAGGTAGGTGGGTAAATACATAATTTTGTAAATAACGAAGTTATTACTAATTAATTAGGTTTTTAATATTATAATATCACATTCCCAGTAAACACGAATACGAATATTATGTGTTTAATATACGAATATATTATGTACACCAAATTACGTGTTGTATAAGAAAGAATTCGGTGTTTTATGAGGATAAATTAATTGTACCACTAGTTCAAAAGATACCTATTTAACCAAGATTAATCGTATTTGATTATAAACAATCCATATTATATTTTACATTATAAAGGTACTACGAGTAAATATTTAAGAATACATATATTTAGTGTGCGTTTCGTTTAAAGGTGAAATATTTTTGGTACATAACTTTGACATTATTGGTAAAATAAAAAAACAATTTTACTTTTAAACTAAGTACAGTCAAATTCGCTTATAACGATGCCGTATATAACGATATTCCGGGTAAAACGATTCCAAGCAATGTATTTGGTTGGTTTTATATGTTATGTGTAGTACTTTTATTCGTATTGAACGATATCGGTTAAAACGATAATCCGGATATAGCGATGTTATTTTAAAACGAAAATTGATTTTTATTATCACTTATAGCGATTAATAATATGAACATTGTGTAGTAAATTTGATTTCGTTCAAAGTGACAATTCTTAATCTTATCTGTAACAGATAATGTGTCTTGTCCGACCCGTATTGTACACACTATAAAGCATACGTTTCTTAGTCGCCGTTTTGATTGCTATCCGTTTAGACACTTTCCGTACAAGTTAAAAATGTAAAATGAAAGACTGTCAAAGTACCATACAAAGAACCGTCTGTTTCGGAAATGTATTTTTATATTGATCAGATGCGTACTTTTGTTTCGGTAAACAACGATATAAATACGCCAGAAGTATCAATGGCTAATGGCAATAAACAATATTTCTAATTTTGTTAAAAATCGTATTCAAATAATAAACAACCCACTATAATAGATTATTTTTCAAACAAATCGTAAACATGTACCATAATATATATTATGTATTTTTATTAAAACTTTGAATGTTAAAATATGTAATCTTAAATTAAATTAAACAGTAAAAAATTTGTTCAATAAATTAATTTTTCAAAAAAAAATCATGTTACTTTTTATGATCTGGATATAACAAAGTTCGGTTATAACGATCAGATTCCCTAGATCCCTAGAAGATCGTTATAAGCGAATTTGACTGTACTTATATTTTTCGTATCCGTGTGTAACATTTCAATATCAGTATCATTAAAATTTAGAACCTTAAAAAACGTACTTCATTTCATATCTACTAAAAAAAATGAAAATAAATTAAGTTAATAATAACTTTGGTCTTTGTTTATCCTACCGGTTTAAAACCAAGGAGCGAAAACAATAGATTTTTATATAGTTTGTCTAGTTTGATTGATATGAGCGCCCTTCGTCCCTACGGCTTAGGCACCAGGACTTTTTTTCCCAATTAGAAAAGTTCAAACTAGATTCGCTTTCCTACTAGGATGTCTAAAAAAGATAATTAAGTTTAAAATTGAAACCATTTTTATCCAACTATTTGGACACAAAAGAAAAAATTGATAAAAAATAGGTCTTATTGTATAAATATCTATGAAACAAATTGTGCTTATATATTTTTTTAGATTTTTCGATTACAGGATAAACTATATTTAATGAGAATCCTTGCTTTAAATTGTCAATCCTTAGCATTAAAAGTTGAATATTTTATACTATTTTATAGGTTTATAACTACTAAATAATTTGCAAATTTTTTCGAGATTTTGACGAATTTTGTCAAAATGTGAACTTTAAAGTTTAAATAATTATAAAATCAAAATCGTGCTGGAACAAAATGTAGATAGAACTTTATAAAAATTTTCCTGACTTTGACCTAACAAAAAAATTCATATATGGACATTTATAGAATAACAACTAAAAAAGATATTAAAAAGTCTATAAAAAATGTAAAAATAGTCAATATATTTTTTAAATTATATCATGTGAAAAAAATGATAAAATAAACATTGAAGAGGAAAATGTGAAGTATCTACAGTTATTCCTTTTTGAATTAGGTACAATAAAATAAGAAAATCAATCGAAAAGAAAATATCGTTGTATAATTTAAAAGGTGAATACCCCAAGTCGTAAAAATGTAAACTTCAAATTAATATTGAATTTGATTTTTCTGTAAACCTATTTGTGTTAAAGATAGAAAAACTTATGAGGAATCTTGTATTCAATTTTCAAATGTTAGCTACGAAAAAAAAGTTCGAATTTCTAACTGAAAAATAATTTGCAAATGTTCACGATTTTGATAAAATTCTAGCTTCAGAAACCCATAATAAATTATTGTGAATTTTCACTTTACTTTATTATTTAATTACACTAATAACAATGTGTAAGGGACTAAGGGACCTTGTATTCAATTTTCAAGTTTTTGACTGAGCAAAAAATTATTTATCTACAATAATTGAAAAACAAAAAATAAAAATAAATAATTTCTTAAGCCTCTAAATAGCTAAAAAAAAATCAAAATATTTTGAAAATGTTATGATGTTCCTATGTAAATTGATCATATAAACATTTGATAACAATTTAAAGTATCTACACTTTACAGTAATTAGTACCTACTGGATTTTTGTTTTTTCTGTTGCTTTTGAAAACTATTGATAATTTTTTAACGTTCAAAGTAGGTACCAATTAGTTTGACTTAACAACCAGAAAGTGTACTGAAATTGATAAAAGAATTTTGAAGAATTATTTCAGTATTTCGACTACATACTTGTCGTGTACATACATAGAGACAACAAAACCATTTTAATATAAGCTATTATTACAAAACTTTGTAATTTGTAGCTGTTATTGTAAACTATTCTTAATGTTTAAGAATAGTATAATAGAATAATATTAATATGACGTTATATTATTATTCAGTTGTTATTATTATTTTCACTTAATTGTTAATATGCAACCAAATTCATACTATGAGTGTTTTTTATCATATTATTTTTTAATTTCTACTTCAATTAAATTGTTTTTGATTTAAATTTTTAAATATTATATTTATATTGTTTTGTTTTAAAAAAGGTATATTTACTGTGGTGCGAGTTTGTTGTTTATTCGATTCAGTATTACATAACATAATATTTATTGTCAATCAAAAATATGTTTGTTATATTTTATTTTATTTATATCATAATTAATGGTGGGCTTAATTTTGAGTTTAATTTTAGGGTCTGTGATTAAGTAAAAATGATGTTTTTTCATGAAAACATCTTGGCCTCAGCTCTCGGATCACGGACTGGTACTACCAACATTACTCATTACATTTTTATATTATTATAATTTGCTTATAATGCAGTTCATAACAGTAGTAAATAACCCTTTAATTTAATTTTGTTTGCATTGGTATTTTTTCAACTAACTGAAGCAATTACAGTATCATTATTCATAATACATAATTATTTTAAGTAATTTCAAAGATTAAATTGTATAAATCATTACAATAACAATAAATTAAAAAAACTAATAAATAAAAAACTACATTTATGCAGATTTCAAAATGTAAGTTAAATTTTGATAATAATTTTCAACATCTAAAAAGTATACAGTAAAAAAGTAATAAAAAGTATACAGTACATGATAATATTATATTTATTAAATACTTTTAAAAAATCTAACGGCTACAATTAAAACAAAAATAGACATGTTATATTACAGTAGTTCATATTTTGTGTAAAAACTTTTGTATGTTCCAGAATTGAATATACATATTTAGTTATAAATTGTGTTATGGGAAAAACAGTATCAGTCAACCAATTTAATTTATTTGTATTTATATTTCATCTATATAGAATGGTTGCTGCAGGCCCATTTAATCAGTTCAAAATAGTTAGTGACCAATCAAACTTAATATTGTTTCCTATAAGCTTTAAAAAGGAGCAAATATCAAGTATTAAATTTGATACGAATGATACAATCAATATAAAAATAATATGTTAGGTACAAAAATTATTTGTCTTCTTCTATGGTCTTCAATATGAACACAAAAATCTTCACAATCAAATTGCAACCATCCATCTATAAACATAAAACATACAAATACAATAATAGTAAATTATGTACAAAAATATATAAATTAGGGTAGCTTTTATTTTTACACATATATTAATAACTCAACAATTTGAATCATCAATTTAAAATCATTTTTATGATTGGTGTTTAATTTTTCTATTTTATTCTATGATAATGTATTACAAATCCTAAGCTGAACAATGAAATTTATAAACATTTTCAAAAATGTTGGTATAATTATAAGGACCATTGATGTACATCAACATTTTCAGATTTTCTATATTTTAAAGAGTTTTATCTTATAAACCAACATATAATATGATATATGTATTATAAACACTTATTTAGGATATCATTACTATTTAGACACAAATAAACATTGGTTCAAAATTTATAATATTTTTTCAAATTTTCTATTTGTAATCTACTCTCTCAACAGTGCCTTTGTATTCTCTTCTCTAAATGTTAGCATACCAATTTAATCTCAAAGTTAAGATATTTAATTTACAATTTTAGATAATTCAGCTTTAATTATAAAAAATGTCTATTTTTAGCTAGTGCTCAATAAATCAAATTAAAGAATTCAATTTTACTCTTACAGTTCCTCTTAAATAAATGAAACATAATTAAAACATCAATAAATAGTAAACAAATTGTAGACCAATATGCATGGTATTCATTATATGTCTATAAACATATAAACATTACCTAATAAATTATGTACATAATCTGTGTGACAGTGGTAATATATACTGTTAATTAAGAGAACGCTATACCCGCTGTTGTCTCTAGCAAATGTACAACATGGCAAAAACTGTTTTGAGGGGGATAGAACCACTCAGGCTGTAGCAATAGTTAAGAGTAAATTGGTATACAATATAGTTGAGAACATTATTTGTGAAATAGTTTTTATTTTTTTTATATCACTTATACAAAAAAAGTTCTTATTGATTCAAAATCTATTCATTTTGTGTTTTTTTTTAACTTGAATAACTTTTTTATGGTTCCAATACCGAAAAAATATTTCATAGCCAAAGTTCTTAGTATGTGCTGAAAATGTTATTTCTTAGTTATAACTGTAACCTTCTTGTTTCTTTCTAGCACAAAACAGTTTTTGTTAACTATAACATTTGCAAGACATAAGCATGATTATTTAGATGGAAACAACACAAGCAGGTGTAGCGTCCTCTTAAATCAAATATAATGAAATGATTTTCAAATAAAGTAAATTAAAGATAAACATAAATCAAACCTTTAGGTACTGCATAAATTATACCTTAAATGTTTTGGATTTATTGTGCACATTGGATAATAATAGTCACTTCAATTGATTTGTCACGTATGTCAGGATTGGTATCATCTGAAAAAATAGTCTATTATAAATAAAAACTAAATTAAAATCATAATGTAATAGGTAATTAATCGAAATACCATAAACGAAACAACCATTATTCTTGAATAGGAATTCAATGGTTCTCTGAGAAATAAACACAATCCACTCTATTGTAACATGGATAATGTTTTTGCTATGTGTACATTTTTTTTTCGTCACCGTTTATTTCTAACAGATTTCGAGTAACGACGACGTCGCCTAGCAAGTAGCAACCAGAAAAACATTTTGAATTTTTTCAGCGATACAGTACCACGCGGCTACGTTAACAGTTCTTCATCAAGTAAAAATCTAGTATAATATTTAAAATGAATAAATTGTCATAGTATTATGTAAATTACCAAATGGTCATTCACCATATTATTACGAACATATAATTTAAAACTTAAAAAAACATCGGTCATTGGGTATTAAACTTCAATTAAAACAGTATTAAAAATTACTTATAATACGAATATTATTACGATGCTTAGATCATATTGTACTTCATACACTTAACTTAGACTAACAATATTATGATATGATCTAAAGCGCCTGTTACTTGTAGGCTGTAGACCGTAGACAATATTTCGTCTTAATATTTGAAAATTCTGATAATAAAAGTGATAATATTATTATTTTTTGATAACCGATATTATTTTCTCGTCTGTTCTGTTTTCTGTCCTTTCAAATAATATATATTAAATTAATACAAATTTTTTGATGCAGCACCTTTCTTTGTGACACAGACTTAGTAAGAAAAGTACTGCGGACTGACAGCATGCTTGCGAAGAAGAACGACGTAAGAAGTTCATATAACAGTACAACACTGATAAGAAAATGATTGATGTCAGTTATATTAAGTTGCATTTTCTGCATTTATAAGGGGTAATTTTGTAAAATTGTTAAAACAAATATGATTATGACTTAGGTATGACTTATGAGTTATGAGGTAGGTTTGTAAGTGAGGTACCTTTTTTAAAATGCTACTGAAGGGAATTAAACAAATTATCAATTAATATATGCTAAACGAGTATATTCACTATTAAAATAATAGATAACTTGTTTAATACATATCTTAATAAAGAACATATCATTATTAATTTAAAGGAAATTATGTTATCATTATTTGCTATAACTATGATTGTTAATTATTTTGACTTGTAAACTATTATTCTATTTGGTTATTCAAATTATTATTATTTTGTTTTATAAATAATTAACTTTTAGCAATTGTTACAATTATTATTATATGGGCATATCCGCATATCACTTATAGGACATGTAAACTTATGAAAATTTATTATTTTGAATTTAAATTATAATTTTAAAAATGTAAAAATATAAAAATTATTTATTTATGAAATCAAAAAATAGATGAAATCCTATTATTACTATCTAATTACGTCCAAATTTCAAATTAAAATATTATTAAAATGAATGTGTTTATATAATTTTTAGATTTTTCGGTTACAATATTAAATACTTATAAGAAACCACATTTTAAACTTTCAACCTTTAGCTATAAGCTTTAGGGTGTTTGAACATTTGATCAACTTTTTACTACAAAATAATTGGAAAATGTTGGTGGTTTTGATGATTTATTTAAAAATTTGAGCTATAAATGCTCGTAAAAAATGCATTTTCAATATTTTAAAAGTATACTGTGTGTATAAAATGCTTATTATACATTCGGTGAAAATTTAATGTATTAACGATTATTTGTTTTTGAATTGTAACAAAATGAGAATATCATTTGATAAGAAATCTCGTAAACATAAAATGCAAAAAAATTTTAATTTCAAACGCTCATAAAATATTAGTTGTTCAATTAGTAAACTTTTTTTTTGTTTAAGGTAGAAAAATTAAGAGGCATTAGTATTTAGTACCACAGCAGTTTAAATTAATTTTTGTCGAAAGTAGTAGTACGGAATACTAATGAGAAACTTAAATTTTCAATCCTTAGTTTAAAATTTGAACATTTTACTTTACATTTTATTTTAACTTTAGATGATTATAATACAAAATCATGCTTATGTATTTTTAATATTTTCAAACTGGTATTGTAACAACGTATGAGTATTGAATTAAATTTCAAGCTTTTCGACTAAAGGAAAATAATTTTATCAAAATGTATTATTCAAAACGAGTCAAAATATTTGAAAATTGTATTATAATGTATGGAAAGTTATAAAATAAACATTTTACGGTTAAACGTTTTAGAAATGCAATAAAATAAGAAAATCGTTCTATGAGAAATCGAAGGATTATCTAATGTATGTAACAATTTGAATTCTAAACTCTCATCAAAACATAATTTGACTTTTCAGTAGTCTTTTTTTGTTTTACCCTTCACTTCTCAAACTACTGAGAATTTTATTCTCTCGAGGTTGAAAATCGAAGCATTATTTTGACTAATTAACGTGTACATAAGCACAAAAAAAATGAATCAAAATCAAAAAAAAATTCATGGATAAAGTTTTACATATGCATTCTATTATTTAAAAAATATTAAATCATATTTATGTCGGTACACAATAAATAGATTGTGTTATGTTTCAAAATATTTTGATATTTTTTGCTATTTATTCACATTTTCAAATTTAGATTTTGAACGTAGTAAATTATTGTATTGATTTTGCAATGATATTTTTTTTTCTGTCTATCGTCTATTTCTAGGGCAGTACAAATGGACTAATTTTCTATCTTTTCTTTTAAGATACCTAGTGTATTTAAGCTATTTATATCCATGAATATTTTTCAATATTTTTCACTTTTTGCTCGATCAGAAAACTTGAAATTATAATAAAAAGTGCACAAAAGTTGTTAATTGTCATTATTCAGTAGTGTAAATACACATCAAAATTCAGTAAAAAAGCTATAATTTGTTTATTATTTTTCAGTTGATAATTCATAGAAGCATTAACTTTTTATAAGCGTTTGAATTTAAGTATTTTTTGTCATGTCTCGTCTACATCGAAAGTTTGGTTTTTGATTACTGTTGAAGTGTTGGAAAGCGACCTTATTCCGTCCAACAGGCGGTAAAGTGGAAATCCGCAAAAGTGTTGGTCCCCTGTACAACCATGCAGACACTAATCTATACCACAGTCCTTAAAAAAACATAAAATATTGGTTACATCGTAAATTCATAAACCTAGCACGTAAACATTTTTCTTTCATTAAATTGTTTTCGTAGAATAGTCTGGCTGTTGCTTAGATCCCTGCATCACCTGGTACTCGGCACTCGCCCACTCGGTCCAGTGAATAAAATGCTTGTAGAAGCTAATTCAGTCACTTTCAGTACTAGTCACTAGGCAGGCAACAAAACGAGATATACGGTCGAGTCACCAACTCGTAAACACGTAGTTGTCGTCATTGCTGGAAGAAACTGAAGGTCTCTTCCACTCGACTGCAGCTGCAGCAGACTGCGATTTCTGACAGCCGATATTTGGTCGATGACGCCCACGGTACGTCCCAATCTTGAATTTTTTGTTATCTCAAACTATATTGTAATAATCCACTTGAAACTACTATTACACTAAACAGCTGAACAGCGTATATTACTCTGGATAGCTGTTGGTATAAAATATTCGAAGACTTCTAAAATATGTTCTACAGTGCACAGTGTAGTATAAAATAATGTGAAAACTTGATCGTTTTTCGTTATCTCAATTACACAAATAACATATTTATTGAAGTATTAAAATATAAAAAATCGTACATATTTTGTGTGTTTATTATATTATTGTAGTATTGTAATATGAAAATAAATAATAACTAAATATTTGTTGAACTTGTCTCGAACCTAATTTATTTATATTAATACTCATAATCAATGTTCACAACAACATTCACTAAAAATAGGAACTAGTTCACGTTCAAGTTCATTGAAAAAATAAATGCGTCCAATGGGTCGTTCATTTAATTTTTTTATAAAGTAATTATAATGAGAAAATATTATTATATGATATAATTAATCAATATATTTTAAACATACGTTTATTAAATGGTTAATAAATAAGCTTCTTAAAAATCGTTCAAATTCATAAAAATATAAACTTCGTTTACGTTCACGTTCAATTTGAAGAAAAAATAAAGTGACGTTCGGGTATCGTTCATTAAATATGAACTTAAACGTATGAAGTGCGTTTATG
Source organism: Myzus persicae (assembly GCF_001856785.1). Lineage (NCBI taxonomy): Eukaryota > Metazoa > Arthropoda > Insecta > Hemiptera > Aphididae > Myzus > Myzus persicae. The sequence goes on along the minus strand of NW_019101718.1, from coordinate 409,813 downwards.
AACGACGTTATTTCCAAACACAGTCAATTAGGTATAAACTATTCTTGTAAATAGAAACTGATCTCATCTGGACTCTTTCGCAGAGAATCTGAAATTTGTTTCAAAGACAGTTGTTGTTAGGTAGGTAATTGATTTATCATTAATTTCAAAGTTAATGTTACAACACACCACTATCCTGCACTGAGGTGAGCGAAGTGAGACAGTATCATTGAAAACTAAATTCAAACAAGTATAGTTGATCGAGTTTGATAAATAGAAATGTATAAGTTTAAATCGTAACATTTGAATTATTTTTCTCAATAAACATATTAAATTTCCTATATTTTGAAAACCACTAGACTTTAAACTCTATTTTATAGTTGTAGTAATCACTAATCACACTGCTTGGTGACGTTAGTGCCAATTACAATTTGGATTCCTGGAGTATACGGTCCACAATAATACAGTGCGTGTGTTATTTTTTCGGATTTCTACGGCCCTCGATAATATTCAGCTCGATAATTTTATTCCTGAATTCTACAATCTGAACAAGTAGGTACGTTTTTTGAGATTTTTAAAGTCACCCACTTCAGCGACCTATCTGATTTTTCTTCTTTATTTTGTCATTTATATTTACCCAATCCACCGGTTCATTAACAAAGGTTATGGGTAATAATAAGGTAATAATTAGTATACGTTATAGTACCAAATAAATGTTCTTTTTTTTCAAATTGCACTTTTATTATAATGTTACTAAAAAAAAGTGAAATAAAAATTAATTTCCCACATACACACAGACAAGAAACGAAAATATTCAAATATTTTTTCAAAATTTACATTAGTGTTCTGGATGTATATTTATTTTCTTTCGATGTTATTGGCTTAATATTTAAATGTACAAAAAACGATTAGCTTTTAATAGCTTTAATCTATCTTCATACATCAGTTTATTCGTGCAATGGAAATCGTAATCATTTACATGTATTGATGTAATTATGACTTAAAATTAAAAATTTTGAGCATATCCAATGATGATTTTCAAGTTGAGTATACCTAACCTTATTACCTAGTGTATGAATGTACCTGTGTATTATTATATTACATAGATTCATTATTGAATACAAATTAAAATCTTTTTATCGATATTTGTATTAGTACAAACTATTTAAATAATATATAATATTGTTTAGCCGTATAGGTAATTAATTGTAACACAGTACAATCTTTTCTTTGTTATTCTAAGTATTATTTTCTTGCTCAACCTTGTTGAATAATTATTTATTTTAAAATTATGTTTAATATTGCCTAAGTCTTTGTTCTAATAAGCTGATTCTATTGATATCAGTTTCAGCACCTAACTGAACAAAACTGTTAAATACTTTATTCTTATTTCTCCTGATATTTTATAGTTGGGAGAAATATATATGACCAATTTACTGAATTCTGATTTAAACAAACGAGGTTAAACAATATAAGCTATAAGGGGATTCAATTTCTAGTTCGGTACAGACGATTTTCCCAGTGTGTGCGCCGTGCGGTACTGTCGTGTGGGTGTGTAAGTAGTAGATGATCCACACGACACACACAGTAATGGTGTTATACATATTACTATAGTATCCAAGAAATAGCGGAGTGCAACCACGAGCAAAACATGACAACTGGTGGTAAAAGAATATTATTTATTTTGCTTTTATTAATTAATATAAAAGTAATAATATTTTGCGAATTGCGTGAGTATTTGTAAGGACTTACCTTGTTATTTAATAAACTATATATTGTGTAGCCATGCAGGTGACCGGGGTTAAATTTGTCACAAAGTTTACTTCAAGATTAATTAATAACATTTTTTTTCACTAATTCTTAAATTGTATGATTAGGTAATTGATATGTACTATGTACACTTAAAAATTCTTAACATTTAAGCTTAAATTTGAAAGGGTTTAAGTTCAAAAATGTGAAAAATCGTCTCTAAGTAAACGTCATGACAATGTCAAACATAAATTCAGAAATTGTATTCGATTACTATACCATAGTTGTAGGTCGTAGACAAAACTTTTTAAATCTGCCTGTTTACTTACGACTTTACGAGCGACTTGTAAGTATACCATGAGATAGGTAAATTTTGATAAAAAACATAAATATGAACCTTATATGGTTTTGCAGACAATAATAATTTTATTATTGTATACATACAAAATATGTCAATTTCTTTCGATTTTTCATAATTTCAAGACCAGTTAATAAAAATATGGGACACTAAAGGACTTTTTAATTATAAATTGTACTTATTTTATATTATGTTAAAAAGGCCCCACCTGTTAAAATAATGGCAGAATAATAACAAATATAATTTTGACTTTGTCTTTCTATACAATACATTTTATTTTTACATTCAATTATTTATTTATCATATAACGTATTATTGGTTATTTAAAAATGTATATATTTTCGCAACAAAGCTAATCGGGAATGTTGCTGTGCTGTATATTATTTGTCGATTATACATTATCATGAGTATAAATGATTGCAATAGATATGCGATCAATTTAAATTCATTAATATTTCTGGGTGTGTTATATCATATAGTGCTGGAAATTAATATGTTGGCGATGCCCGGCGATGGTATTCGTTATGTCGAAATGTATTATAACCATACGATAAAAACAAAAATTCAATTATAGTAAAATAACTTTTCGGGAAGAAATAATAAATTTATATATGAAATGTCACGCTTGACTTAGAAGTCAAACACTATTCTCTTAATCCTGCATGACTTAACAATAACAGTTAACAACTTACGAAACTCCTTGTATGTAATCCTCCAAGACGTCTGTAGCAAAAATGCCCTTGGGTCCTTTCCTAAACACTCAATCTAATAATTAAATAACTATTTGAAAAAAATTAATCAAGTAGTAAACGTCACCACTGGTTTATTTCTTCTAAATTTCTAACAATTGATGCTCTGTCATTTTTAATCATCAGATATATCTATATTGTGATGTGCAATAACTAAGTCATTTGTTTTTGTGAAACAGTAGTTTTTCGTTTTGGCAATTTTAGATTCTAAGCTGAGTAAAGCATTAATTTTACAATGTTTTTTTTATTTGTGCGTATGAAAACATATTTTATATTAGAAGTAATGCTTTGATAGTCAATTTCAACATTCAAGGGGGGTTATGGTTCCAAATTGGATCTAATTGATACTTTGAAGGGTCGAAATAAAATAATGTTCACTTCCTACTTTTTAATAAGAATAATTAAAGCAACAATTTTTGTTATTTTGTTGTTGTTCTTAATTTTTTTTTATGTACCACAATGATATTAATTGACTTAAAAGTTAAGACAAAATAGCTAGTATTTTTTTTTTGAGCCAAAATTATTGTTATTATTATTATATACATGATATGTGCGGTTTGTTTTTAGCAAAAATTAGTTCAATCCATCGTATTATGAGTATATTTATAATTAAAAATACCTATTATAAATATACAATACTATTTGAATTGCCTCGTGTTGCCCGAAAAAAAAGTGACTGTTAAATTTATTTTAGGTGCTAATATTGCTATGGAAGCAATGCCTTTTTATGTGTAAATCGTATAATATATTAATTTATAGTCATCCCACCCCCCTTTTCCGTGAGACTATTATAGTTATAGTTATAGTTTTAGTTTATTATAGTTAATAGTTTTTATTTTATATTATATTTATATTATATCATATCATATTTTATTTATATTTTATATTTATAGTTCACTAGCTTATTATTATGCGAGCAGTTTATTATCGGATAGGCAATCCACCTGCTGTAGATTGTAGAGTTGAAACGCTTATGTTTATTAACACGTTTAGTGTCAAGGTGTTACCTGGCTAACCAATGACAACAAATATACAAAAAAACACTAATTTCTACTAATTATTTTTCCTATAATCAATAGCAACCTTTTATAAACAAATATTTCCTTTGTAAATCTCAAAATCCTTGTTTGAGAAAGTGTCAGGGCTAGATCTATTGCGGATCCAATAAATTGTGAATCGACATCATCCAGGGAACCACTAAAACACACACACACATAACAAAAAATTTCATCAAAATTGGTCAAGCCATTTAAGAAGTTATAAGAGACATACAGACAAACATTCATTATAAAACATTATAAAAATGCAGGCTGACCTACCTAAGCATACAATGATTTATGGCTGAATTTATTCAAATTTAACCGATTATCATTTAATGGCAAGGTACTCTCGACTCCTATTATAATATACAGCAGAGCTATTTCCCCGGCTTTTTATTAAAATTAATTAATTAATAATTGTTAGTGTTAAAAAAAACTCATACATTTATTGTAATAGCAAGTGTAACAACTAATATCCCACACTTCCAATGGCCAGGTTCAGTGTAGTGTTATTTGACGACATGGTAAATTGGTAAGGTCACCAACCAGAGACCGAGACCGAAGTCGTTGTACACTGGATGTTATTTAGTGCCTCAGAATATGGGAGGACCAATAAAAAATAATATAATAACACAGATTAGAGGATAATTCATTAAAATATATACTAAGTTTTAAAATAATAACTTTACAAACGAAGAAAAGCCTCACTGCACTAAAAATTTGTTTAAAAAAGGAAATAAATTACGGATAATGTCTCATGAACATCATGGGTGTCGGCCATACTACAGGCGCCCGACCATAACATAACGGGCGCATGTAAATTCCGCCCGAAAATGGTAAATTCCGCCCAAAATGAACTACAGGTAAAATAAGGTACATGTAAATTCCGCCCGAAAAAAATGTATTACTGTTAATAAACAAATTTCTGAATTAAACATTATAATTTAGAAGTGGGTATTTAAATAAATATATATTTCACATAATATTAAGTCAATAATTACAACATAAATCATGTATAATCGTAAGAATAGTAATAATTATAAAAGTAAATATAAAAATTGGTAAATAAAAATTGTTAAAAATCTTAAAATAGTAAATATCATAATAATAATTAATAAGAGTCAAAATTAAATCATATCAATAATTAGCACAATTTATATAAAATTGTTAAAAATCTTAAAATAGTAAATATCATAATAATAAATAAGAGTCAAAATTAAATCATATCAATAATTAGCACAATATATATAAAATTGTTAAAAATCGTAAAATAGTAAATATCATAATAATAATTAATAAGAGTCAAAATTAAATCATATCAATAATTAGCACAATATATATAAAATTGTTAAAAATCTTAAAATAGTAAATATCATAATAATAAATAAGAGTCAAAATTAAATCATATCAATAATTAGCACAATATATATAAAATTGTTAAAAATCGTAAAATAGTAAATATCATAATAATAAATAAGAGTCAAAATTAAATCATATCAATAATAAGCAAAAAAAATTTAAAAAAAATATAAAATTGTTAAAAATCGTAAGAGTATTAGTAAAAATTACATACTATTTTTTTTTTTTTTTTGTTAAAATCCCCAAAATAATGAGCCACGTTTTCTACATAATCATCTATAGATATTTCATTATTTTTATATTTTCTAATTACATTTTGCATGTATATATTTTTTTTTTTTGATTTTGAATTTCTGTATTTATGTGGTTCATTTATACTATTTATTTTTATGTAGTTTTCTAATTGAATTTGTTTAATTTTGTCTAAAAATATAAAAATATGAGGATGATTAGAATTAAAACTTTTATTAAAATTGGAATGAAACGACTCACAAGCATTTGTCGTTCTGTTCAAATCTGCTGTAGCAGCAGCCCATATATTTGGAGGAAAAGCAGCGTCATTACTTATATAATTATTTAATAAATAATCAGAAAATTGTGCTAATCTATGATCATTTGGCTTAGAACTCATTAAAAATACTTCAAAGTAATCAAAAACCATCTCGGGCTCTAAAAAAACTAATCCAAAACATTTAATTATCCAATTTCTAATAGTCGAGTCTTCGGTTTTATATTCTACACTTAATCCTATTGTTTGAACATACCTATACCACGATTGTAATAAATGAAAACGACAACCATAAATTTGAATACTTGGCCAGATGGATTTACATGCGTTGTGTATGGCTTTTTCGAAGTCAATAACAACATACTTTGGCTCAAATAAGTAATTATCATGAATACAAAGATTAACTATTAATTTAAAACATTGCAAATAAATATTTTGAGTTTTTGCTTTTAATAAACAAAAAACTAAAGGTATATAATGACCATTAAAATAACCATGTATAGTAAATAGTTGCAAAAAAAATTTAGAACTATATTCAAATGTACCATCCATGTAAACCCATTCTGCTGTTGATAACATTTTTAGATTTGTTTTGCACCCAAAAATTATAATACCATTTACTTTGTCATTACTAAGAATAAAATTTTCGTCTCGATTTGTTACCACCTGTATATCATCCAGCATATTTTGAACTTCTTCCCCAGATTTTGGCAAAGGAGGGAATTTCTTTCGCTTTGCATTGTAAAGATTTCGCTTGATATTATGCAAGTCACTTACTTGCAACGCTTCAGATCGAGGAATGCTTTTAATAACAGTACACACTATTTTACTAGGTTTCTCATTACTATCTTCAACAGCTTTACGTTTTGCCGATACTGACACAATTTGCCGTTGTATATTTTGATCACTAAAAACACAATTATAATTTCAGGTTTTAAAAAAATAATTTAAAAAAATATTATTTAATTAAGTTGTATAATATTATGTATAATATTGTACTTGCCTATTTGCACTATGTTTATCATGATCAATATTTTGTTCAGCGATGTTCGTAGTTTCACCAAAGGTTTTCACAAAAGCTTTGCAAGTTTTGATTATACATCGCCATTTTGTTAATCCAGAAGCCAAAGGTCTATTGACTTTAGAAAATTTAAAATTGTCTAATACTAAAAGTATATTTCCACGTTCTGATTCGATAAATTGAGCCATTATAGCGTAGGTACTAGGTATAAGCGTATAAGACTCTAGGACGTGTACTGAACACAATTTGTAATATTTCTATCTGAAATTTCCAATAATTATTGGATCCACAATATTGCAGTCAAAGCTGATAAGATGTGACATGATTGACGATTATCGTTTGAGATACGATTGTTCCGTGTTCGAACATTTTGTGACTTCCCAATACTATAAGTTATAACACGCGTCGCGTCGCGAAAAGTACGGTCGCGTCGTACAGTCACGGAACGCTTAGTTTAAAAGTATTTATTTTTCCGGGCGGAACTATTTTTGTACCTGTATATTTTTTCGGGCGGAATTTACATGTACCTTTTTTTACCTGGATATTTTTCCGGGCGGAATTTACCATAGACCTTGTTTTTACCTGTTCATTTCGGGCGGAATTTACAATCTCCCAACATAACGATACGTGTTATAAATTATTATCATTCCTATTATGATTTGGCACTTAGGGATGCTTTACCACGCCTCGGGCTATTACCTAGTCATGGTAGTCATAAGAATCGCAACATGCTTACGACAGTATATAATGTATTCACACTAGAATATTAATGATAATTTAAAAATACAAAATTTAAAATATATCATTTTTAATATACATACTATACTTAGCATACTCACATACCACGACTTGTCACCTCGGCCACCCTGTCCATATAGGGTGCACCGGGTTAATGAATTGAAGATATAAAATATTACGATATATTCATATAAAAACTGGCATACGGAGCTGGTCCCTTGTGTGGACGACAGGTAATGTAGAAAAATCAAGACTGAACAACGTCCGACGGGGTTTACGTACGGCGTACAAGAGATAGAAAAAAAAACCATTGGCCAATATTCGTTGTACATAATTTAGTATATTATTGTATAATAATCGGCACATCGGTTACTACACATCTACAGCGAGCTGAAGAGAGGGTGCCTATGCAGTGTTATTGCCACTAAACTGACTAAATGAGAAATATATATGTCAGTATCGGTACATTGTAGATTACGTTGTGTGTGGGTGTTATGGAATTTCTACTGTTACCCAAGTACTTTGATAAATACTCAAATACCATTTTCCGGTCATGACCAGTTATTAATTTATAACACATTGATTAGGCACCATGTTGAGAATTAATCGATTATGCTACCACAATAGCTACGCTGTGGTCGGTTTGCCACGGCGCTGCATTATTGTGTGGTAGTATTCTAGTGTGAAACTGCTTTCACCCAAAACTGACATTTTGGTTTTTGACCAAATGAGTAATGACCCTTTTGGCACAAAATCAAAAAAGATGGAATTGGGTTTTGACCATCGAAATATTTTTTCATCAATGATTTATGAATTATTTTTTATTTAATATATAAATGCGATGTATGAAAAATACAAAATAAAGCATTATATTGTGCATATTTAATTGCAAAATAAATTTTCATAATTAAGCACACTCTGCTATTTCGATGTATTACCTATTCTATAATAATAATTACCAAATGCTATAAATTTCGAACCCTATTCATCATAAACGAAAAAAACATTTTTATTATACCACTACTGAGAATGTGTATAGGATACGAGTCATATGAAATAACGAAATGCACTTGGCATGAACAGGAACTAAATCATCTTCTATCATAGTTGCCGGTTGGATGCTGTTCTCAATAAAGTTCAAACCGAAATGTATGTTAAAATTAATAAGTAAAAACAGTGTTGTATAGAAAGAGGTTACGAATATTTTGAAAATGTTGAAAGAATGCGTAGCCAGTATTGAAGCGACAATAAATAAATAAGACAATAAACTAATCAAGTTGGCTTACACTGTAAAAATTTTTTTAATCCATGAGCCATAACTTTGATAAATTATGATATGCAGATTGTGGGTACTAAAAATATGATGATATAACATGTAGATTGTTTCAATTAAAAATTGTATGATATAATATAATACATTTGTATGACTTTTATAGTTTTTAATCTATATTTTTATTATTAATGAGGTCGAAAATTATATATATATATATTTTTTTAATATGTTTTATATCTATAGTATTATGTTTACATTAACTTATATGTCTGCACTTCGTATATTTACATTCGCTTTTATATGTTTTACACAAAAATGTAAATAACATTTTCATATAAAACAATACAGTGGTATCCAAAATGTTTTTTTTGTTTATGATGAATCTGTAGGTACCAAAACACTTTTTTTGAGTTTGGACAAAAAATGTCATTAGGGTGAAAGCCAAATGATTAATTTTGTTAGGAACACCTGTGTGGTAGCTGGATTCAAGTGGAAATGTTTCATGGCATAGATACACACAATTGTGACAGCGTGAATAATTATCAAAATAATTTGGCCATATAATAATTATTATGTGATGTGTCATCTTTTAAAATTTAGTGATATTTGGTCTCAAATTTGGGGAATTGAAATGATATTATATGAAAGTGATCACAAAATGGCAATATAGAAAAACCGCCGAAATTAGTAATAACCATTAAAAATTATCATTGAAATGTATTGATACTTTTATATGGCAGTATCTAAACATGTTTATATACTTGATAAAAATAGGGGGCAAAAGAATATAATAGTTTGCAATAGTCTTATAATCTTCTAATTACCTACTATCTGATACTAAAAACATCGATTTAATAATAGGTACATTAAACTAAGGAAAATAAAAAACTTAAAATACAAATTATATTTATAGTTTTAAATTGTAAGCTATACCTTTATAAAACTGTACGGGTCTTAATTAAATTCAGGTAAGTGGATTTAAACTTAGAAGGTAGCTAGGTATTATTCAAATTAAAAACGGAATAATTATTTTTGTACCCCTAATAAATAAATAAAGTTATCAAAAAACGTCTGAATAATTGTAAGGTAAAATGTAAAATGTAAAATTACATTTACATTATGTAGTTTAATCATTTGTTTTGGGGTGTGCAAACTTGAATGCAATCATATTATATAATTAACAATAGCGAAAACACCATTGCCTATAGTCTATACCAGGGATTCTCAAACTCTTATAAACACTGTACCTCTTTTTATCAATACATTTTTTTGAGTACCCCCTCTTAATTACTAAACTAAAATATATATAAAAAAATTTAAAGACTTTTAAATAATTTTTCCTTGTTGGTTTGTTGGTCAAACTCGTACTACTTAAAACATTTCGAGTACCCCCAAGGGGTTCGCGTACCACAGTTTGAGAATCCATGGTCTATACCATAATATTCAGTACCTATAGATAATTGATGGCTTTGCTAGTTGCTACTTTATCATCCATTAGTCCAGTTTTATGAAGAGTATAATATGACACTATTGACAATCACACAGGTTATTTCATCAAAAAAAGTTGGACAATGATGGTGATTGGTAATTCGCATATAGAACCACAGCATGATTTTTAAATAATTTGAATTTTACACAATAATATGTTTATTTTATTAGATTTTTATTTTTCACACACATTCATATAATAACATAACAATATTATAGAATTAAGTACATATTACTAAATCATAAACCTGAAACACAAGCAGTTTAAATGATTAATGTAAATTATCAAATTTACAGAAAAAAAAATATAGGAAATGACAAAATCATATTACATAATGTAAAATAATATAATAGACATAATATAAAATGTTACTACGTTTCTGTTCTAACATAACTAATAAGCAAAATAAAATAAATGGTTTATTTGTTCAAAACAGCTATGGTATAGCGGATCGAACCCATAGTATTACCTAAACGGCTAAACAGTAAGCACACATTTCAAAATAATTTTATTCCTTTAGTATTTTTACTTATTTATGGCAGGTGCATAGTTATTGAGAGATTAGAGGGATAGATCCTCTCCAAATTCATGATCGGTATCCTTTAATTTACCAGTAGCTAAGTGGAATACCTATTAAGTCATATGAGACCATACCACCCATATATATATATTGGATAAATAACTTGGCTAGATTAAATATATTATAACTAAACTTATGTTATTTAATATATTTTTTGCCAGGCCTCCTCCAAAAGTTTAGTTTTCGATGACGGCTGAAGCATTGGAAAGCGACTTTTTTCCATCCAGCAGATGGTAAAGTTAAAATCCCCAAAAGTGCCGGGTGATAAATTGTAAATAACCAAAAGAGGATATCCCAATAGAAAAATAAATTACTTATAGCAGTATAAATAGATAAAATAAAGGTATTTAGTAGTATAGGCAGACGGACCATTTCTACACAGAATGGTTTTTTGTAGGTTAGGTTAGGTATGTAATGATTTAATTCAGATTTAACATATACATTTGAGCGACCTACTCAATGACGAGATACATTCCGTTGGCGTAGCCAAGCGAGGCTTTAGGTGTTTACCGCCCCCCTCCCACCAATTTCTTCACCCTCTAATTAATGTATTATTTTTTTTATGGCTATACACTAATTTTACATAATGTAAAAAATTTAGTTAAATTTATACCTAAATCCCCCATTTCATAATCCTGGTACTGCACTCGATCCCTAAATTATCCAGCAGAGTGAGTTCTACGATATATTATTTTTGAATTCAACATTCTACTACATCTACAAGGATGCAAATAAATAATTCAGTTCGATTTAAATACAATATTTAATAATAAAAATTGTAATGAATTATATTTCTACAGTGAAATATTTTTGTATTATTTACGATATCCTCTTAAGATTAATTCATTTTTTGAGAAAATATATTTTTATTTCATAGGTAATAATTAATTAGTAAAAATTTTTGTTTTGTCAAGTGTTATTGAAACTTAACCAACTGCAACAGCAGCTGCGCTGTGCTAAGTATCATATTTTGGTCAATAGCTGTTAACTATTTATATTTGTCATTAAAATTGGTTATTAAAATAGTATCTTATTTTTTATTAGATAGCCGTTTATTATTTTTACTTCATGCTCGGTCTTTTCAATGTAGATAATTAAACATAGCTTAGAACGTCTATACATTAACACATAATCTTTAAATTATTTATTTAAAAAGTTTAATGGAATAATGTTATTGTGGGTGGGTGTGTGGAGTGACAATATCTATAGCTTTCATCTTTACAAGCTTGAGTAATAATCATAATGTAACAATAAAATATGATATAAAAATCTAATAACATTTCAAAACGAATTTTAAAAGTAAGCTTGCGGGTTGAGCGGTTAATCCCTCACGATTCGGTTTTTCGTATATTTTCTCCCGAAATAAAATATTTAAACAATAATAATATATTTAAGGTTGGTTAGACGTATAGGCAATATGTAGTGGTGTGGATAAATGACGAATATAAATATGTAAAACTGTTATTGGCCGCGCATCTGAGTAGGGTCCCAAGTACTAGGGTTAATCACAGCCCACAGGTAATATACTAGTTGGATCCGGAATATTTATTGGTGCATACTCATTAGTTGAGTCCTGGATTTTCACAGGTACTATACTACCTGGGTTTCTAATATTTTTTGGTGAATACTACACTATACTAACATTTTAAACAGACCATAAGAAGTGTATTTAAAAAAAGGTGTGGTTAAGAATGTTTCTTTCTAGTTTTTTTTTCTATTAAAAATATAAATTATCATAGAAGCTTACAAATTATGATATATTACAAATATAGGTGTAATATCAAGCATTAATGACATATAAATTTTTACCAACACAAAAGTAATTTTTTTAAACAATATTTTATTTTTATATACTTATTATATGATAATATGCATATTTTTTATGAATTATGATTTTTAAAAAATTTAATATTTTGTTTGGTATTGTACCTATACTACTTGTCTTATTGATAATTTGTGAAATTCTTAAAATCTATATCTTTAATGGAAAAGAAACTAAAAAAAAATAATAAACCTTAAAAAAACATTTTTAGTCAAAACTCTAAATGTATCATAGACAGTCCTAAGTCTGCTGAAATGAAGAGGAAAATGTTAGTTTATTGTGATACTCACCAAAAAATATTAGGAAGGTAACTGGTGTTACACCTAAAATAATTTGGAACCCAACTATAGTGTAATATCTGAAAAATCCGTTACTCAGCTAATGTAATAACCGTCTAGTATAGCAGTTTTAAATTCGAGACCCAACTCAGATGAAGTCGTTATTGGATAGGTGTGTCGAAGTCGATTTGGATACCTATTTATCAAGGAATAGAAGAATACAATCAGGCAATTTTTAATTCGGTACCTACCTATCCTTACGTGAAGCGGTGGCCATAAAACAGGAAGTATAAAAATTAATATTAAATAATATAAAGATAAATAACGACAATAAACAAATAACGATGACAGAATATCCGCATTGTGATATTTTTTTTATTTAAAAGAAGAAAATTTTGTTTAGTGACATTCGAGTACTGTATTACACTGATTTTTGAAGTTATTTACCTAGAATAACACCAGAAAATTATATTTCAATATTTCACATGATTTATAATGCTATAATTTCTGAAAATATTGTAAAATTTGATTCTGGTGTGACAACTAACCAATCTTCATATTTTTAAATAAAAGCATTCAATTTTAAAATCTAACTATTTCACCTTCAGACTTAAGTTTATCCAATGAACAAGTTTTTTGAAATAAAAACGCGTAGACTACAACCATCTGCCTTCCATCATTAAGGGTAATCAAAATAATTTTTTAAATAATATAACATTAAAGCGGTAACCTTATATTTTCAAACCCTTTTTTTTAACTTAACCAAAATTAACAATGTGTGGGTTCTAATACCCTCCTTCCCACCTTTAAGGGTAATCAAAATAATTATTCAAATAATAACAATAAAGCGGTAACCTTATATGTTCAAATCCTATTTTTAAAAAAACTGAAAAGATCAACAATATTGCATGAGCGATGTACTAATCCCCTGTTAGAGCTGATCATCTTTTTTTGGAAATGGTTTAAAGCCTTGTTATTTTTCATTTTATTGCATTTAAGTTCTTCTTATAATTAAATTTTGCATATCATTAATTAATAACAACCATAATATTTAATTCTTAGCTTAGATAATTTTTTACTTTAAGCCGTTAAAAAAAACGTATGCTAAGATTAATATAAGTACCTAGGTATACAAGAAAGCATGCTTTGAAACATATTTTACAATAACACAACAATTAAAATATAATTAACACAAAGACTACTCGAAAATATTTTCACAAAACCTTTATCGAATATTGAAACACGTATTTATTATTACATTTTTATAAAGTCATTATGTACTCCATCAGAAATTTACAGGAATGCTATTACAAGTTGAGCAAGAAAATCATAATGTTTTTCAGTAGGTTTCCAGCTCGTTTTGTTACTTATAGATTCTCTTTCCAAGTGGATTTTTTTTTTGTTTAATTTTGGCAGTTAGCGTATTCTTAGGTTGTATAAAAAATTCAAAAATTTTTTTCAACTTTTCAACAAATGAAATTATTTATCTCAAAAACAACTTTTCCAAAATAAAGACTATACAACAAAAATAATTTAGATAATAATAGTCACAGTTATAATACAAGGAGTAATATTAATCTGTAGCACCTACCTATCATTTTGAAATCTAAAAATGCCAGCATTAATAAGTTATTTTAAAAAATATAACAGAAGCCTATGTAATAATTACATTTGCTTTATGGATTACTTTAAAATGCATTTAGTATATTTTTTGTTAAATGTGTACTATAGTTAATTAATGGTAGAAAAACCATTCAATATTTAGCAACATTGTACTAGTTTATGGCAGAAATAAAGAATGTAATTTATGGAACCATATACAATTTCCAAAAACCTTCATTTGAACAAAATGTATTTTTGTTGCAATACTAAAATTATGTTAGTTAAAAAACTAGAAAATTTAATTTAAAAAATCAATTATAAATTATTGTAACGGCATAATTTTATATTGATAAAATCAGTAATATTTTTTAAAATTAAATCTAGGTATAATTATGTTTATAATAAATTAATATAAAAATTGTGCTGCGTCTAAATGAATTGAGTTAAATTTAAGTGGCATTTAGACTCTGTCCAAGAGTAGTATTTACTGCCTGAATGGGTGAACTATAATCACCTATTTCTTAGCCACGGTTATAAATTATAATATAACAGAAAAATAACATTATAATTTAAGGCTTTTGGAAACGAACCATTTTTATGAGACCGGGGTCGGATTTGGACAATATTCTAACTATATCTATCGTGAGTAATAAATTAGAACTCATTGTGTGTGTAGTGACTGATCATTAGTGTGTGTGAGTTCCACGAACGCTTTATCTTATATTAAAGATAAACTACGACTAAGATTCTTGAACATCTGTAGTTTTCGTACACGCAGTCACACGTCACTATATTTTGGATCAAAAAAATTTCAACTCAAAAAGCGAAAGAAAAATTTCTGAAAGTCCACTATTATTTTATCCAAAAATATAGTTGAATTTTTTTTCTTTTCTAGGTTTTGTAGGAAATGAATTTTCTCTTAGTTGTATCGTTTAATTAGTATATAAACAAATTTACTTTCTTTTTTTTTAAAATGCAGATTTATTGGAGTTATTAAAAAAATTTATAAAATTAAAGATTAATTTCAAAACACACAGACAAGAAGCAAAAAAATTCGAATATTTTTTCAAAATTAAAATTGGATTTCTGAAAGAATATTATTTTTCTTTCACTAAAAATTGGTCTTAAATACACGAAAAAACGACCCGATTTCGACAGCCTTATACATATGAAATGAACTATTATAGGTCATTTTAAAAGCCTACGTTATATTATTTATTCATGGTTTATAAAAAATACAATAAGTATTTTCATAATTTCCAAGAAATACATTTACAGTTGGTCAGAATATTTGAAAACAATAATATTCTTAATTATAATCTTCAGAAAATAAATGTCTAGGAAAAAAACGTATTGCATTGTATTAGTTATAAGTATAGGTTATGTAATATGGAATTTATCTATTATGCATGACCATTTGCATGATCATCGTCTAATCCTAAGAAAAACTCCAATGGTTAAATTGGTAATCCAGTCAATTTAAAACAAAAGTAGTTTAGTTCCCTATACTTTATTTAATATAACTTATTATTACTGTTATTATTTTTAAAACATATTTTTTTTATACTTAAGAAATAACGGTACTTTTCCAAATTATAAAAAGAATTGTAATTAATACGAACAATTTTTTTAATTTTAAATGCATTATGTATTATTTTAAGATTAGAAAAAAATGTTATTTACGCTGCAGATACTAACATGTTAATTTTCCTTCAAATACTTTAGGTAAGTACTATTAGTTATATACCTAATTTTTACATTATAAACTCAAGGCTGGGCAAGTTAACTAATTATTTCAACTTGTTAACGTTGCATACAAAATAAATAGAAAAAAAATTTTTGTTTGAAATCAGTTACATTTTTTTTAAAATTGAATATTCACAATCTCTGCCAAAATACAATAAGCAAATTTGATAAAAGTACTACATAATATAAAAACAATAATTAGTATTGAAAGTAATAGATATGGGAAAAATATATAAAGGGAGTTGGCAGATCATCCAATGATAGAATCTTAGAAATTGATGTTATAATTTGTGTGGTTAATTTTTAAGAAATCATGGCATCAATGTCTACTTTAATGTAGGTCTAGATAATCTGGCAGTGTTAATGTGTTATTATTACGAGATTCGATATTAATGTTTGGGAGGGATTGTAATTCTATGAAAATAAATAAAGCTGTGTAATTTTATACTTTATTTTGATCTCTATTGAAATCTAGAAATACTGCACCCAATACTCCGATAAGAATAGCAGTATAATATAAGTATAATACTCTACGATTTAGTATTTACAATGCATAATATTATAAATACAATTATAATATTATAAATAATACCAATTTTGATTACATATCATTTTTATTATTATACAAAACAACAATTTGTATAAACAAAATATATTTTAAATGTATTTAAAGAATAAATTGTATTAGGAATACTACTAACTTAATGCCACTATAAAATAAATTAACTTTTAAGTAACTTTATACCATAGAAAAAAATGTAAATCGTTAATGCCCGGTCCTGCAGTTGTTATATGATATAATTGTAGAAATTATAAATTATGCCCATAAGAAAAAAAACCCATTTAATCACTATTGCATTGTTCAACCAAAAAAATCGAACTTTTGAGAAATTTATTTTAACAATATTAACATAATCAAAAGTTGATAAACATATTGAGGGCGAGAGAGAAAATGACGTAATTTAACTTTTAATAGGAGGGGGTAAAAGTTTTAACGAGCCCACATAACTGAACAAAAAAACAGATAGCTTCGCTCGAAGACTAATTTCCGTTGATATTTTTATCTAGCTACAATTCACAACTTGCATAACTGTATAACAAAAAAAGATGGGGGGGGGGGGTTGCTAAATTATTTTGGTATATCTACTTCAGTGGCTGTATTTAGTGTTTTTCAAGGAGGGTCGAACAAATAAAATTACAATATTATAATACAAGATTACCCACTGATTGCTACTACGTAATTACAATTTTTAAATAGGTATCTTATCATTGTTGATTTTTTGAACCTAACCTCAGAGTGATAATTTTGTTTTTAGAATTTTTTTAGTATCAGAATTATACGATTATAATATATTTGAACTAAAAATATTACTACCGTGCAGTAATTAAATAGTCCTCCACAATTACGCAATATTATAATTCTCTCGAAGTAATAAATAGAATAGAGTTGTGTATTTTCACTAAAAACCAGCTCAACAATTGGGCTGCTTCTGTAATCAGACAGGTGCAAATTTCCACCTTACCCACTCAAATGACACCACTGGTGAGAGAGAGAAGAACCCCATGTGTTATCAAATGTTATTTTGATTTACCAATAGTCCGCAGTACATAATAATATGTATAGTGGGGTGGTCCTTATTTGCAGGGAAAAATATGTACATATTTTAATTCGTACCCTCCTATTTTGTTCATTACTATAATAAAGTCAATTTAGTTCAATTTGGGGAAGATTACTGAGTATGTACCATAGAGGTGTTGAAAATTTCAAAATCTGGTTGTTTTATCGTTTTTTTATGAAAAATTATTGCGCTTATCAAAAATGTATGAAACCTACGTAAATTATAGATATATAGTATATTTATTGTAAGTAAAAAAAAAAGGAGGCCTTTTGGGTACTGCTTGAATCCAATGATAAATCATAGCGTTCGAAAAACAATTCGGAGCGGAGGCGTTGTTTCATTCTAGCATACTTGTGAAAAAAAAACAAATTTTAACACTTAAAAAAAAAATAATAATAATAATAAATATATAACAGCAATAAATAACATAACTTTCATTAAATTTTTCTTAACAGTGGTAAAAAAACTAGTTGGGAATCTTTATTTTAAATTCCTAATATTATCTACAAAAACAAAAACTTTTAAGAATTTCTGGCTGAAAGATATACTACAAAATTTTTAAATTTTCAAACAACCATAAATAGCCCAAAAATTCAAAATAGTTTGAATATTTTACCATGTATGGAAAATTGGAAAATGCTAATAAAAATATTTGGTAAAAATTTCAAGAATCTAAGGTTATTCGTTTTTGAATTATAACAAAATACCGAAAATCGTTAGGTAGAAATTTTTTTAACCTACAACTGATATATAAAATATCACTGTAATAAAAAAATAGTAAAAGAATTTTTATTGTTCCAAATGTTAATGACACTGATGAAAAAAACACGCACTCATCATTGTCAAATCAATACATTCACCACTTGCAGGCTTCGAATCTAATACATTTCTAAAATGTCTCATAAATCTTTTATTTCAAAAAAAGAATTTTAAAATACTTAATTTTTAATCTGGGCGCGCGAGTTCCAAATATGCCATACACTTATGTTTTAAGCCTGTTCTTCTAACCCCCATTCCCTGCATCTCTTTAAGGTAGATTTTTGAAATTTGAAGCATAGATTAAGCTTAAAATATAGTTTAGGGGTTATGATATTATATAAAATTGAGCATTTAATATTAAGCCTTTTAAAAAGGGGAGAAGTTTAAACTTTTAATTGTATGTTACTAACTGACAGCCTTACTCACTCACTGATCATCAATATTATAAGGTACTTTCCGTATTGGTAGAAACATGAATTTTGGGAAAATTTAAGCCTTATAGTACAAGTGAATTGAAAAATCTAAAAATTTTAAATTTTCTCAAAGTTACGGTCATTTTAGGGAGAGTTGATAAGTAGTATCTTACACTAATCATAACATTTATCTGAGCGCAAAGCTGTATTTACACCTAATATGTTCAACTATTTATTTCTTCATTTTCACTATAAGATCTACTTCTGAGCCAAATTTTACATTTCTCAGATTAAATATTAAGTATTTTAAACTCGGGAAAAAATAAATTCATGAGGCATCTTATAAATGTATTTTTTATAAACAATATATATAACTTGCGTACGGGCAATATCCATTTTTTGATAAGTGTAATATTTTAGATTCTGAGTGGAACGATGAATGTATTGATTTTACAATGATGTATGTTTTTTTATTTTTTTTTTGTGTCTGTCATCACCTTTTAGAACAGTAAAACTGCTTCGATTTTCTTCAACAACAACTTCTCTGATTGGAAAATGAATCTAGTTGGTACTTTGGGGGGTCAAAAGTAAAAATTTCCCAGTAGTTTTCAAAAGCGACGTGAAAAACAAAAGAAAAATTAAGTAAAAACGGGAATTTTTACGCAAAATCGATTTTGGTTTTCAGTGTTACTCTAAAACAAATGGCCGTAGATATATGAAATTTTCACAGGTTGTTTAATATTTGCATTTTCTATACACGGTAAAATTTTGAAAATAATTTGACTCTTTTTGAACTGTTTACGAACATTGTCAGTTTTCAATTTTTTTAGTTTTTTTTTCTATAAATATCAATAAAATTTTATTTGTTGGTTAAAAAAACTTGAAAATTTAATACAAGGCTCCTAGTATATTTTTTCTAAGGCAGATGAAAAAAATTAAAAATCCTTAGTCACAGTTTTTTTTTATAAGCATTTAAAGTTCAAATATTGACAAAATACGTAAAAACGACGAAAATTTGGAAATTATTTTAAGTTAGAAATTCATAAAAATTTTTTTTTTAAATCTAAGATTTTAAAATTTAATACAAGATTCCTCATAAGTTTGTCTACGTTTATCAAAAAAAAAATTTTTAGAAGAAAATCAAATTAAAATTTTTATGAGCGTTTGAAATGTATATTTTTACATTTGATATTCACTCGATTTCTCATGTAACGATTTTCTGTTTTTGTTGTAATTAAAAAACGAATGGTTGTAGATACTTGAACATTTCACTGAATGTTGATATTAGCATTTTCTAAACACGATAAAATTTTGAAAATAATTTGACTCTTTTTGAGATGTTTACGGACATTGTCAATTTTCAAATTTCTTAGTTTTTTTTCTATAAATACCAATAAAATTGTATTTGTTGGGCGAAAAAGCTTGAAAATTTAATGCAAGGCTCCTGATATATTTTTACAATAGCAATTGTAAAATATTTAAAATACATAGGCACAATTTTTTTTTATAAGCATTTAAAATTCGAATTTTGACTCAGATATATTGGTATTAATATGTCTTAAACCAAGACTGATATACTTTCTCCACTCAGAATCTTTTTTCTTATACAATGATATTGTATCATTG
This sequence comes from Myzus persicae, assembly GCF_001856785.1. Lineage (NCBI taxonomy): Eukaryota > Metazoa > Arthropoda > Insecta > Hemiptera > Aphididae > Myzus > Myzus persicae. The sequence continues at coordinate 389,105 of NW_019101718.1, read as the reverse complement.
AATTCAAATTTAATTCCATCCATTATACAATGACCCACTTGTAACCTACTGTACAGCAGAGCGACATCCACTTACCCGCTTTTTTTAAAATTATTTAAATAAATGGCAAAAAAATCTTTTTCAACATTTGTTAACCTTGTAACCTCTTTTGTGGTATGTAATGAGGTTATAGTAGTGGAGAATATAAGAGGATGAGAATTCAAAAATTTTACAGTTAAAAAATAAGGACCACCCGAATGTTTAGTGTATACATTAACATATATACCATACTTAAACATAAACTATTATATTTGTGATATGACTTCTACAAATTGGACAAATCCATATTGTCAATTTTTCCATGCAAGTCCCACACATATTGTAATGATTACATGGCTCTAATAAGACATTACCATTGTCATCTTCCAAACATATAGCACAGTTTGTTAATTCTTTTATGGCACAACCTAGAAATCATAAAATATTTTTAGTAGATTAGTCAGTAGTAAGATAGTAGGTATTAGGTATAATATTTTAAAATAATAAATTATAAATACCATTTTGAATGCGATCAATTATAATTACTGGTGGCATTTCAGATGTATTCTCGAGAAGAGGATAAGAAGATTGATCAATAGTGAGTGACCGCGGAACTGATGCACTCATAAGTGATGAAATACTTGAAGAATTTGAGTCTGTTGATAACATGGTGTTTCTTAAGACTCGCATATAGTGATTGACTTGTTGATACAAGATTGAATTATTTGCAGAAGATCTTGTACTGTCTGAACTCAAAATACGTCTTTGCAAAACCTTATGCATTCTGATAATAGCAGGATTTGAGATAACAAATGTATAATCAGCATTGTTCCTCGAACGTATAATAACTTCAAGTGTTTCCAGTTCATTGATTTCTGATGAATTGGTTGGAGGATGTGTTGGAATAATTTCAATTGCATTGGTTACTGAATTACGGTTGACTTCATAAGAGGAATTAGGTTGATCTTCATTATTAGTAGCAATATCATCAAGATCTATCAAAACTTGTGCACGATTTGAAATATTAGTCACATTTGGAGAAGGAACAAATGTCGTATCTTGAGCAGCACCACGTTCAGAATTTGAAAAAATTGATACAGCTGGTGACTGATTACTGTTTGAGTTTTGAAGTTGACAATGTAAAGCTGGAGGAATGATGTTGTCAGATTGGTATCTTTCACTCTCATTAGACTGAGTATTTGAGGAAATCGGTTCAGTTTGTGAACTAGTACGATGGATATTATCTACTGCAATCACTGAACGAGATTTGTTGGAATGAGCTTGAAAAGACGACGAAGGTAGTGTTGGATGTTGACTTTCACTTCTACGCTCCAATCTTTCGGATCGCGGTGATGAGACCCATTTCTGTGATTCAATAACGTCACGATTCACTTTACGATACCACTCTACGTCAGATTGAGAATTAGTTACACCTGCAGTATTGCGACGACCATTTTCTGTACGTTGAACTTTTTGAGGTTGTGGAGAGGTGAATGATTCATTTGATTCCGCTGCATTGACATCAATTGACACTATACGATACCAGCGTGGACACGCCTGGGAGTATTCTATTAAGTTCGAATGTGTTTTTTTTAAATGATTACTAGAAGTAGTGGGATATCTAGTTCTATATTTACCCCATGCTTCAGTTGTTAATTCAGATAAAGTTCTTTGTAAATGGTGTGACATACATGAGCTAGAATCAATATTATTTCTCTGTGAACTAGATTCGCCAATGTCAAATCGGTGCATATTAGGTATATTAGATCCAGTTGTATTGTTCTGTCTACTAGATCTAGTAACATTGCTTTGTCTAGATGATCGGGTCGAATAAGCAGTTTTGTCAGTAACGTCAAGAGCATATTGATTAGTAGCTGAAAGACTATTTTGCCTTTCTTGACTGTTTTGGACTAGTTTTGGTGAATTTGATTCAACATTGCAGTTTACAAAATGTTGACTGTTATTGATAGAATTTTGAGTATGAGACATGTCGAATGATATTTGGGTGTAGTACTGCAGTTAAATGTTCACCTAATAACAAATAATAGTTTTTAAGCATAATTTCATAGGTACATTAAATTTATAAATTTTATACCGCTGATTTATTTTTTTTCAATTCTCAGGCATTGAATGTATAAAATACTCAAAAGTATTAAAATTAACCTTTCAAATATTTTCCAATATCGTATTATCTGGCTAATCAATGATACATAAGGACATTTTTGTACCAAATAGATATTCTGAAACCATAGAAAAAAATTAATATTATCATTAATATAATTTTTACGTTTGACGAATAAAATAACAATGAATATAGTATGAAATTTACTAAAATAATAATTTGAAGTACTTATAGAATAAAAAAAAACCATATAATAACTATTGTATGTGCTCCTTTTTACATTCAAATTCGAAACACTGACTATATTTAACACCATATTAATTTATCCATTTACAAGTTTTTTACTCCAATTATATGCATTTCTACATTGTGAGAAATTGATCATATGATTAGTTAATTGATGTGATACATTACAAGTTATAGAGGAGTATGAATTTGCTGGCACAGAATGAGTAAAGATTTTTATTAAATTTATTAATAAAAATGAATGCATATTATAATATAATTAACAAAATTTAATTTGATTTATGAACATTTTTTAGATAATTTGTCCAAAATAGAAGCAATGGATTTTAAAAATAAAATGACACATAGTAACCAATCACATTTTTCAGGAAATTATTTTGTATATTAATATTTACAATGTATTTTTTTTTAAATAACATACCTAAATAGGTTACGTTTTGTAACCTACATTTTTGAGAATTACATTATTTTATTTAAATAGAAAGATATATTACTAGCAGACAATATTTTTAAAAAACAATTTAAACATGCCACAAGTCAAAAATAACCCATTACTTAACCAATTAAATAAAATAAAACAATAGGTATATTTAATATTACTTATAAGTTATAATATATTTGTTTTATATGATACATTTTTTTAGTGTAACGCATCCGCATGTCCCATAAAAAATGTACATTTAAATTAGATAATGCATAATACAACATGGATTTGATCCATGTAAATGTATAAAAATATTGATGTCTATATTAATTTATAATGGTACAAAAAATAATCATATTTGGTTTTTAGGTTTCGTCTATTTCAGTCAAACTATGTTTTTTTTCTCAAGACATAATTACTGTCGTCGATAGCCGACACAGTTTAACTGAGAAAGCTAAACATCTAAACACATTGTTATTGATTTATTTAACATATTTTATTTTCATGATTTTACTATGAGAAATATTAATTAAAACCAATGTGTAGGTACTGCGAAAATTAATTATCATCGATGACGGAACACAATATAGGTATACCAGCCTATACCACAGTAATACACTTACCCACTAGTCACTACATAATAAATATAAAATTATATTATTTTATTTTGTAATTTTATAAAACTTAAAACTTGAGTTGGTTGTAATGAGTAACAAAAATAATCGAAAAACCCAGTATATTAAACAAAATTTTTGAGAATGGTGGCTTGGGGGGGGGGGAGGGATGCGGCCCCTTTCGCCACTTTGGATCCTCACTAGAAAGTAGAAAGTTAAAATGTTTCTATATCACCCATCAGAAGCTTCTATGCAAGTGAGAAACATAGTTTTTCTCTCCGTTATGTCAGCTTAAAACCGTGTATATTAAATTAAGATAGGAATGACATGTTTATAAGTTTAACATCAATGGGTAAAACCACAAGTCGGATAAGTCTATAGAAACTGAAAAACAAAGCTTAATAAAATGATCTGAACAAATCAGTTGACAGAAGTCGAAAGATCCATCAATGATTGACGAAAAGTTGCACGTAAATCCAAACCTACAGCAGTGTAGTGTACAATTTATTATTTAAAGTACACATATTATTAACTATCGTTCAAAATAAAGGTACCTACCAAGTACCAAGAATGTCATTACAAAACGGTGATTGAAAATCTTACAGGTGGTCTGCGCTATCGTCAAAAATGCGCGAATTCTGCCTGAAGTTCTATAATGACGTTTGATGCCTGATAGTGGCGATCAGAATTTGTAACTGGTGACTGAACTAAACGGAACAATCGGGGAAATGCTTGACCCCCCCCCCCCTCCCGTACCAAACCACAAACAGTAATAATCCTGTTCCACATTCATCTATTAGAGCCATTATGTCTGTAATAGACATAATATAATGCTATTATATGTCTATGACTATAGGCTTATTGGGTATCGACCAATATGTTGATAGGTTTTGGAAGAATTTTTGAGCAATACATTTTTAAAAAAAACAAAAAATATATAATAAAATATAGCTTTGGTGTAAAAAAATTGTTTATAGAACACCAAGTCCATATTATTTTGGACTGATAGGTGCTTAGAATAGTTTTTACCTGAAGTTTAAAAATTGTTCAACACACCACAGATTCCGACAACAAAAAACTTTATGCACAGTGCAAAGAAGCATTACTGCGTTTTATGCGCACAGGGGCGGGAGGGGTAACCAACATTGGCTTGTGAGAATAACGATTGGCAGTCAGGGAAGAGGGAGTCAACGTGCAGGTACTAGGTGAAATGGAGCGGAGGGGTCAACTAGCTATTATATTATGGTTGTTTGGGAAGGGGGGCTCTAGACGGTCTACTCCCACTTCACCATAAGACACAAAATACACATATTATGAGGGACTTACGACTACCTAATCAAAATGTCACCACTCATCACCTAAAACATTGAATTAGAATACGGTGTTCGACGTTACTCGTGAACTTATACGATAAGTATTTTGTTCTAAAATTGCTGTAGGACGGTAGGTACGATGCTTACCCTCCACGTCTGTTATTCTGCTGGTTGTTGATCGTAAGACCGCGACAAAACGGTGCTTGAAAATTGGACGTTTGAAACAGGTCACATCACGTCCAACAATGCATAATATAAGTTCTGGTTCTTGCGCAGTCGATAATCGACGTATTTTTTATGGGTTTTCAAATCGCGGACCGACGCAGCGCAGCAAACATCGTTATCGTAGGTATCCAGTGAAGCAACTGATGGCTGACGAGCGAGCGAGGACGGTGGCGCACCGCGCTTGTGCAGACGAAACTTATTATGTATTACGGATTAATCCATCATGCAATGCACGTACGGGTCGAACAGCTGATGGTAGACCGCCGTCCGTAAAGTTTCGTCATCGTTGATCAAAGATGCAACTTAACTCAAATAGCTATCAGCTCAACGATAACATTGTTGTCCCGCGTCTTATCATTAACGCTGCGGCCCATCTGTTTGCGATAACGCATAGTGGTAATTTTCAATGTTTATACTTTATTATGAATATTTTGAGATGTTTGCCAGTTCGTCAATAATTCGAGACACATGTTTCTTTATTCTTTTTTAATTTTCTATTCAGTGTTATACAGCCGCGTTACTTAATAATTTGTATGTTTTGATTTAATGCGTGGCTTCCATTGGGCGCCTTAAGAGGTTTCAGATCGGAGTACACGTCTTATCACTGAATTCTTTATCATAGTATAAGAAATAAGAAGTTTGGTCAGCCAGAATCGTGTTTTAGTTCTAGTTCGCGAATGTGCATCGTATTGTGTTTTTGTGCAAACTGCATCGCATAATAAGAATAAAATGATTAAATGTAGGTGTATATGTGTGACATCAACTTCAGTTTATTGTTGTTTGCATAATATATAAATTATACATTACCTTTTAAATAAATATACACAGTCTTATCATTGAGCATACTTCATATTCTTTGTATTATGTTTTTTGATTATAATATTGTACATATTATTATTTTCAAACTAGGTATATTTATTTGATCAATAAACTTAAAAATACTTCTATAATATATTATATAATTATTGGGTTTAAATTTTCATTATTCGTACCAATTTTAAACAAAAATAATGACATTTGGCACTTCATTTTTTTTTTAGTCTTTTTTTCACTGGCTGTTTAGCTATGTAAATAAGATTTAGCAAAATCAACTTGCACCTGATTGATAGTCGACCAACAGTCAGTTGTTTCCATAATGTGTTTAATATATGAGAGTAGATTACTAAGTATAATATATTTTAAAGCATAGTTTTTTTAAATTGGATCTTTTATTTTCAATTATTTTATATTTACTCTGTATCGATACAAAAATGATTATGTGTGTACATTTTTTTAAATTAACAGTGTTGACGGTGTGACAAATGCTTAGGCATAAATAGCCCAATTTTTTGATCTTAAGCACCGTCTCCTAAATTATTATCTAAAAATAATATATGCTTAGTACCAAGTTCTGACTTTTGAATCAGACTAAGAACCCCTCCCTCTGTTTGTGCCAATAGACAGATTTAATTTCAACTACCTACTTCTATGTTACATTCACAACGCATATTATGTTATTGTGTGTAATATACACATCATTGATTGGTAAGTTAGTCTTATATCATCTTAATAAAAACAAAATAAATTTATATTTTCTCATGATCTCAATTGTTTTTAACAAGTAATCAGTTTTTTTACACAAAAAAATGATAACATTAATTTACTAGTTAACTTAGTTATTTACCTGGTTATAATCATATATTCTAACACAAAAACAAACAATGATTAATGTTGTTTTATGTGATGTACGTACACCAATATAAAATTACCATATATATTATTAAGTCAAATGAATGATGATGGAATATTTCTACTATTGTCTATTTTATTTTAACTAAAGGGTTACAATTTTTTTTATATCTATACTATACTAAATTGAATGTGAAGAACTTTGAAAAATGGAGCTAATTTTTATAGTAAATAATTGCATGTACAACCATGTTTAATACATAACTAAATAAGTTAATGTAATAAATAACAATTAATAATTTAAAAAAAGAAGAAATAGTTGAGTAACTCTTAAAGTCACATTAAGTCTACATTATGATGTCATTGTATTTTATCATTATTTCAAGTAGAATAAAACTATTTTATCACTATCATTGCTCAGATATAATAAATTCAATTGCTCATATGAAATTAATAAATTAATTTTTCCCGCTATCTACTAATATATGTTTCATATGATAATGAGTGTTTATTTTAAATTTATTGTATTATTTATAAACAATTCATATTAATATGATTAAAGCGCACTTCAAACTAAAATTTAATTATATCTATTGTTTATTGATTAGATATTTATGATGATACATTCATTTTTAAATATCTACAGTTATATTTATATGTATCATTTCCTCTACTTCCAGATTATTATTCTTACTGTGTACAGTTAGGCAAAGAGTCATACTCATTTAAATTTAACAAATCTAGTTTAAGAACGCCCAATACGTTTTTCAAAATGTGTGTTTTAACTTTTTAGGGCAACTTAATTTGAATTTGTTTGTAAAAATACAGGTTAAGGAAGTTATACCAAACAATTGGGCTTTTGAAATATAGTAAGGTATCCTCAATAAAAAAAAAACAAAAACTATTATTTTGATCAATTTGAAGTGAAAAGTGTGGTTTTGTACGCTTAATTTTCTGTTATATCCATCAATAATTAATTACACCTATTGAAAATGAGGATATCGGTTTTTCGTCCTGTGTTTCTCGATTATAGATTATTAAATTATAAAAGGATGTGTTCAAAAAAAAAGACCCTACTCCGTTATACCTCGGTTACACTCTTTCAGTTACTGTCATCTTTAAAACTGGTTCCAAACCTAAGTAAACCTTGTCTTTTATTCGTTATAAATGCACTTAGAATGTTTGCGTTGACATAATTTTCAGTTTTTATAGTGGCTACGAGATTTTCCAAAATGTGTTACATAAATAGTATAATTATTTTAATTAATTATTAATTATTAAATAAAATATAGAATAGGAACCTTCATTTTATCACTAAAAAATAAATATATAGCCAGAAATATAATTGTTTGCGATCAATTATTGTAATTATATCGAATTATGGACATTATAATACCAAGCATGGATTAAACGGGGGTCACCGGGGCCCTATAGTTAAATTTATTTAGTTGCCTCAGATTTTTCCATTACTTATTTCGTTATAAGCTACAACGTCGCATAAATCACCTAAAAAAATCACAGATTTTTGTTGCCAACATTTATCACAATTTGAGACACAGACCACAGTCAATTGAGTCGAATAAAAAAAATGTACTTTACTACCTATGCCAAGTTGAAACTGTTCGAAAGAGCTTTTTTAAGCTCAATAGAGTCAAGAACAAAATACAAATCAACATTAAACCAAGAAAATTTAACTGCATTTATGGCATCTGAAAACGGTATTCTTTAAATAATTATTAAAGAAATTGTTTCAACATGGACCATTAGCCACACACTCACACACACACCAGTACACAACAATGACATTTTGATTGGCTCACATAGTACATTAATAGGCCCAATACTCCCATATAACCGTATAAGTAGATTAGCGTAAATCACTTAATCATGTTAATACATCGAGGTAAGGGATTTAGGTTACTAAATATAATATAATAATAATAATAAATTATATGAGTATAAAATCTATTAACTATAAACCAATCTTCAAAAGTAATAATCAGTCGGTAATATAATTTTTTTACAAAAATACAAATTATTGTGAATTAATAATAACTAAAAAGTTATAACAATACAATATTTTAATCTTATAAAAAATCTAATCATAAATTTATGAAACAATATTTTCTAAATAATAATTATATTTTAATAATAAATTATAGTTATTAGTTTATTACTCATTTAAAAAAAAATTGTATTTCAGTTATCAAAATATTAAATTTCTCATCTTTTTTCATCCAGATAAATTGAGATGGATCTCTTATCATTGTCTAAATAAATATTTAGGTTTCTTTGCGCAACATTGTCTACATCAAGTTAACCAGGCAACTGTTTACAAATTAGTAATTACATATTTTAAACAAATTAAATAGTACATATTTTTATTCGACATGCGGTTTAAATAAGAGTGGGCAATGACTTTAATGTACATTTTTCTAATACGGAGATAATATAATAATTTGATCGCGTATAACATAGTTTTCAACACATATTTAGTTTTCTTCACCCTTCAGATCCCCTTCGATTCAACTTTTTGGTCCTCAGTTGAAAATAAAATAAAAGATACCTACATTTCATGTGTAATGACATGCACTAACCTGCAAGCTACAATTATATTTATATATAATTAATACCATGCAGAATTTTAGTACCAGGTTCTAAGGTTCTTGCTCCTAAGTATAACACTGACCACCATATATGTATTTCCAATACTTGAACATTTAAGGATCAGCGTCACGAGTCGGATGTAGACAAAAGGATTTATGTTATCTGACTCTGTTTAAAAATTTTGCATTCATCTTGGCAGATGTTGTGAACAAATAAAATGTCAAAACCATACTTACCAAATGCTGACGAAAATTCAATAATCGCAGAGGGCTATCTATGTATCTTGTATCGGGAATCAGGACGGGAAGTATGAACAACTAATACTGAATTTAGTTTGCTTGCTGTGCATGCCGTGTATCGATTGGGCATTGCCTGTAGGTGACCTAAATAAAATCTAACAGATTTTAATGACATTGCCACCAAAGCGCAGCGCCCCGTCGGCTACCCAATCACCAATCAATCTACCTGCAAGTACCTCGCCATTCGCACCACCTCAAACTATCTCATTCGACCACACTGGCTATTATACCCTGGCTATTATACCGCGTGACCCGTGATATTTACAGCTGACCGGCAATGTCGCATTTATTATTTATTATTATTAAGTAGGTCATAATAAGTGTGTCCAGTGTCGGCCACGTGTAATGGAACCCCGTCCTAATTTTTGTTAATTATAACCTTTTTGAAACTACATTTTAAAATGATCATAAGTTATTAAAAAATAATAATAGTAATAATACTCGGCCTACGCGGTGCCCTAAATAATAACCTTACCTTTAAATTGTATAATAGGTCAATTCACTCTAATATCAAAACTAACAGCACACTATTGAAACTGGTGAACGAAAATTTGTGATGTCACAAGAGTGTAAGACGTAGATAACACATACGAATCCGACGTCCTCTTAACATGTTTATAAAACAGAGACAATACATGAGTAGTAACGTCGTCCCTTAGGTATACTTCACGCGTTATGGTCAATAACTTATGGATTACTGTATGTTGTCACCAAGATTATTACCTCTGTTAACCAAATGGTGAGCTGCGTATGATACCTACATAAGCACTAGTGCACTACAGAAATTGTTGACAAATTGTTCAAGGATTAGATTACATAAATATATAGGCTTTAAAGTATAACGTAACATTGCGGTAGGAAATAGAAATTCCTAAAACCCGACTCACGGCAATCGCCATCATAGTTCATAAGACATATATTATAACAACTATAACTTAATACATGACTAATCATCACCACCATTCGCTATTTACATAGTAACTAGCTAAAAATAAATTGAAATACCAGGTTCTGCTCGTATACAATTTTGAAAGAAATTATACCACCCAACTAATTGCTATTGCGTATTTTTTTAATTATTTCTTAAGTGTTGAGTTCGTAATTTTCATATGATTCTATATTTTAATAAATTCGAAAATACACCGTTTATTTCTACATGACTTTTTGGAACAAAATAATTGAACGAATTTTATTTTTTCAAAACCCTCTGTAAACAACCACGTTCGAAAAATATACAGACGTTTAAAAATAAGCTAGTGACACCCTGAGAGTATCGACGAATCTATTGATAAACCAATTATTGAATACTGTTTATTAGTTTTTGAATATATATAAAAGTACCAGTAATTTTTACTTTTGAATGTACTAATTGGTATTTTGCATACCTGCCTCAAGAAACCAAGGCCCTAATAAATTTACAAAAATTGTCCCTTAAATTAGAATCTATGAAACTTATTTTACATCTCATTTACGCTGTTATATATTTTGTTTTTAGTGATCACTGATCAGATACTAAATGTATTTATATTTAAGTCCAGTTATGTACGACTTTATTTGCTAAAAAAAAGTTTTATGAATTTAATTTTCATGAGTAATAATGAGATATATAGGGTGATTTGAGAAGCATGCTCATCCCCTTTTTTTCAATAATGCAATTATTCTAAATCTGATTTTTTAATTATTAAATACAAGTACTTAAAGTTTATATTTTAAAATTCTTGAGATTGTTTTGTACTACTATAGAAGTTTAAAAAAAGTTCATTCATTAATGCATTTTTAGAGTAATGCTTAAACTAAACAGTATTATATTTATTCTTGAAACATGAATTATACATATTATTTTATTAATTGTGATAGTTAATGATGTTATAAATAATAATATTGATTCATATAAGTAAAACTAGTAAAAATTGGAAATGTATTACTGCGTTATGATATTCAGTGTTAACATTTGTTATTGTCTTAGAAAAAGTGCCATTAGAATGTTAACATTTATACCTACATAATTTATTAATATTTTATAACTAGTGTTAATAATTGTAAGCATAAAGTATGCAATGTACTAACATTTTGATCAAATAAATCCAAATGAAAGTTTTCTATCATCTTCATTATAATGATAAATTATTAATTTATAGGCCTCAGATTTTGTAGTAAAATAAATCCTTAAAAAAGCTTTTTAAATTTTTTTTATCATTCATGTTTATTTAATTATCGTAGGTACTACCGCGGAATACATTAAAATATTAAATACTACTAACATTAACTCAAAATTCTGGGAGAAGCGGATTTCGTAGATATGTTCATTTCCATATTTGTCAAGGCCTACGGTACAATTTCTGACAATTGAGACACTGGATATTAGTTAACTGATCTTCCAATGTATACAGGTACCATATGCGCCATGCGGTACTGCGTATTTACTAATTACCTATAGAAGCTTTAAGTGATGAACGGTTAGGTTAGGTCTGCCAATTGTCCGTGTACCTTATATACAAGCATTTATCAGGTATCAAATACTTAGGTACTAATCACGATTAAGATTAGTTAATTTGTGGTTGGAACTAAAATTATTATTCTACCACAAAATTATCCGCGCTGTTAGTAATTTTGTTATTAGTTATTAATATAATCAGTTGTACTATTCGTTTCGTCTTTATGGAGATACTGTATTTTGTGAAGTTATTTTTCTTCCAATACCTACACGATAGTACAAGGGAAAAATGCAGCATCTCCTTCGATCAAGTACAAAAAAAACTTTCAAGCTCAAATTAAGGATGTCTGTAAAAAAACTAAATTAACTAATGTAAAAAAAATAAAGTGAAAATAATAAATTCAAGGTGAAAAACAAATTTGCTCGACATTTCGATTTTTGGTGGTGCACCGGGTTCACACACGCTTAGATCGCTTAGATACGGGAAGCAACTAGTGTGAAAATTCTTGGGAGGCAACTAATTTTTACATATTAACCATTTATTCATTTACATTTTAAAGGGTCTTTTAATGGGTCTCACGTTTTAGTCGCTGTTGTTCGATTTTGGCAGCGGCGGCGGTAATTGTTTAGCAGTCATCACGATTGCAGTACCTACCTAGATGTTTCTGATCTACCACTAAAATTTCCGATGCAACGTTCAACTACTCACACAACTATTGTCAATTCCAACAATCGAGTAAAAAACACAACATCATGCATTGTTTTCAGCAACTTTTACTATCCAAGTTTAGTTCATTACGATGATTATATTATTAGGTGCAATATCGTGGGCGTGGTTAAATCTACCTAACCTAACCTTAGAAAAATTGCAAATAAAATTTTAAAAAATGAACAAAGCTCTGCTGTAGGTGCCTAGGGGAGTCACTATTAGAGATGTGTCAAATATGAATTATGAAGAATTTTGTCAACATTTGAACTGTAAATGCTGCTTCTAAAAATAGTCGTGCCTATATATTTTTAATATTTTTAAACTGCAATATTGTAAATGAGAAACTTTGTATTAAATTTTCCAACATTTTGACCTCAAAAAAAGAATTTAATGACATTTACAGAAAAAAAAAACTAAAAGAATTGAGAACTGAAAATGTCAGTAAACAGATCAAAACAAGCAAAAATATTTTGAAAATTCTATCAAGTATTTGAAATGAAAAAATAAACATTTTGTGAAAATGTCAAGTACCTATAGTTATTTGTTTTTGAATTCCAACAAAATAAGAAAATCGTTCAGTGAGAAATTAAGTGAATATCCAATGTTGTGAACATTTGAATTTCAAACTCTCATAAAAATGTAATTTATTTTTCCAGTAAACATTTTTTTTCTGATAAAAATAGACGAACTTATGAGGAATCTTATAATTGGTTACAAATCTTAGATTTTAAAAAAGAAAAATTTTTCAATTTTTTAAAATTTTTTAAACCTTTTATTTTAATAAACAGTGTATGATCATATTTCCCGCGGTTCTCGTTGACTCCCCTTCCCCCCTCGCTATTAGATGGAACGGCCACGACAACAACATGGGTGTACTGCTGATATCACCTAGAGATAATAAGCCAAATTGCTGAATGCTAAACAGTAAACACAGATAATAATAATTTAATATAATATAAACATGTTTGCAATGTATATTGTAATATAATATCCGTGTAATATCCACACATAGGTACATCTTATTTTATTATGTTTATAATTTATATTATAGACATCCTGTGAACATTCATGATAAATAGATCAATTATTTTGTAATTTGTCATGATACTATCTATCACCTCTGAAGGTTTGAATGTAATTTAAACGTTTCCGATGTTACTAAAATATTCTATGGATGGTGTACAAATTAATATAATCTTAATGCCATTCGTAGATTTGTTCTACCAAACAGTGAGTAATGAGTATTACACAGTTTCATGTTAAACTACATAGATAAATAGGTTTTATATTGAAGTCGTAGTATCCTCACAATAAAATTAATATACACATAGTATCTGTAATACTGTTATAATAGATGTAAATGGCTAAAAAAAAAACACACGAAATCACAAATTAATAATTAAAATTTAGAAATTTATTTCTTCTGCTGAAATAATAAAGATATTTTTTGAAATTATCCAGAATTAATTAATTGATAAAATTAAAAATTTTAAATTTGTTTTGATGCACCAATGCCATCTACACCACATAATCCATAGGAAATATGCACAAACCAATTTTTTGAAATTGGTTTTCAATGAATGCTTGACTAAGTTATTTATATGTATGACACATTTTAATCAATTCTTTTAATGTCTATAGGTACAGAAATAATAAATTATTTGAAGAAGTTATTCATTGGAGTGCAATTAATGGAGTCTCTTACTGATATTTGACAATGGTAACATATTCTGGTAACAATGTGATATATATTATGTCATATATGGCATAAGATAAATAAGAAAATTATTAAAAAACTGAGTGATTATATTTTTATTTTATTTTATTATTTGATCATGAACCGTGCCATATAGGTACATGCTGAAAAAGTAATATAATTGTTTAGAACAATATATGGATTTGTTTAGTTTAAACATTACATGTTATAATTACTTGTAATTGTAGTTGGGTGGCAATATATTTCAATAAATAAATACATAACTAATTTCTATAATTTTATTTTATTAAATATTCGTTGGCCTTAATCTTAAAGGTTGAATTCAATGTGTTTGGATTTTGGGATTATTAGTGATAAAATGGAAGAAAAATAACTGCATCGTATGTTAAAGTCTTAAACTCATAACCGAAATTGTATAATTTTATTCTCTATGAAATCGATAATTATTGATTTTTAAGACGTAGAAAAAATTGTATCCATATTATTATAATAATAAATGGTGGAAATACAACCTTTGTAAATTAGGGAGTAGGCCAACGAAAAGGTTGAAACATTTTTCTCCTGTTAAATCTACCATTTTGGACTCACGACCTTTTGCAATTCAGGCCGATTATAATTTCATTAATATGAGAAAATATATGGAATGCGGATATAGGCGTGTCCGAGAGGTACATTGCATGCAATTTATATTTTAGCACAATTAGATTTTTTTATTCTGATTTCGTTATTTATGTTATTAGTAGGGCTCGGATGTTTATGAAATTGCATATTTTTTTCTATTTGTCCAATTTAATGCTAACCTGGATACAAATTGTATTCATATTCTACTGAATCAAATAATACTATTTTTATTTTGCATATTTTTGCATATTTAATGGTTTTGTATTTTAATTGCATATTTTGGGATTTTAAAAACAAAATTGCTTATTTTATTACATTTTTTTAAAAAACAATTTAAATTAACAAACTACAACATTTTACCAGTCAACACAACTAAATTAAAATCATCAGGACTGACTTTGTTCGAATCAATTGAAGTTGTCAATAATACAAGAGAAACCTTCAAAATGCCTAATGGAAAAGTATAGGAAAAGAAATTTACGACAAATTTCAGAACGTAATTGAAAAAAATAAAGGATTTAAAACTTTGGTACAATTTTCAAAAATACATTCCGGTGAAGTTGATACTATGGAAGGAATAGAAGAAGATTTGAAGGTTGAGGATCTTGCATTTTTCAAATATGCTCCAATAACATCAGTTGATGTAGAATGAAGTTTTTCACGCTACAAAAACTTACTTACCGATAACAGACGCAGTTACAAATTTGAGCAAATTAAAAAAACCATAGCAGCACTGTGTAACGCTAATAATGTAATAAATAATAATAATAATATAAATTAAAGTAAATAAAACACTATGTACATTTGAAAAATATATTTTAAATGTCGGTAAAAAAAAAATAATTTATAAAAATAACTACTGGATAATAAAAATATAATATTTTTGTTTTATGAATTGTAATACTTTTTGTGTGCATATTTCGGTGTTTTTATTGACTAAAAATGCATATTTTATTACTATGTATTAATTAAATTATTATTTTTCAATTAAAAAATATATTGAACAATTAAATCTAAACAAATTATTTTAAATATTTGTTTATAATGTTAGATAATTATTTATATTGTTTATTATGAAGTACAACATTTATAAAAATAATATAACCCAATAGCTTAATAAAATGTAAATATTTTTATATTGAAACACATTTGGTTAAAATTATGTTTTAATAGTGTACATTACACAAAATGTCATTACTTTGTTATTATTATTATTTTTCAAATTCTGTGTTATAGTTTTATGGAAACCCAGAAAAAAAATCAAATATAAATGTGAGCACATAATATTATTCTACTCATAATTAGTAATTATCTTGTGGCGTTTACAGTACCTATAACAATATATAATAATAAACTCTAATGAAAAAATTGTCATATAATGTGACTGACCTGTTCTGTATTAACTTATTATATTATTTTTTTTGCGGTTGTGCAATTGTTGTATAAATATAGTATATGTATACCTAAGATGTTATACTTGTACCCCTGATGTTTTTTTACTTTTAGCCGAGCTTTTAACTTATAACACTGTATATTATGATGTATAGTTGAGTTCATACTTATATTTAATTTTTTTTTAATATTACAAGTTCTTTTTAATATATAATTAATAGTTAAGCATAAGCCATATTATATTCTAACATAAGATCATTTATATTTGAACATTTTCATTGAATAAATAGGTAAAAAAAAGTTTCTTATTAATTTAGTACCAGCATATAAAATTGCCTATGTTGGCTATAATAATTCATGAATTATTAATTACTAATTAGGAGTAGAGTATTAGTACATGTGTTCACATTTAATTTAATTTTTTTTTCCGCCTATCAATTTTATGATATTTAATATCATTTGATAAGAAAAATAAAAATTGAAACTATGTTGCAGCAGCAATTCAAGATAAATTTCAAAGTGCAAATGTCTTTACAAAGAACTAGAAATCTGTTGACAATAACTTAAGTTTAAGGTGAAGTTAGTTAATGTTTTTTTTTTTTTTTATTATTATTGTAGTTCCTTAAATGGTAAAATTAACTAAAACCTATCTGCCTCTTTTGTTACAGATATATGTGTAATTAAAAAAATATTCAATGTTCAAGTAAATGCTGGTTGAATATTAATCTGCGTTTGCTGATTAAAACATTAGTCAAGAGGTAGTGTTGGTGGTAAATTGTCTCATGTTTCTTGGTGTGACAGTTGTGCAACTTTCTACTCTAAACATTCAAAATCTCCTAAACTTTTGTTTTAAAAAAATTACACATTTAAGATTTAACCTACTTATTTTGTATTGATTTCAAATATTACCCATTAAAATGTTTAAAAAAAAAATCATTAAATAACTATTAATTTTAAAAAACCGGTCGGAAAATTATTTTCACGTTAAGTAAAGTCTATGATCTATTGATCGTAGTTTTATCTATCCTTAGTTTTAAAGTCACAATATAGGTACAGTGAAACTTTTTTTTTTGGCCAATTGTTTAAGTATAATTATTTTTACAATCACCCAGATTAATGTTCCCTTGTATATAGTGCTTGTTTTTCTGATTATTTTGGTGACTAATAGGTATAGAAGTTTCACTGTACTCACTTAATTTAAAATATAGCAATGATTACCTGTAATGTTTAATATATGTTTGCAATAAACTAGGTAGCTATTGTTCCTACTTTTATATCTTTATTATTGTTCATCACATTGCATATTATAATCCATTATTACCAACTCTAAGTTCTTTTTTCTTTTTTTTTATTACCATATATTGTATAATATGAGATTTTGATTTATTATTCTAATATGATAAAGTGAAACATAATCAAAACATTACAATAGTACTTAATTACTTTGGTTTTAGGTGAACATTAAGTGTATCTAGTAATATGTAGAAATATTTGCTGTTGAATTAGACTACATGCTTAATACAGTTACAAACCGGTAAACAATAAATTGACCAGTCGTATATTTTACCACAAATGTCTAGAACAAAATAGTAAAACAATAGTTTAAAAACTTAAAATATCATTCCTGAAGTATTATTAATATTGAACTTTTCCATTTCATAATACATATAAGTAATCCAATATAAAACATAATACAGTCGAGTCGCGATAACTCGAAGTTGAAGGGGGATAAAAATTCACCTCAAGATACGTATTATTCGAGATACATAACTTGAATTTATCAAAATAAAATCAAAACTTCAAGTTACCTATGTAATGAAATATAATATTAAAATTTTAAGATAAAAACGTTATGTCAAAAATAGTACATTTATTTTTTACATTTTTACTTTCTCCACCAATTGTATCAAATGAACTTAGTCAGCTATAGTTAAATGGTTTAATTTTTGTTTTTGAGACATGTTAAAAACATTCAAAAATACGCACAACAAACATGACAGGTAGTGTAGCCACATACTAACCAATATATACTTATTATTATTATGTCTGGGCTAATAATCAGTTTCTATCTACTCGTTTAATCTTTATTATACAGTACTGAAGTAGATAATACATAATACATAATAATTAACACAATAATCACGAAATACCCAGAATATCCAGATATAACAGATATAAAAATATACTTCAACTAATCTATACATCACAATTTTATATTCAAGTTAACAAGACTTATAATACATTGAGTGTTATTATGATTTCTCGGGGAATTAAAAAAAAATTGAGTTGTCGGGCTCTTCGATTATCGCGACTCGGCTGTATAATTTAACAGAAACGATACAAATGCTATTTGAATTATTTAAAAAAAAATGTTTAATAAATATCAAATAACATTTGAAGTACATCATAGCACACCTGTATTGAATTTCTCATTTATGAAATGTAAGTACTTTACCTGTAACTAGGCTAGTAGCAATTGTTAAGTTTTAATGTTTTTACATCTTTGACTTTTGCTGTTTTAATTTTATTATTTTATCACATATCTTGGAATCGCATCTATTTTGTGTCAGAGTAAATTATATTAATCTAATAATAATAAATCAAATATAAATAATTTTAACAATTAAACCCACCACTCTTCTGCAAAAGGTTTAGTGCACCGACCAATTTAAAAAATATTAATTTAATTAATTAATTATTGGAGGGTTTCATCACTAGATGACTTCCCTTGTCCTGTGTTGTATGTGTTGTTTCATATTATTATGTATATATTTATGTCAGTCATTTTTTATACTTATTGTGTTAACAAATACAGATTGTACATTTTCTGAATAAAAATAAATAAAATAAAATTGTAAAAGTATACTGGATAATGTATATTATAATAAGTTTAGTATATGCGCAATCCAAAAGAAATAACAATGTATTAATTCTTATTGGTTATCAGAAATAAGAAATTTGGCAAATTTTTATGTTTTAAGGTCTATAATTCAGGTGAAAAGTTTTAAACCAAAATAATACTGCATTTATCTGTATAAAACCAATTGAAAAGTCAGAATCTAATATGAATTTTTTTCATTGCAGCTTAGCTATAATACAATATATTATGTTTATTTAACAAATTAGGTACTACAATTATTCTCATAAATACATTTTTTATTTAATCCAGTAATTTTTCGAGTGACATATTTGTTGTATATTTATTATTGTTTAGAAACAAAATAATAGGTAGCACAGTGAATACTTAATCAGTTATTTAAGTGTGCACTACATTGCTTCCTCTATCTGTATCTTTAATTCATTATACTCGGGTAAGATTCAAATATATTCTCAAGTATAATTCATAAGCTACCTTAGATGTACTTTATTAACTAAAGTTAGTAGGAAAGTTATATTTTTGTATGTCATTGAGGAAAAAACTCATTTTACTGATGTTAATTTTAATTTGTAAAATGGAGTTTTTTCTGTGTACATTATACATTCACAAAATCATAAATGAGTTAATTTATTAAACTATTGGCTACTCAAAATATATATTATTATAGCCAAAAAATATTGAAAATTAATTTTAAATATTAATCTTTTTACTTGTACAAATATTGAGTGGGCAGAAAAAAGTAAAAAAGGTATGGTATTAATAATTAATTAAAACGAGTTTTCAATTTATAAAAAAGGTACAGTGAAAGGTTAGAAAACATGTAGATGATCTATGAAATATGTTGTATGTTAATTATTAATAAGAGTAGATATTATAGCGTTGGCAAATAGTTTCTGGGAAAGATATGATGAAAAATTAAATTTAAAGGTTCTAATAAAAATAAAGCCAAATCATATTTTTACTTGGTAAAATGTTATTGAATAAATTTATTGTATGTATAAGTTTTACATTAAACATAAAAAATGTATAATTTTGAAGAATAAAAAAAATTTTAGGTAAATGATATTTAACTATTTTAATTTTTAATTTAATTTGGATGTATGGTTTAATATTATGCATTACTTTTAATGAGCTTCTTCTGGTTTACCACAATCACACTTGGAATCACCCATATGAGTTGTAGATATAGGCATCCCAATAATATACAAGCTATCAATTCTTGTTACTTTCTCATCAGTTTGATTGTTTACAACAAATATCTGCAGGTTATAGACGCCCAGGAATTTCATAAATTTCAAGTTAACGATTTTACCATCTAATTCATCAGGTTTCAATTCCAGCTCCTGGGTAGCTAAATTACATGTTGCAGTATCAAAATCTATGGTGTTTGGCTGGTTTATAAACAACTTCAATGATTTTGGTCCATTATCTTTAGGAGCTGTAATCTAAACGATTAAAAAAAAAGAAATATTGTGTTAATATTTTGTAATAAGTCATATAAAAACAATTATAAACTACATATTCTACATATTAGTTTAATTTAAAGGATCATAGTTTGATCGGTAGACTTTAATTCATACAATAGCATTTAGCACTTTAAATTATTTAATTTAGACATTAAGAAGTATTGATTGAATTGATCAAAGTGCAAAGTAACTTATAAATGTAGTAAAAATTATAAGATCATGCATACTTTTACTACATGTTGTAAAATATAGAATAAGTTTACTTATTTACATGTATACCTAAGTAATCATTAGCTAGACAGGTGTATTTCCCTTTCGGTTAATTCTATTTAGTGGTATATATTAGTTAGTTTTACTGAATAAAAAACACTTAATTATATTGATTTTAATATTTAATTAAATTTAACAACTATAATCGTGTAAGTGGAACGAACTACGACAGATACTCGGTTACATTATGTCGTTGCCAGTAGTCGTGGGAAAATGCTTACTTATCTTAAATGACCTTAACAGTTAATAATCAGGTGTTTGTAACATTGGCAATAAGACCACATACATATTATATATAACTAACAATTACTAATGGATAACTCACTCTGATGGAATGCACTTTGACAGATTGTTTGAAAGAGAATGATAAAATAAGCTGCTCATCGCAATCTGATTCAATATAGCCTTGGTTCTCGATAAGAGCCGACAGTGGATGATCGTCTGAATCATTAAGAGCCTCGCACTGAGTTCTCACAATGAAAGGGTTAAGGTCCATCAGACCATTTACTCCACAGTCTCCGATAGCAACGGCAAGTGGTGTTTCGAATAATTCGATAAGTTTCGATTCGACAGCTTCTATTTCGACAGTATGGATCTCAGCCAATCTAATTTTATTGCGGTACATCAGAAAAACCGGCAAGGAAAACACGGTTCGCAAGGGACCTCTCCCTGTGTACCGTTCAATGTCGACTTTAAGGAACACTATGTGTTCATACTTGTCAGAGAGTTCGTCGAAATGAAACGATAGACGTGCGGACATACCGTCAAAAGTACCCGTGAGGTCCGCGACGATCAGCTTCTCGCCGTTCTTTATTAATTCTTCATGAACCTGGTCATAGTTCTCGATTTCTTTGACGACCATTTTGGCTGTTTGACAAGATCTTCGATTGAATGTCAATTTGGAACGACTAACGAAACGTGGATGTTATTATACCGGGAAACGCAGACATGACAGTATGACACACAAAAGATGTACACAAACATTGTACCCATTGTAATCACCAATCGGATCATCGGCCATCGCATCAGCCGCACGATGAGCGTAAATCCTGTGGTACATCCATCGAAATTGATAAGAATATTGGGGCGCGTACTGTACACCAAAAAAACAGTAAGCCCGTATTCTGTTTTCGCCGTATAGATATGTGTACAGTGGCGGTGTTAGAGTCAATCGTTAGGAGTTGCGGACGTTTCGTCCCCGTCAAAAGAAGCAGTCTACCGACGTTTTGTCCGCTCCAGTTATTGAACTAGGACGTTTGGTCCCCCGGCATTTTAAACCACTAAAATTAAATTGCTATTTTATTTTTTATTTTTTTAAATTATTGTTATTAAAACGTAAAATATCAGTACCTATAATATTTTATATTGATAAAGTAAAATTATTACCTACAACTACAATATAACATTCAACAGTCAAATTTAATTTTTAAACAACATAAGTAAGTTACGCCCTATGGTTAAATAACCGTCTTATAATTCCTGGTGACCAAATGTCCTATCTTTGATAATTGACGGGGACGTAACGTCAGTGGACTGTTTTTTTTAAGGGGACGAAATGTTCGTTTACCATCGTTGGATTTCGTGACTAGTGACGACGCCACCGACCGACCTTTATTTTACGTGACAAACACGAACTAAGATATCTCGGATATATAGTGGCGGATATGGGGTAGGACTGATAGGTGTGTTTATCCCTATTGAGAATATGCCGCACGCGCTCTTGTCACGTTTGTACAGAATTTATTAATTTGTTCTTTATAACCGTGGCTGTAAATTTTGGAGATAATTTCAATTTAAATATATTTATTACAAAGTATTAGAAAATTACCCTTATTTAGTAATGTGCTCCATTTAAAGAGGATTAAGTCCTATCTGAGAAACGGCACTATATAAGTAAAAATTTGATATATTTTCCTATGTTTAATTGCCTATTGGGGTACCTATGCTTATTATTTAGTATAATATGTTGTTGTTATTTTATAAATCAGGCTAAATGGACAGGCCATGACACCGATCACTTATAAAAACACCAGGTGAAGTAATTGATGAGCCAAGCCTAAAAAAAGTAGATTTGATTTCGTATAATAGATAATAATAGGTACAAAATTGTAATGATTGATAATAAAACATTATTATTGCTATATAATATAATAAATAATTTTACAAAAAAGTGCTTAAATTCCACATATATTTGTAATAATAATGTTTTTTAACAGAACATTGTAATCTCAAGTGACAAACTAACATGTTATATAATATTAAAATGTTTATACCTAGCTTATATTATAATGATGATGTTATACAGTTATTATAATTAAAGCCTTTATAGGGTAAAGTATACAGTTATTGGAACCTTAAGCAAAAATTGTGTTTCAAAACATTTTATCATTAACTTATTATAGTGATTGCTATCTTAGTAACCTCTTCGATTATAATCAAAATATTGTAATCTATCATAATTTGTAATCAGAATTTAAATCCATTTAATATTTATATATGTTTTTAATACCTTTATATAAAATGACCAAAAGTTACAGTTATTGGCACTACAATTCAGTTATTGATTTCTAAATTTCAGTTATTGGCACCCTCTTTAAATTATTTATTTAATTTAGTTAATTAGGTATATTATTTAGGTAGGTAGGTACATGCATATTAGTATACAATAATAAAAATATACTATACTTGAAAGGTATATTTACCTATTATAATTTAAAAATTATATTTAAAAAAGAATAATTCCACAAAATGTATAGCTAAAGCTGTGCCTTCTAAATCCAAATTTAATAACAAATGAATTAATTTAACACATTTTATAATTATTATTGAAAGGTAGCTATTTAAATGAATTGCGTATTATACTTGATAGCACATTATATCAGAATAACTATTATTTTGAAACATTTACAATGTATTTTTTTTTTAATGATGGGTACCTATGCATAATAATAAAATTGAAAAATAAATTTAATCACAATTTCTTTATTGTCATAATATAATAATAAAAACAGTACAATTAAATGAATTACAATTTATAGTTTGTAATAACATAATAATAAAAATATAAACAGTAAATAAAATCAATCACATTTTTTTTTTTTTTGTGATAATAGGTATAATAATAAAAACTAGAATAAAATTAAATCAATCAGTTTATTTTTTGTAATAATAACATAATTTGTATATACTTACGTAAGTGAATAAAAATAATAATAAACAATAACAAATTCTTAGTTATCAACAATATTAAGTACCTACCTTTTTTTTTTTTTCCGTTTGAACTGACAGCAGAGGAGGATCTGTGTGAACACTACTACTCCTCTGCTGCCATCGTTTATTAATGTTTAATAGGAACGTTAATATATGCACATCTTCACTTTAAAAATAAACATTAGTACAATAGATACAATACAGTGCAATACAATGCGATACTATTAAATAATAAAGTTAGTCAGTAATCACGGCCTGCTGTCAAGTGCAACATAGTGTGCTCAGTCAGTTGGAGCGGCTGCCACTGCATTCGCTCTTCGTTCGGCCTCAGCTATCCTTTCATCATGCTCCTTGCAGCTTAAAATATTGTCAACCATGTCATAAAAGGACTGAGTGGCGCGTTGGGAGGCAGACTTCAGCCGGTCGTTCTCGCACAACAAATCCTGAACGTCTCCCGGAGTTATATTTCGGTTACCAACAAACATCTTCACTGGCAGCCGAAGCGGATCCCAGTAAGCACAGTCAAATATCGTGTGTTCCGCAGTGCCCTCCGGGTGTTGGCAGTACAGGCAAGCCGCATCAGGGGCGCGCTTCATCCTGTGTAGGTAGTACCTGAAACACCCGTGTCCCGTAAGAGCCTGCGTTACATGAAACGTGAGGTCTTTGGGACAGTTAATAAAGTACCTACCTACCTAAGGGCGATACCCGTTTGCGTACATTTAACCTTTTTTGAGACTCGTTTGCGTACAAATGTACAACTCGATTGCCCACACGAATTTTTAATACCTGTGATAAATGACCCAGAACGTAGGACTCGTTTGCGTATACATAAACTAGGTAGGTATAGCAAAAGTCTACTAAAACGTCTAAAACCCTAAATAAAAATAATATTTAAGATTGTTTTCAAACATTTTCCTTCTCACTTTTACAGGCTTAGGACTGTCTGTTTACAACAGGCGTGATTAAAAATGTCCTTTTACTATTTTATTAATTTTAATGTAATGTATTTAGTATTTTTGTTTTTGAAATTCAATTTAATGTAATTTAATGTATGTTTAATGTTTCTTTGTCGTTAATTAAACTAATTTATCGCTATAATATTTTGTGCCGATTTGTTTTAAATATTCCAATCGATTTATAGATTTGTTACATAATTGTCTGAAACAATATAAGTAAGTGTTCCATTTCCAAAAACATGTTCCCCGTTTGAAATTGCCTCTAAATTAATTTTGCACGTACTTATAATTATATTTTTGTCATCACTCATAAAACAAAATTGTTTACCCTTGTATTGAATTTTATTTTGCATTTCATTTAACTGTTCGATAGCAATTTCAGACGATGTCGGTAAATTCGGAAAATGCTTTCTTCTTATATCATATATAGAACGCCTAAACAACTTCATATACGTATGAGTTAAATTTAACGAAATATCCTCCATATTTTGTAAATCACAACGTATCAATTAACTTGGAAGTATATGTAAGTCATCGTTTGCTTTACGTTTTAAAGAGCTTCTTATAATTTCTCTAGAAATTACCTGGTCAGTGTGTGCTTAATGATTGTGTTCGTTTGAAGTATTAATTGCCCTGGTAATCGGTTCATTCACTAACTCTTGATGTACATTTTTTATTGGTACATCTAAACAATAGATCACCTGATTTTAAAACACGAAACTCACTATACTTATAGTTTTTAATATTAAAACAACGTTTTCCTCTGCGCGTTTCAAAAACATTTGGTATTTGAATGTCCATAGTACTACACGAAATAAAATGACTCGTATCTCAATAGCATCATACGTTGGACTAAATAATAAGCATATAGTAACATCCAGCGGTCGTTAATAAGACAATAACGCACCCATTTATCTAAAATCACATTATCGTTTAGAACCAACTATGATAGTTAATCAATTACGTGTATCTTATCTTGTCTAATTTAATAGTTGTACGCAAACGAGTCGTCTTTTTTCAGGTCAAAATTAGTATTAACCGGGTTTTCACGTTTTTCGATGTGCGCAAACGAGTTGTCAGTTCATAGGCGGAGATCTTGTGAAATATTGAGGGGGCTCAAATATTTGATAACAAACAGACCCGTAACTTTGTAACTTTAAATGTTTATTTAGATGGTTGATCGATTGTATTTGGAATTCAAAATTATTTTCTGCAGGTATTAAGTTATAGGTTGTTTTCCTCTAAATGAAAATTCCTATTCTCTGTGGCTGTATTAAAATTAGATCCATCATCAACAGTATTCAGAATCAGAACATCGTGTTCCATTGAGTATTCTATGGGTTCATATTCTGGCAGTAATTGTTCATCAATTTCATTATTATTTTTAGATCTTATATAAATAGTATCTTCATTTACTTGAATAAAATCCTGCTCCATCAAACAATGTTCATTATACATATTTATCTTTCCAATACTATCTTGATTTTTTTCTAAATCAGCCAAATTATCTATTTCATTATTTGGATATATTTCAATATGGTCTTCACGTTTCTTTTCAGTCTTATTTTTTATCAACTTGTTTAATTTGTATAATGCTTCAAATTCTTTAGACAGAGTGGTTGTTTCTGAAGTAATGGTCAGTATTACTGAATTTTGTTATAATTTCAGAACCAACAACATCACAAAATGCATTTAGGTCCAAAATTTCATTTGATAAATTATTTGTAAAATCAATTGGTTCAACTAAAGCCTGATCTTTACCAAGACATTTATTAAAATTAATTTTGTTAGGATTCCACGGATAAAGCACACATGCTTTAAACCCATTTTTTAAAATATCTGGATTTATAGTTTCGTTAATTACTTTTTCTAGTATTGGAGCAAAATCTTTTTTAGTTACTGCAGTAGTTATAGAATTTTTTTTTGCCATTCAAAAACTCTTCTTTTCCAACCCTCTTTTAAAGGACGGAATGCAGCAACGTCGGCGGGTTGTAGAATTCTTGTTGAACTCGGATATAGGGCAATTAATATTATTTTTAAGTCTGTATATAGTTTACTAAGCTCATAATATATTTGCAACTAATTCGTAAAAAGTTTCAGATTTCATCCAACCACTTTCAGAATGTCCAATGCCCCAGTTAGAAGGTACTGAATTTACAATATCCTGAGGTATACTTTTATAGTTTAATACAACCATTGGATGGCACATAACTCCTGCAGCACTAAAAGTGAACATTACAGTTAAATTTTCTTTTGCATTCCACACAGCAACTTCATATACATCCTTAGAACCCTTAGGAGCCAATACTGTTTTTGTTTTTGGACATAAAGAAAACCCGGTTTCATCACCGTTAAATACTCTTGAAGGGTCATTTAAAATGTCACATAAATTTTCTTCTTCCAAATATTGGTAAATATCATCAAACCATTTTCTGATATCCTTTTCGCTTATACAAGCACTTGCTGCAGTCACATGTTCACTTGTTTGGGTAGATAATTTTGGATGACGGCGCATGAATGCTTTATACCAACCAATACCTATGGTAGAATTAATTTTGTATAAAATAATTAAAAACTATTTTTATTGGTAGGTACTACCCTAACCTAAACCTATTATAATATGCAATTATTAACAATTATAAAATAAACATCAGTAAATAATTATTAAATATACCACAAACTCAAATTAATAAGTATTTAAATCCACAATTATTTATTTTATCATAAATTGTTTTCTTAGGGTCATAATTTTATTATCTTATAATAATAGATTGAAATAAATTACCTGGATAATTATTTAAGTAGGGACTTGAATGTTGATTCTTGTCTAAAAATTGTTTTATACTAAGTTGAAGATCCTCTTTTCGTTGGGGAAATCCTTTTCTACAGCTTTGTAGTATCCACTTTTCAAGTACCGTTTCTTCTTCACTAGACAGTACGATTGCAGGTCCACGAGTAATTGTAAAATTTGGATTTTTTAGCCTATGCTGTAATGTTGACCTAGATACTTTAAACTTTGCTGCAGCAGATTTTTTAGACAGCCCTTCATTAAGAAATGCATTTATTGCACTTTCCAAATTAGCATTTGAAAAATTCTCTCTTTTCTCGGCATTTTTACTAGGAAAAAAAGTTAAATGATATTAAATAAACAATTTATAACTTAAAAAAATGTATTATTATTTAAAAATGGTTTTTAAAAATTAATTTTAATTTTAGTAAAATAATAACTAAATAACACTTTAACAGGTGTGTCAATAAATGAAATACCGATATTATTGAAAAAATCAATTATTGGCACCCCATGCCAATAACTAAAATTTAACAATTATAATAATCAGTTATTGGCATACCATTTATAGTAAATAATAACAAAAAAAATGTGTTGAAAACTGTATTTTTATATTAAAAATGTTCTTAGAAACCTGTAAATGTAGTCATTTATAATTGAATAAAATAGCTACAAACTAAATAAGAGCTTAATTGCTAAGTGTAGTTAATTACAAAAATGGATAATATTGTACCTGTTTTTGGAAATCCTCTGGAGTGCTCAAAACCGGTGTAATTTGTAAATAACGAAAAAAAAAGTGGTAATCAACTATAACTGATAACAAAACATCAACAGTTTGGCCAGATAATGAAAAAAATTCATAAAGCACTCAAAATGAACATTAATTACAAATAAAACAAATTTTTAGTGCCAATAACTATAGCAGTGCCATTAGTGCCAATAACTGTATACTTTACCCAAGATGGTGAGGTGGGTGAAGCTCCTCTCGGGTTAGTGACCATTGTATAAATTCATACCTCCCAGTCCCCCCCTAAGACAAAAACTTTCATTCACAACTGAGTGAATTTATATACGTATAAACGTATTTTTCACCAAATTTTATTTTATTATTGAACAACTGCAATGGTTATTACTTGTTAGTAAGGCTTGGAACTTTTAGTACTTTAAATCATTAAAATAACCTCTTAAAAACATTATTATAAGCACTCAAATAATATAATATGATCGAACATGTTCTGAACTCCTAACATACTCATTGATTAATTAACTTAGAGCTTAACCAATGATAATTGATAGCTTGGGCCTCGCAAGTTTCACGGTACCTTCGTACCTATATGAAATAACGAATTTTGACAAAGTTTTTTAAAGAGTTGGCATTTTTAGCGTCAACGAAGTGCAAGGTGTCAGCTAAAGTATTGAATTAGCTTAAACAATTTAGGAAATGTTTGAGGGGGAGGGGGGGTTCATTGATGTTTTTTTAGTAGACTTAGCCCTTAAAAACCTTCCCCCTATTTTCGTGTATGCCTATACTACATTACTAATTGTAAAATAAATTACCAATAATTTAACTTTACACAATTTACTCAATTTTTTGCCATCACACCAGTCTATAGTACTTCGGTATAGTCTTGTTATAATTATTTATAAGTTAATAACAGTTAGTAATATACTAATATTAAACTAATATTAAATAATAGTATAATAATTTCTCTTACCTATTATGCGAATTGGATTTGGAAAATATTAGTTCAACCTACCGTATTAGTGTATTACAAATAGAAATATCAACTACCTACTGATAGCAATATAATAGTATGATAAAATATACTTGAAAAAATTTAGGCTGACATAATTTGGGTCTAACATAATATTTATTGTATTGACTTATACTCAATGATGAGGTACCTACACTCGAAATGTAATGCATATACAGAAGAGAGAGTCCCCCATTATATTTTTTAGTGCGAAAATAACGGTATTTTAATTTAATTTACTAAATAAACCACCAACGCACAATATCCGTTTCAGTAATCTACATCAAACTGCAAAATTCAATCCAGAATGGTAAATTTAAAACCACTAATATTATTATAGACTGGTTACAAAAACGTGTCCCATTATACCTAACCAATCTTTATTCTAATACTTTCGTGTGTAGTAATGGCATACCTACACCTATATAATAATTTAAATATATTATTAGTTATTTGTCTATATAGGTATGATAGTATGAATATGCATAATATGAGTTTATTATAAAGGTACACCATTATTATGCAAAGACAACATGACGTTTAAAGTGTTAACTCTCGCACAGGTGATGTTTTTTATTTTGTTTGTTGGGAATTTATCATTTTATGCATATAAATATAAAAGTTCAGGTAGAGATACCAATATTCGATTTATATGCTAATTTTATCATATGAGTGTAGATACTAATTTTTACTTTCTTACAATTAATAAATACTGCATAACGCCATATTATGTCTTCGACAAGTTTATATAAACATACATTTTATAATTTATCGTAGCACTATATTAGGTAGGTACATCTTCTATTTACATATCTGTCTAAATGTGTACATACAAGTTTTCTTCTGTATACAATAATATATTATAGTATGCAGTAATACATAATATTAATAATATTTATATTAATATTTATTTATTATATTCATCTATGTAATAATACAAATATTCATAAATAACATTAAATAGATATATTGTAATAATGCATATTGAATAATAGATTGTAATAATAAATAATTAATAATAATCCACGAATGACGATATTAGCCTCGCTGCTGTCCGACTATCATTGCCGCTACGGTTGTTTTCGCCATTTTCGTCCGACCTTTGATTGGTGAAGGGGGATCAACGCACCATAATATAATATATAAATGTATATGATATAAATGATATAATAGAGTATACATGGTCATGCATAACATAGTATACCAATGCTGCGCAGGTGATGACTTCAACGCGTCCGCAGTATCGAATTAGGATGACCACGTCCAAGCGATGTTTGGGTGCATAGTATTGCTGTGTCCAAAAGATAACTACGAAAAAAGGTCAAATTCAAATTGTGGTCTGATTAATATTCGTTCTGCGATGCTTATTCTAATATTTTTGTGCTCATCGAATTTCTTTTGTTTATATATTTTGTATACTTACCATAATTTTATTTGTATTTTTTAACCACCTTCTTTAATTAAAATTAAACATCGACAAATATTATGCATATGCCTAATATGACCTATTTAAATTGCAGATCAATTAGACGGTGCTAAAGATATATAGGTATATATATATAAACAAGTCAGGTAGTCTAAGAAAATCGGCGTAACTAATAAACACCGGTTATTGTCATATCGCAGTATAGCATAACCGTATAGCTGTTTGTCGGTTTAGACAATAATATTATTATACAATCAATTATATGTTATTATGATGTTCATCAATTTGATCAACGGCGTGTCATTGATTTTAAGCAGAGCTTATAATAACCAGGATTTTTGGTGAGGAGGGGGAGGGTTTATAGATTTTCTTACTTTCTTTTGCACAGTGAACAATTACCACAAATCGTTAATAATATTTTCTCTATAAATCTAAAGTTTCGGCCTCAAACATATAAATGAAAAATTTTGCAATTTTGCTATATTCTATGATTATGAGACGGAGACAATACATGCGGGTGTAGCGTTCATTAAATGTGTATTTAACACAATTATCATATTTGGAAAAAAATATCATCATTCAACATTGCTATAAATTTATAATAAACCAATATGGTATAGTACCTAATGTGTATAATCTTCTAATATAAAAATATTTTTGGGGGCTTCCGCCCTCAAATTCTTCCCTCTGGGTGTGCCACTGTATACGTCCAATTACTAATGAATCGAATGTGAATATAAGTCATTTAAAAATGTTAACCCTCGTTATAATGATTATAATTAGGGTTCGGGACTTCTTGCACTTAATATTATCGAAATATGCATGCAAATATGCAGTCAAAATCGTCAACATATGCAGCTAATTTTTTATTTTGTTTTTAAAAAACGCATATAAGGTATATTATAAATTATTATTATAAAGAATAAAGATAAAAATTTAAAAATTCTGTAGGTACTTAATGTAATAAAAATAATTTTTACACGGGTTACTCATCTCCATCTGTATCAACCTAGGATTCATTAGGTGTTACCACAACTATCCAATTGTCGATATTGTCGATAAAAAGGTTGATTATTAAGTGATAAAGAGACTATCATCTTAAACAGACGTACGTGTTAGATACGACAGACTACGACCATCATATTATGATTTTTCCCGACAATTTTACGTTTATAAAAATATAAGAATGTGAAATATGTTAAAAATTGCTCAAATATGCACTTTTCTTAAAAATGACGAAATATGCAAAAATATGCAAATTCAAACTTAGTATTTAATTTCGTCATTTCATATTACACATTTATAACTCACTTAGAATAGACTACGACCACTACAAAAAGACATGCAAATGCAAGAAGTCCCTAACCCTAATTATAATTATAATGAATAATAATGTAGGTAATAATAATATAGTAATAATTTGTTTTTGTATAATTTTAAATTGTCATTGTGTTTAAAAATTAAATATACTATTTCTTTTGTAATTTTGATGTCTCAATTCTCTAATTATATTATTTAAATAACTATTAATACTGTACATTATTTATAAAATTGTAAAATTTTATTATTTTTTGATTTTTTAGTATAATATTGTAACACTCTCTATCTCTAACTCAACAACAAATATACATATACTCTACACATATAAATGATTAGTTTTGTTGTATTTGCATATTTTATATAGCTATATTCAGTATACTATCATTACTATCTATGACTACTATATAGCTGATACACATAACACACACAGATGCTTATTTAGTTATAGTACTAAATCTAGAGCAGGGAATATAATATTCAATATTATACATATTTTTATATTATTTTATTTTCAAACAGTTTAGTTAAATTCCTATAATACATGTAGAAGAAGCTAAACTCAAACTTTTCTAATTTATAGGTACCATTATATCATAAAGTAGAAAATTATAATGTAATTTACCTACTCAATGTCCTTTAATTGTTTGTGCTTGGGCAGTAAAAATTTTTTCAACTCCAATAGCTGTTGTTGCCATATTATGAGTGTTTTTTTTTTAATCAAAATAATATATAATATAAAATCTAGAAATTCAAAATACTATTATAAAATATAACTGTTATAACTGATCTATTTATACAATTCTAAAACAAATCATTTTATACGGGTGGAAAAGGGCAATCTCATTTTTTTCAGTTTTCCGTGATAAACTAATGTATTTAAAACGCACAAAAACTTAAATCAATTTGGTTTTTCAATACATTTTTGAATAAATACATATACATATTTTAATGATTCAATAATAAATTATTAAATTATCGAACGACTTATCATTGGCCCACAGCTCGACAGCAGAACATGAGTTTATAAGATACAATGTAATTTATAACATATTATTATTATTTATTACCAATAACGGCGATAATCGCTGCATCGTTATTAGATATACTCATATTGCCGTTTATACACAATTGCGTGACGATGAACTACGATAATAATTGTATACGTAAGTATTATATAATAATAATATAACATAATGTATAGCATATCATATTGTGATCGGAAAACGTGAGCGAATTCCAACGGCGGCGCGAGTTGCAGTTTTCCGCGTGCCTCACGAGACAAGCAATAATATGACAATGTAATACATAAGTAATTATTGTGCTTTACACAATATTTTATCATAAAGGATTATACTAGGTACTATAGTATTATACAACACCTAATATATTTTAATGTAGTATTATTTTATGCTCAATGACACCGTGGCTAAATACAATAATTATTACACAGGCGCTGTGTCGGGGCGGCGGCCGACGTGCGAACGTGCAATAATGCAAAATAATACTTAATGACAATAACAAATATAATATTAATATACCTACCCAATAATAACAGCGGTAACCGTTGTGAAGAGATTTTGCAACTACGGTGCAGGCGGTGCAGGCAATATAACAATATGTAAATGCGGGCAAGATGTAACCTACCATTGGGTTTTCAGCGACGACACTATATAATTATTAATCGCCGTGTTGGCGGCGGCGGAGGTCGGCTTTTCCTGGCGCGCGCGCGCGTTCGCGTGACATAAACGCACCGCCCGCCAAGGCCGCCCACGACGTGTCGTCGTACGAGCCGCCGTCCCCATCGCCGTGCAATATTACTACGATGTCGTTAATCGTTTGCAATAAGGGCGTCTATTTGCGATACGCGCGGAAGCCTCGTAGCTGTTGTTGTTGTTGTTGTTGTTGTTGTTGTTGTTGTGTGTGTTGTGTGTATGTGTGTGTGTGTGTGTGTGTGTGTGTGTGTGTGTGGACGATGCGCGTGCCGTCTCCTATATCTATAACGTAATCAATTAGTTATAATTTTCTGACTTATCGACGGCGGTGTAGTTATACCTGTATAATAATTAAATCATTAACGCGTGATTTCGCGGTCGCGATGGTCGCCATGTCGTTACCGCGTGGGTGTTGCAGCTGCTTTGGCGGAACTGATGTGCCCAACGGTGGTTAAACAGGGAATGGGGAATGACGGCATAACTACGCAGTGAAACTTCCCCTAACGGACACCTCCTGTAAAATATAGTGGGAGTTTTTTTGGAACCCAACTACAAACTTTCCACAATCTGGACCGTCTGATTAGCGGAAAAAATTGCTACGACCGAGAATGTCCGATCTTTTTCATTCAAGACAAATTTTTTTTCTCATTATATTAACAATCAACTATATGATAGAGCCGTAGAGGTAAACACTGTACCTATTAATTATGCTTTATTGAGCAAAAAAAATAAATTTGTGTAATTGCGTGTAAATAAAACAAGTATGTACCTACCTAGATATTAAGTTAACAGTTCTACAAACATAAAACATTTATATCATAAAATATAAAGTATAACTTTTTAAGATTTTTTCATTTCTTTAAAGTATAGTTAATTAAAAAATATGTTAAAAATGTTAATTTAAAATTGTATTATTTATAAATACATTGTGTAATACCTAATTATCATGTTATTTTAGAGTCGTGTCAATAGCTTGGCTACAATGCCTATTTATTATACTGTTGTAAATATAACCATAAATAAAATAGTTGATAAACTAAAATAGCAAAAAATAAATTTGATTAACTATTTTAGGTACCTACTTAAAATTTTGTTACTTATTTATTGACTTTTTAGCTTATGTTGTATAGGATCAAAGTGCCTGTAAAAATATCAGCATCTAGATACGAAAAAATTATTTGACAGCCAATAGACGTAAATTGTAGGTACCTACCTATATAATTTTAAATAATTATATTATTTATGTTACCTTACAGTAGGTACTCTATGCTTACTAACATAATAATTATATATTAATATTGTATAGAGTAAACATTTTATAAATTTTAAATATTTTATAAACCGTAT
This sequence comes from Myzus persicae, assembly GCF_001856785.1. Lineage (NCBI taxonomy): Eukaryota > Metazoa > Arthropoda > Insecta > Hemiptera > Aphididae > Myzus > Myzus persicae. Next base: position 353,569 of record NW_019101718.1, on the reverse strand, counting down.
TTATTTTATTTATATTGTTATTATATTTTTACCCATATAATATACCAATCAGACGTTATATTATATATATTGGTGTCTACTATCTATAGAAGACATAAATTGTACTAAACTAACCAAGGGTGTGCCTTGACAATTTCCTCAAGTAGTGAAAACCTCATTGTCGTATAGGTTTTAGGTATCATATAAAACACCTATTATTTTCCTTATCTTATAAATTTGAACGGAAATATTTTCATAATTTATATTATAATTAATACAATATTATATTGCTTGGTGGGTTATTTAAAAAAAATTATAAGTTACAATAATTTGTACCAGATTAAACGTATATATGCTTTACAAATGCTTAAAAATTAAAATTATAGCTATTGTCTATTTGACATGGACAAAACCGGGAACCAATTTGGCTACTCCCTAGTGTGGGAATACTTACATTTCCCTAAAAAAGAACCATTTCGATGATCTTGATTGGTTACTACTGCAGGAATTACATGGGTACTACCATAGACAAGATACTATAGGCCATAAGGCACAGACACTACTGGGCAACATCTATGAAACTAACTACGGTATTTTATTAAATCGAACTGTCCACAACATTGATATTATATTATTGCGTGAATTTTCGAATGACACATTAACACAGCATAAAATAATAAATAACTATCACTAAATAATAACAATACCATAGTTAAAAGGTTTTAGGCGTTTTATAGTTATAGACTTATAGTATAGCCGTTGAGGTACAGTTGGTTAAAATTAAATTTGTTTTTAAATATAGTTATAACTTATAGCTCAGTAGGACTAATTACAATAATACTCAACCCGAACTAATAGAACAATCAATTAAATATTGATAGTAAGTAATAAAATTCAAAATTGTTCTATTGTGAGAATTTTTTTTTTTTTAACATATTGAATGTTGATGGCTATTAAAATAATATTTGCCACAAGACACAAGTATTTTTATGATTCATAATATATTATAATATTATTATGCATTGTTGTAAAAAAATCCTGTATACCTATCTACAGTACAATTAGGTATATAATTGCCTTACGCTACTACCTATGTAAAAAATATATGAATCAAAATAATTTCAAAAGTGACATAGGTACCTAATAAATATCTACAAAAATTAATTTTGATGAAAATTTAAAAAATCTAGTAAAGAAGTAGGTACCCCACCTACCTATTGAAACGTATACAAATACTTAATTGTAATTAAACAAATAATGACTTATAAAGGCAATACAACGTTTTTAGTTGGACTGATAGAAGTTATACCTAATATGTTATAATATTATTAAGTATTTATTTGAATATTATATAAGTACCTTCAGTATAGTCGTATACACCATGTAGTATAGTTGTATACTTATTACTTATTAGTTATTACCTTCTTGCGTAATAGTTGTACGTATAGCATTATTATTAGCCGTTACATGTTACGTGATTACATTAAAATATTATAGAAAAATAAATATTCAATATTAATATAGATAGGTTTGGCATTTATACATTTGAATAATTAGTAGGTATAATGTAATAAATAATAAGTAATTAGTAATAACAAAATAATTTATGATTAAGTTATCCAAGTACATTGTTTAAAGGTTTTCACATTTAAATAATATGATGCCTATGTTTATTATTAAATAAAACGCACGTGTTCTAGATACTTCAATTTTTGAAACCGGATTATAAAAATTATACGATAATCCGTATAATATTGGTAGGTACCTAATTATAATAATAATATTAGTACATCTACTACATCTCCAACTCTAATTAAAGTGGTTATAGACATTTACCAAGTAGGTACCAACTAAATACTAGCTCCCTACTGCCAATGTCTCTATATCTATATCTCCACTGCTTGCCAGTGGTATTACTCAATATTAGTATGTATTAGGTATTAGAAAACTTATTTAGTAGATAATTAAACACAATTGTTTATTGTATGAAGAAAATATTAGTTTGATTTAGATTATTGTTTTGGTAATTTTTATTTATTAACAAATGCATTGTGTTTGGAGACTATATTTTTTTAATAAATTAAAAATATGTTATAACTTTAAATAAGGTGTATTATAGGTGTACCTATAAGTGTTATACTTATAACTATATTATCTTTTTTTTTTTATTTTAGTTAGAAATTCTAATATCTTTTCAATTATTGTAGTAGGTAAGAAATCTACAATATACCCATCTAAACAATAGAAATTACAAAAAACAATATTTTTAATTCAGTTTAACACAAATTAATAATTATACCAATCCCAACTGGCCATTTATATTTTATAATAATAAAATATATGCTACGGTTTTGGAAAGAATTAGTTCAAAATTGGAGTTTATATGGTTTGTATTACTAAAATGAAAATAAATTATAAATAGTAATTTAAGTAACTTGCAAACAAATTATAAAATATCTTCAAAAATAGATGCTGACACCTCCACACATTATATGTTCAAAATTATTTTTCTTGTGCATTAATTGTTGTGTTTAAACTAAAATTTAAATTGTTCTATGAATAATAAATTATGAATCAGCAACAATGCTGATTTTAAATACTCATGAAAACTATTAATGTAGAAACAAAACAAATTAACATGTAAATATATGTTTGTAAAAATGAAAAATACATATCATTATAATGTACGTAGTTGAATTAATTATTTATTATAATTTACCGAATAAAAATAATATAACTAAGTAGGTATACATATTGAATATTAATACAAATACATAGGTAAATATATATTATAATAGGCAGGTACATAAAAATCAGTTACTTAAATTAAATATTAATATAAAGTACCTATGGGTAAGTACTAATTAGTATAGGTAGGTACATATTAATTAAGTATAAGTTGTGTACACATATTTAAATAAGCACTAAACAGTGTATAAATATAAACAAATATAATATATTTAAATTACTACCTATATTATGTTATACCTATTTCTCATCGATTTTATTATATCAAATAGGAATCAATATTATAATAAAATGATTTATTAAAATCGATAGAACTACCTAGTTAAATAACTATTTTTGGTTTAGTTAAATAACTATATTATTTTATTTACACATTATTTTCTAAGTTAGACATTAGGATGAAATTAATCAAATGTAAGTTTAATCGGTTGGTATAAATATTTTTGATCCAAACCATGCCTAATTTAATTGGATATTCTAATTTAAATAGATTATCAAATATTTTGAAACATAGATCTTTTGATCTTATCATAATCTTAAAAAATAATTGATTAAATCTAAACAATTATTTTCTTCGTTTGAACCCAATGGTGAACCAACAATTAAAATAAAGAGCTGAATCAGATTTCAGTTCATTAAGATTATTTATGGAATCTTTGACCATTGTTCTTTCTAGGTATGTGTCACAAGCTACCTTGAGCGTACTTTACAAATATTGTATGGAATATTTTATGATATTCTTTTCCTCTGCCATCAATTGTCACTTTTTTAGACATAGCAAGAAATATTGAATGCAATAAGTAAAATGCTAGTTTAGCTTTAGCATCTAAAAAAATGATTTCTGTTATATACAGTTGTGGTAATTCATAATATTTATACAAATTAATTCAAAAATTATTTTCATATGGATTTTTAATCTCTGTAAAAAACTTGCTTACATGTTCCGAGGACTAAGTATTATAATCTTTGCATTCGGCCATCAAAGCACCAACGATTTTTCAATATTTTATAATTACATTACCAAGAATTAAGATTAAGTGCTTAAGTCAATATCAATCTAAAAATTTCACTAACTAAAAAAAAGTTTATATTTTAATCAACATAATATTTCTGGTAAAATACAATATTAAAATAACTTCAAATTAAACTAAAATAAAATAGTTATTTCATATACTATAATATATTAGTATAGCCAGTTAGTAGGTAATATTACAAAATATAGTGTATTAATAGATCACTACTTATATCGATGTGAGTTCAATGATGATTTACAGAGTGATTCATATAACATACTGGCCCAAGTTAAATATAATGTATGAATATTTCATTTTTATTTAGATAAATATAATATTAAGAAACAAAATATATTTAATTACCTTACTAATGTCCGAATTAACTTTTTTTTAATGAGTAGGTAGTGGATTTACATTATTGTCAATGATACACCTCCTTTACGAATTTTATATTTTTTAATGTCAAAAATATTTTTTCTACCTTTTCTATGCTCTGGAGTCCAGACTCTAGACAATTAATACCTTGCTATTTTTGGTTAGTTTTTGTTTGTTCATATTATATCACACTAACTCTTTGCCTATAGTTTAGTAATGCATAGAAATGTGCAATACAAACATCTGTGGACTATAATTATACAGTGTTGACAATTAAAATCGGTTTGCATCTGAACCTCAAATTAAGATATTATCACTGATAATTTTAATTTTTTTTTTATTTCCTACTGAAAAATGTGCCTAGGTTTTATTACAATCGAAAGAGGAATAAAAATAAATATGTAATAATATTAAAAAATGATTTTCGACCTAACGCCCGTTTTTAGTTTACATTGGTTGAATTCATACGCGCCACTCCGACGGTGGCGGGTTTCCCTCGCAGGTAAGCGCTTATGAACTTAATCAATGTGTACTAAAAACGCGCTTACAATACGCGTCCATGTGAAACGGGCCTACCTACATTATGTGTCTAGATACTAGAAAGTCACCGTAATGGATGCGTTAAATTTGAATTCAATTATATAAAATCATTTAAATCAATGTATACCTATGTTACCGTAAATGCCCGATCACTAGGTAAACCTAGGTTTTACTAGTTAATGCTACGTTTTACTGGTTGTACTCAGTAATGCTGATATTCTTAATTTTATTCGGGGTTTTACTGAACACGTTGTGTTCATCCTAGGATGTACAAATTGACTTAGTAAAAGCTGATCAATATTACAAAACACATAACATTTAAGCGATAAGCTGCGTAAAAATTATAATTTTATATTATTAAAACAAACTACTGACTTTGATTTTAATTCTCTATACAAAATAAACAGAATTATTATTTATCTGTTCATAAAAATTAGTAAAATTGGTGAGTAGTTAGAAATAATTATTTAAATTTTTATTGTTTAAAATTTAATTTATTTGCACATGTTGTACTATTATGGCACCTGCTATTACATAATACATTCGACTGGTGGCATTTGAATTTTTTAGTTGTACATTTTTTTTGGCAATCACACCTCAAAAATCCTTGCCCGCCTGATAGTGAAAGTTGAGCAACAGCTTGGTGTATGCTCGTTAGTGCCACCATTCAATATATATCAGCTATTATACTAAGTTATATCACGATATAAGTTGTATAATATTAATCTTAAACCCGATGAAATTCAAGTCCTAAGGTAAATTATTAATATCTACACATTTAATGCTGTAACTACACATTGCAGTCGTAAATGTATCTTCAAAAATAATTGTTATTAATCGTTGCGAGCAAAAATTTTGAGGTGTAATTGCCAGACAAAATGTACAACTTAAAATGCATTTTTATTTTGTATAAAGAATTTAAATAAATGTTAGTAGTTTATTTTAATAATATAAAATTATAATTTTTAGCAGCTTATCGCTTAAATGTTATGTATCATGTAATATTAATCAGCTTTTACTAAGTCAATTTGCATATCCTAGGATATAGGTACACAACGTGTTTAGTAAAAGCCCGAATAAAATTAAGAATTTCAGCATTTTACTGAATACAAACAGTAAAACCTAGCATTAACTAGTAAAACCTAGGTTTAGCAGTTTAGCAAGTGATCGGGCATTTACGGTAACATATACGGTAACATATACGCAAAACAATTCTAAGCAAAGAAGGTCTACTAGTTAGCCTATAATATTACTAAGTCCACTCTAATATAGTAATTAGCCAATAATATCAGAAAATGTACCTACATTGTGATAACATGATAGAGTAATTTATTTTACTATACTATATAATAGTTATTAGTGCTAATATAGTAGATTAAACTTATTTTTGTCTGAAAAATTGCATTTGAAAATGTCATTGTGTGTATTAAATATAATAATATCCCTAATCTGAAAGTTTCAAGATACCCACGAATAACATTTTTAAATGATAATAAAGTAAATCGTTATGCTTGGTTTGAATATGTAATTTCGTCCAAATTTGATTTTAAAATAACTATTAAATTTTTTTTATATATATATATATTGTTTTGATTTTTTGGTTACAGAATTAACTACTTAAGTGCAATTTTGTTTTACATTCTTAATCCTTAGGTATACAAGTTGAACATTTTATACATTTTTAACTACAAACAATTTGAAAAAGGTATAGAATTTAATAAATATTGTCGAAATTTGAATTTTAAATGATTATAAAAAAAAATGTCTTGCCTATGTACTTATTTTTCAACTGCTATTGTAACAATATATCAGCAGCCTCATATTAAAATTTCAAGCTTTTTGACAAAACGAATAACATTTTATTGAAATTTATTATAGAATAAAAAATTTAAAAAATTGAATAGATGGCTCTAAATACTTCAAAGTATTTTAAAATTGCATCATGTATGGAAAATGATAAAATAAATATTTGATAAAAATTTTAAATAACTACGGTTGATAGTTTTTGAAAAATAACAATATGAGAAAATCGTCTTGAATTTGTTAATATACTGCAGGTGAATATCCAATGTCTAACTTCAAACACTTGTAAAAAATTAATTGGACTGTCCGGCAAACTTTTCTTTTGCTAAATGACAGAAAACTTAAGTGGAATTTAGAATTAAATTTTCAAAGTATAGATATAGAATAGGTTAGGATAGAATATTTTTATGAATTTCTAACTCAAAATAATTTTGTCAAGACTGGATTTTCAGGCTCTCGTAATAAGAGATCATTGTTAATTTACGATCAACTTTTTTTTAAATTTCCACTTATAAAAACTTATGAATAGCTCGTATTACATTTTCAAGTTTTTTGACAGAGTGAATATTTTCTCGCTAGTAAAAAAACTTATCAAAATTTAAAATTTCATATGCCTATAAATAGTGCAACATGAGTCAAAATATTTTGATTATTTTATAACGAATAGAAAATTCTAATATAAACATCCAATGAAACTTGAACGTATCTACGGTAATTTTTTTTTAAGTTATACCAAAAATCAAAACCAATGGTCAAAAAACTGATTTTTGGCAAACATTTTTCCGATTTTAGATTTTGCGTTTTTCCTTACTTTTTTTTGTTGGTTTAAGGAACTTTGAAATGTTGACCTCCTGAATGCACCACTAGATTCACTTTCCAATCGGAAATGATACTCTTTTCCCGTATTATTACGATTACTTATCGTATACACAAAAAAAGAAAATTAAAAAAATGACCCACATTATTGTAAAATGAATAAAAATAAAATGATCAGAATCTAAAATGATTTTTTTAAGTGACTTTTTAATGTAATTGAGAAAACTTCAGAAAAATAAGACAAACATAAAATATAAATCCATATTCACTTACATGTTACATAGTTGAACATGTTAAATTTGGAATGTAATAAATTCTTAGTTTTTACTTGTCTTGTCAGTTAGTTTACTATACCTACTTAAATAAGTATTTTTATTTTATATTTATTTTATACTACCTATAGACAGTACACACCTGCCTATTACATTATATCTATGTGGCAAATAACAGTTTAAAATTTGATGGGATAATATTATATCATTAGTATACTATTCAAAAATTGAAGGATATTGTACGATTTAGTATATTCTATTAAGTTATATTAGCTAAACTTGTCTTTATATAAATTATAACTACCTATTAATTGTAATCTTCAATAGAATCAATCAGTTGCTTGTTAAGTGTATTTACTACCTAGTACCTATATTATAATTTATAACTATTTTTCAAGAAACAATATAATTAATAAAATTAAATACTTAAATTTACTTACCTATCTATTAGATTTAGATACCTTGGTATATATTAACTATATTAATCAATTGTAATGTCTAAGTGTCAACTAATAATTTATTATACTAATAATCGTGTACCTATGTTTACATTTATTAATTGTTGGTAGAGTAGGGAACATACGCAATAATAAAATATAAATATATTTTTACATAGGGAGATAGGTAAGTTTATATAGGTGCCATTGGTATAGCTTAGACATTCTAATTTTTGATTATATATTTATATGTGGTCTTTTGAATTGCATTTTATCGATAGTTTATTGTTGCACTACACTATTACAGTATAATTATTAACTGAGCTAAACGTGATCTGCATAGCGTACAATTTGTTACGTTGAGCACTTGTAAGACAGATCAACACATGTCAAATCCTCCTAACAATTATAAATTAGCATAATATGATTAAATATTTAAGGCTATGTTATAGTTCCGGCAAAAAGACAGATATTCCAGTGTATTTTGATTTTCAACCTGTCTATAAAGGAGCCTTCTTATTATGGACGGTTAATATTAATTCTCACCGATACCTTGAAAACGCACAAACATCTTAGTTCTAACTCAAATATAATTGTATACGTTTGTTCGTTTGTACATTCTATGCTATAACGAGGAACGTGATTGAAAATCATACATATTTATTTAACAGACTGGGTATGATTTTCATAATATCTTGAAGTCTATCGTGCCATTTATACCTAGATATTTGAAATTTTTGAACACTATAAATTATTATTAACTAAAAAATAATTGTACATTTTTGTAATCATGACAAAATTGATCATTTTTATTTTTTATTTATTGTGATACACACAAATTTAAAACTTAATACAACATTTATTTGGCTTTTAATTTATTCTAGTAATAATAGTATAGTACGATTTGTTAGTTTTATACTAATTAAAATTAACTTAATTATTTTATCTTGTATAAAGAATGAACAAATAATTGCTGGGAAAATAAATTATAGCTATTTTAGATTTTCATTGGAACGATATCGTACAATGATTTATTTTTTTACTAACTTTTTTGTTGTGTCTATCAACCATGGGCGTCATTTAAGTTTTTTTTATTGTGGTTGCCAAAATGTTCTCAGACCATTTAATTTTAATAACCATGGCCCTCTTTTTATCGGGAAGGGGGAGGAGTACCATAGGAAAAACTATCTTTTCTGTCTTCTTCTTTGCCTTTTCTCTAAACTATATGCCATATGGGGTTAGCGACCATTGTCCTACACCACCACCACAGTGCTCTGTCCCCCAACTCTCCTTTATTTACTCCAGATATTTTAATGTCATTCTTAATTCTATGCTTCTATAATAGCTTATCACCTTTTCTTCGGTCTTCCTCTCATCTCTCCTTCAATATTCATTTCCATAGTCACTCATAGTTAGACATATCCACTCTGTAAAATTTCAAAAACTGTAGAATATATTTTAATAATTTATTTAATATAATATTACTTAATATATAAGTATAAAACTATCACCATTGTTAATTTTATTGTCTAATTACGTGTACTTTTAATGTATTTATTTTGTAATTACTAGTTGTATTTACAATTTTTAAATAAATGAATGTATGGGTAATCACAGTAAAAAACCTTACCTAACCTAACCTAATCTATAAAATAGTTTTTGCTATAGACTCGAAACACATAGTGCACAAGTAGCTAGCTAAATACAACCTGAAATTCATTCTATGGTCCCCTTGCTCAATGGCACAATATACAATCCACTTAATTCATATTTCTATATTTTTCCACTCACCATTTTAATTTAACAACTTTAATTTAATTTAATAACAAACCGTGAAGTTATTTCATTGTTTAACATTTATGATATTTTTGATTTTATTTTTCCCTTTTGATAGGAGTTATTAACACAGAACATTATGACGTAACATTATTATAATGTTCTATGTTATTAATTTTGTTGGTTTCTTATATTTAAATAATGTTAGCTTATAAGCTATTGAGCTGGGTAGTGTGACAGATGACAATGGGTATATAATATACGTTATATTAGTGATTAAGATCTCAATGATTGTGTAGGTAATCACTAATCAGTCATCGGAATTTGCGCAGTCTCGTATAACCCCCCTGGACACGTCATGGACCTTGTATACACCAATCTTATTAGCAAAAATAAAGCTTAGTATGCTAGTTCTCACATCGGTGGCGGTCAAGGTAGTTCTAAGGCCGTGGTGGCGAGGCCTTAATACCCATAATATTTCGGACTTCTATGCGCACTATATAATATTATGTTTACATATTAAATAAAGATTTAGCCAACAATAAATAGTAATTTATCTATTTATCTATTTATTTATCTAACTATTTTTTTTATAAATAGAGAAATTTGTTCTAATATTCGGTTGAATAAAATTGGAATTAATTTTATTTTTTTACCTTGTGAATAAGAAATTTAAAAAAAGTGTTGGAAGCAAGTCTGCTGTATACAAGCTTAGTGGTCATGTGTACTCATATCTCGTCACTGAGTACGTGACTATAATGGATATATTAAATTTGAATTAAATGATAAATAATTGTATTCGCAATGATTCTGATCTGAACGGTCTGTGAAACTGCAGTATTACTAATAGGATATTTTATGATATATTTATATTGAACTAAATTCGTAATTCGTTAGGTAGAATTAATTTTTTTAAATGTACTTATTATAATATTAGTAATTATTTTAATATTAATATAAATTAAAAATATGTATTCATATTAAAAGTAATGTTTTTTTTTTATTTTGACAATTGTAAATTTGTAACTTATAAGTCAACACCAATACGTACCTTAGAACGGTGTGAAGAAGTTCGTGGTATATATTATATATACATACCTAGCTATTAATATTAATCAAAATATTTTTAATGTTTCATTATGCATAGTAAGTAATCACATACACAATGATGAAAAGTTTCAAGTTTTTACAGTTAATATTTTTTTAATCACAATAAAATAACAAAAATAATTTGAGTAAATCGACACTTTATATGTGAAGAATTTCGTTTAATTTGAACTTCGTACACATATAAACAATTTAATTGGATTTAAGTTCAATTTTTCTTTTAAATTCCATTAAAATAGTGTATGTAAATTTAGGAACCTTGGGTATCATATAAAATATTCTTCCTTTTTTATTGAGTATATCCAACACATTCAAGTATAACAGTAACATATTAAATATATCATATTGGTATTATATTGGATAATATGTAGAGTATTTTATCCTGTATTCCTGTTATTAGATAGGTTTTATCACAGAGTAGCAAGGTTATATAAATGTAGTTTAAAATTGCAGTATTTCATTATAAATAGTAGGTTAGGTATCATAATATTTTGTATAGTGATAAGTCATGTATAATAGATTTGATAAACATATATCGGTATATTAGGTATGTCTCCTCCTTTATACAATCGATCAATTAAATATTCGTTTTTTTCTTATCAATTCAAAATTTGGTTTCGAGGCTCTTTGACTTACCAGTGGTCTATAATTTACAATAAACTTTTGTTCTTCAATTGGAACACTATGAAATAGATAGCGAATGTCGATAATAATTTTTTTTAAATATGCATGAAATGACTCACTGCAGGTTTTTGTAACGCGTGGAAGTTCTGAAGATCAACTTTTCAAGGTTTTGGTGAATGAAAACAGTTTTTTAAAATATATAATATATTTTTCTACCAAGTAATAATTGTCAAATGTGTGTAGTCTTTCATCAAACGGATACTTGCGTTTTCAGGATTTATAAATAACAAGTCAAATATATTATTATGTTATGTAATAATTTCCCAAACTCAGATCATTAGTCTTCCTTTGAAAAACCAATTTCTTGTATTTGACGATATCAATATTAGTTAAAATAGTTTGCATAAACTGCATTAGTGTCATTATGTATAGCCTTTTTAAATTTAAAATCTTGCTTTTAAAAAAAATTACCTACTCTGCAAAGTCTTCGTTTGTGTTCATTTATTTGGTAATATAAGCAAAATCTAATATAATGTAGTGTCTATTTAATTTTGATCCGTGCTTTTGATTAAATTACCTTATAAAGTTATTAAACGAGAGCGTTATACTATGGAGCCAGCATACAGCATAGTAAATAGTTATCTAATATATCTATCTGGATAAATAATAACAAAAAATAGGATTCAAACTGTTCAAGTCTGTTATGCATTAATTCAAACTAATATTTGATTGCCAATACATCATCCTGATGTATAAAATAACCAGGTATTTAAGAAATATTTAGTAGCAACATATAAAGTGCTATGTCTAATAATTTAGAAGTTTAAAATTTAGGAAACACTAGAGTACCTACTGAATACATATTACATACTTTCAGCCTTAAATGAAAAAGTATTTATGTCATTATATTATTTCAATAATAAAATAAATAAGTAGGTACTTTTTTTCATGCATAAGACATTTTATACATTAATTAAAAAATGTATTTCTTGAATAATATTATGAAATATGGATATTTTATTATAATGTGGTATGCATAATAACAAATAAATAATTATTATTACAGCATACGTGTAGGTACCTACTCATTTTTATCTTTGTGCCCATACATCGTCGAATGTAATTGATTCAACTGTGAGTGCCATACTGGAAATGAAAAAATATAATAGGAAGGTACGTCAAAAAAATGAATCATATTGGCACAAAAATACAGAAAAACGTCGGAAGTCATTTCTAAAATCATTTGAATACATTGTTTGGTGAAGGATACCTATCTGAGAAAAAACCATGGAATACGAAATAACAAAATATAATAATATAATAATTATGTAATAATTTATTCATACATTTATATAATATTCTGTCTTTATTTGTCAGTTGTTTATTTATGCGTTATCGATTATTGATAATCGACATGTTGATGACTTGAAAAATGCAACATGACTATACTATTACGACAACTGTCAATCGTAATACCAAAACAAGCTTGCACAATACACTGGCCGTGTAGGTATGCGCATTTTGCAGTTCCATTTACTCGTACGAACTTCATTTCGATTACGATGGAGAGCTGAATAGATCGTTCATAGGGGTACTTTAGAATTAAAATATTAAGTATAAGTAAGTAAATTACTGTAACTGAAAAATGAAAATAAACCATTAAGAGGTAAGAACCATACCTGTTCAAACGCTGTTCTCCAGGCTAAATTTAAATCCGTCCTCCGTCTAGTAAAATTTTAAGAAAATAGGTAAATAGTTTTTTTTTTTGTTGTTCCTATAATAACACAAAATCTACTATCTTAAATAATCCTTCCAGGACTTTGGTCTTTATAAAATAATTAATTATAAAAAAGTATGTTCAATATTTTGAAATAATATATACAATAAAAATGCAGGTAGATTTATAGTATTTATTTTGCTATATGTAAGTATGTCTTGCCACCGCATGAAAATAATTAATTTCACACACACACACACACACACACACACACCACACACACACACACACACACACACACACACACATGCACATTTAGGGTACGGTTATACGGAGGTCGGAGGTAACATTCGACACAAAGAAGTACACTCGTCAATATGATTGTCAGCCAATAACAAATATTTCACAACTTAATTCAATTTTTAAGAAATGTACCTACATGCATACTCCTACAAGGACAATGACGTCAGTGCGTCACATCATAACCATATTTTTGTCCCTGGACAACAAAATTTTCTGGCGACGACGACAATGATGACGTAACGGGAATACTGATCGTAATTTATAGAATACGTTTTCCACGAAAAGACTTGTCTTCCCAGCTTGACTTTTCCTGGAAACTATAGGTAATATGGACGCCGACGAATACATTTATTAGCCACCTTCATCCTCATGAAAATCGTATGGTAGTCAACATAAGTTAGCCAGATAGGTACACTGAACCGTCTGAACCTATAAAATAATATGAATATGATTTTAGTCATTACTTAGTAAATATTAGGAGTTACGACTTACGAAGAAACTGAAATGAAGAAAAACGCAGAAAGGACATTTCAAATCGGTATTATAATATTATCAGTTATATATAGTTATAGTATTAAATACATGTGTGTCCTGTAAAACTCAAAATTTGCAGTTCTGAAAATTGTAGGGTTTTTTGTTCTGCTGTTGAGTACCTGACATGGCTGTACAATATTTCAGATATAGGTGCTTATATGTTTAGATTTTCAATCCAAAACCAAAACTCCAGAGTCTATTAATATGTTTATTATCTATGGAGAAATAATAGTATAAGCTTTGATATTTTTAAACAAAATATTGAAATATTTATACTGTAATGTAATAATTTATTAGGTAAATATTAATAAGAGTTGTACATAATATAATGTATTCAAATTTTAATTTTATGTTTTAATTAAGTACCTTGATTTAAATACATTTAATGCAAGCTTTAATCATTAATGTTATTAAACATCATTATCATTTATAATAGCAGTTACTATACAAAAGAAATTTAGCAAATTATAAAATTCAAAGTTCCTTGAAAAGATTTAATTAATACAACCTATTTTTTTATCTCTATAAGTACCAACCAATTAATTAATAGCTATTAATTTTGTATGATTAATTTTTAATTACCTTAAACATGTTCGCTTTCATTATGTTTAGTTAAAATGTTTGTCTGATATTTATTCTTTACAGGGACAGATAACATTAGCCAATTAAATTACAGACTTATGACTTAGCACTTAGATACCTACGAATAAAACAGTAACATTCATAATCATCAACTATACAGGGTGTTAATTATTAATTGCTATGCAATTGGAATGATAAAGTTTTAATGCATACGATTAAAATGTTTTGATTTTGAATCGTGTAAAATGCGTAAACACAATAATTTATTACTATTTACATCAGCGAGTTTTTTATACATGAAAAAAAAACTATCTATAATTTAATATATTATAAGAAAATGTATCTGTATCGTTTGCTGGTGTATACCTATGCTTACAAAAAATTATATCGACTCATGGAATAACAAGTTGACATCAGATCGGTTAATGGTATTCAATTTTTAAATCTGTAAATGTAAGCTTAAAGCTTAGATCCGATAGGGCCCTCATCAAAATTACCTAAAATAAAAATTAATAACTTCATAGAACTTTTATTAGGCTTTTAATTTATTCCGGTTATAATGGTAGTACGATTTGTTAATTTTATACTAATTAAAATAAACTTTATTTCATTGTCGTGTATAAATTAATAATTGCCTATTTTAAAAACCTATTTTAGATTTTGAGAGGAACGATATGTTTTAAAATGAATTTTTTTTTTTTTTTAATTAACTTTTTTCATTGTCTGTATACACGTTTTTGAGCTGTAATAACTAATAGTTAATCATTTAAATTGAGTATGGGTTTTGAGCAAAATGAATCTAATCGGTACCTATTTTTTTCCATTTTTTTTCACTGTAATGTCTTGTGTTTAAAACTTTAAAAAATAGGTTATCCTGAAAACCAGACTTAGCTACTCCAACTAAAGAAAATAATGTAAAATATCCTCATGTGCTTTAAATTAGGTTTTGAAGAAAAAGGTAATACTTATTAAACAAAATATACAAAATAATAAGTATTTATTTATAAAAACTTATTTTAATTATCTATTTCAGGATTTTAGAAAATATAAATCAATCCAAACTTCTAAATCACATTATGGCTCTAGTATTTTATTATTATTCCCACCACAAACAATTATTAAGAACCATTAGGTTTATACCAAATTAACATTGGTAGGTAGTTGTAAGTTCCATTTTGATAGCTAATAACTTATAAAACTTCATATTTTATTACATTCTGTCTCAGATTAACAAACAACAAGTAGCCAGTCTCTGAACTTTTTTTATATAGATATATCGATTTAATTATATGATCCTCTATTAGTATATTGTACTAAAATTATATACAACCGTAACTCTCAAGAAGTATATATAATAGGCATTTACGAAATAATAATTTAACTTATTCTAAATCTATGCCCCTGAGTACTTTAATTTTAGATATTAACTCTACTTCTGGACCAGACAAAGTAAAATTCTTAGTTTTTATAGTTTTATTTTCAACGTGAATCGGTATTCGTTTAGTATGTGACCTACCGATCGAAAATCGAGTTTAATATGTGACCAACCTGTATTACCGGGTTAAGTATGTGACCTACCAAGACGATTATCTATGTTATAGGCACAGACAACCTATATGCTTGCTTATCTTTATAATTTTATTGTATTAACATTATATTCCCTGGGTTTTACGAATAGATATTTTGTCATTCTAACATTATACACTGCTTATTATCAACAATACTGTCAGTACGTGTTCTGCCGTTAATCCTAAATCGTTTGTGTTTAAAACTTTTAAATGTTAGCAGTCGAATTGTATGAGATTATTTCTTCTGAAAAACCAGTGTTAGAATTCTTAAAAAAAGAAACTATTACCACAAAATAACGAAACTAATTTATATCACAAATGTCACTGTGAAACAAAGATGTAAATAAAAAAAAAAGTTAGCTACTTGCGAAATTCGAGAGATCAGCACTACAATACAATGTACCCCACAATTATGTCAGACATAAATTAATACGATCAACAAATGGATTTTTACATGTACTGATCTTAATGCACGATGCAATTCTAATCTCAGTTTGAGCTAAATACTAGAACTAATTTATTATTGGTCACAAGATTTACCCATTAAAACGGTTTCCGATTTAACGGGTCGTTCAAATGCAACCATTGGTGACTTCATTTGAGTAGAGACGTGTGTCATTCATTATTTGAACACACGGTATACGTACCACGGATCACATGGTATATAAAAATACAATAAACAATTTATATTTTGTCAAAGTAAAAATAAATCCAGATTAGTCAGAATAATCTACTAATCAGAATAAAAGTTGTGTTACACACCTTACATCTACATAATAAAGTCATAATGAACTCAATTATTTAGCTAATGTAATAATATTGAACTTAACATTCAAACAAGCCTTCCATGACTAAAAAATTGAGATTTTTATTATTTACTCAACTTCACACTCAATATTACTCGTTTAAGAATTTAAAATCGTATTATCATTGTAAAAGGATTTAATATTCATATAGTAAATACAAAATAAAAACTTATCTAAATACGAGATTGTCATAATCTTTATTTTATATGACCATAACCTCGAAAAAGTTTAAACAACACTATTGCATTCTACAATCTACAGCTGTGTGGCACTCGATTTTACACACAAATTAAAAGAGTTTCATGATTTTACATAATATTACTATATTAGTTATTATGTAAAATCAATTAGTGAAAAATGCTTATAAACCTAGAAGTGAATACAACCAACACTAAATCAATGGACATTTTCTGATCGATAAAATTCAATAATTGAGTAATTAGTAATTACCTATTAAATACTAATTAGTCGGCTATATCTCATAATTCAGGACTTGTTTCTCTAGGTGCTTTGATTTAGAACATACGACTAGTAGGTAAAACGCAACACACTTTGTATAGGTAATTATTCGGATTCTATTAATTAGACTATTAAAACATATTATTAGGTACCTAATTCTAAATAAAAAGTTATTACTCAGAATTCGCTAAATAACTACAATGATTGGATTAAAAATGGAAATCGGGAATCGATTTCTTCCCAATTTTTTAAGACTTCTTATAATATCAGAAGTATTGAGATGGTTATATTTGGCTAAATATCAAATTCACATTTGAGAAATCTTAGGGATGTTTTGTCAATGCAGAGTAGGTACATATTGTATTTTTAAAGATCGAAAGCATAATAGATACTTTATGGTTTATACCTACATTGTTTATACCTACGAAAAAAAGTTAGATAAGAGATTGGATAAAAAAAGAAAAATTCAAGGATAGAATTTGTTTTTTAAATGATTACAAATTATAACAAAAAGATAGGTATTATAATTTGTTTTTATAATTTGTAAAAATTGCCTTAATAATAACTAATAAAACCATAAAAAAAAAATTAAATTTACATAAATTATATGATCTTTGTACAATTGTACCTACATACAATTAATTTAAATATTTTTAAAATTTAACAATTTACTTAAAAGTTTCAAGTCCCCACTAATAACATTTTTGAGTAACAATAGAATAACATAATATTTAAATAAATGATACTCAAATAAACAAAAAAAGACAAAATACCGGGGAACTCGCTCTGCTGTATGGTAAATTTCGAGTTGAATAACAATAATATATGATAAACCTATGCCTAATATTATAATATTTGATAATGTAACATAATATTATAATAGGTGCTATTTTTTGGCAAAACTTAGTTCAAGATACTCGCCTACCAATAGACAAACATATAACGAGTACATTATAAATATCTTTAGAAAAAAAGCCTGATACACCATCTCCACTCAGAACCGCTTTTTGTATGCAATGGTGTATTATTGGATTTATATATTATTTTAACAAATACTGACTACAGTAACGTATTTAATGAATAAGCATACACTTGCCACAAGTTACAACACTATATAGCAGAATCACTTCCCTGGATTTAATTTAATTCACACTGTGATGTCCTCAAAACTGATTTAACACACGTGCGACGCTTAATATTATATTCAGTTAGACGTTAGTTAGATAGGTGTATAGTATAATAATGTATAGGTAATAATAATTAATAATAATATGTACTATTATACATTAAATATGTCTGTGCTCCTTATTTCCACATAAAACATAATACTTTGTGTCTTTGTAAACCTTCCAACTAGACATAGAACTTTTAATGCAGTTGGCTTAGTAATATTGGGTCATGAGCATAATTATTCTGCAGACAAACACGTCAGATGTCTTTACTGAGGCACTGAAATACGATTAAAACTAAAGAATACTCATGCCTGTCACTATTTCCCGGTAATTATAAGATATAATACAATTTTATGTTCAAATGTTATTATGTATATTAATATGTATTAATATGTCATTCGTTTAGTATTTATGTAATACACCTATTTTTCCTCGCCAGTAAAACTTCCTTGAATTATTCATGATCATGAACAATAATAAAATCATAAATTCGTACAATGATACGTCAGCATTTTTTGTGACAATCATAGTGACTACTTTATGTAGGTATACCTCCATACATATTGAACATAGGTATAGTATTTCAAAACATCATACAATTATATCGTTTATAAAAATCACAAAATCACACGACATCATGAAATCCAGGATAAAATTGTTGTCGTCTCTTACGTTTTGTGCTGGACTGAAATGTCCGTATACAATTGCAGACGTAGTGTATCACTGAAACCGCACTGGACATAATAATTAATAACTAATAACTATACACTATACAGACAGATAATTATTATTATTTACTTTTTTTTTCCATTATCCATATACCTTAAAACTGTCTCTATATAATCACATTGCAATTATCGTTAATTGCCTTAGTCGATTTGTACGCTCATTAAAAGTTTATGTAGGTCACGCAACCGCTGAGTACCCCCTCGAATCTCCCTACGACGTTTACGCAGTGGTGTCTGCAGTGCGGGGGCGGGGGTGGTTGAGGCAATGACAGTGTAGCCCATACGCCACGCTATAGCATTCATCATACGGGTATAATAATGATAATAATATTATATTATATTATGTTATATAATAAATAATAATTAACGGCGACGGCCGATTATTATTATGTAGGTATGCCTATATTATTTACTCTGCGTCGGTTGCACTGTAATTGAGTGCGCATTATAAATTTTAATGCATATTATATAACAAATAATAACAATATTATAATAATAATTCGTATAAAGTGCTGCAATAATAATAATATGTGTAATACATTGTTATTAAACGAAGACGACGACGATATGAACGGTACGGATTACGCGAGACGATGATTAAACACTATAATAATATTATCTACGAAAAACGTGGAATTTAATAAATCATAATAATAATATTATATTAAATTATTCACGCGATGTCCGCGAGTGCTGCACGACTGCATCAGCAGCGTCCTTGTCAAGGTGATCGCCGGCCGGCGGCGAACGCGAAACCCCTCGCGCGATAGAATATACTAGAATATTGTATTATAATAAATTGTACAAAACGCTCGCTCCGGTTAATAAAATAATAATATTATATTCAGCAGCCTATGTGCATTGTTTCTGACAAAGTGGTGAACATGTTATTTGTATAATGTAATAATGACGTGTATCAGTTACGACCAATAATTGTATCCAGGCTGCACTCAGGGAAGGTTGAACGGGCTGCAGTCTAGGAGCCCCACGGTTTTGTATGATTATTTAATGATAAATACATACAAATGTAATTAGTTTAAATGCACGCGTCATATTCAAAAAATGTGTTACATAATATAATAATTTGTGGAACTTGAACTATGGTTTCATCAAAGAAATAGTATAGGTATTTTTGTATTTTACGAATTATTGCATTAACGTTGTGTGTTCTATGCGAGTTCTAATTATTGTTCTAGGTTACTCACTACTTTTGCAAGGGGGAAGTATTGTGAAAACGGTTCTCCCATGCGGCAATATCACAAGAAAAAAAAGGTTACTATAAATATAGTGGAACAAAAAATGCGAAACGCAGAAAATTTGTTTAGTTGAGTAAAAAAGTACATTTCAGAACTTGAACATTTCTATTATGTATTATGTGCATACAGACAAACATAGTACTTATATGTATACCAATAAAGTAATATAAATAAGTCATGACAAACAATATTTAAAAAATGTTATAATAAGTACAATTTTATTTTAAAATTGTACATGACATACACAAGAAATTATAAAATGTAATTGTCAATATAATATAATAATGATACATTCAAAAACTCAAAATTATCTTTGACGAGTTTTGATTTCAATTTAGTCGAAGTTGCACAAAACTTTACAAAATGTTTAGTTTAACATAATTTGGAATGACTATAGCCTGTTTATATATTATAAGTAATTTATACTATGCAATATGTACCTGCAAAGGATGGACAGTTTATTGTTTATTGTAATAATTTATACCGTTCAAATAAATGATGCGATTTCTAGAATCTAGATAAGAGAGATTTTTTCGTTCTGTTCATTTATTCCGGAGCCCCCAAAGTATGATCCGTCTAAAGGCCATCACACACACACACACACACACACATACCTAAATCCTCTCTAGATTGTATCGAACCACACGTCTTCGCGTACGATTAGTATAATAATAGTAATAATAATAATAATAATCTAATCACGTTTATTGGACAAACGCGAAAATTACAAAAATATAACGACGGCGGCGCGCGGTGGCGGCCGTGAAGTCGACGTGTTTCCGGCGCACAGGGTACGACGACCACGGCGCGACGGGGTCAATGCTAAACGTCGCCGCCGCCGCGTCGTTTACCGCGAAAAAAAAACGACCGGTGTGTGTGTAATTACATAGCCGCCGCCGCCCGCCCGCCGGTAATTGGCGAATGTTGCGCTCGCGATTTTTTTTTTTTTATTACACACCGGAGCTCGTTATACACACTTGCGCCGGGCGGGCGGGCGGGCGGAAATAAATAACGAATTATTATTATTATTATTATTATTATATTATATGACGGTGAGATAAAAAAAACCAACCGACCGGCCGAAATGCGATCGCGGACAACGTGCAAAAAACTACTCGCGCGGGGCCGCCGCACCCACACGCGGTCGCCGCGATTTTAACGATATCGCACGTACTCGTTATATATATATATTATATTGAATTATTATTAGGTATTATATTATTTATACGTTCATAATTTACTCTCCGCGAAGTGACCGCGCGTAGATCAGGGACGCTCCGGCGGCGGCGGCGGCGGGCTGTGGCGAAAGTGCCCCCGACCGTTGCACCGTTTGACGGCCATCGCGAGCGGACACCGCGCGCGCGATGGCCAGGCGCGCCGTCATGTCCGGTAGACTTTCGGCCGCCCGCCCGCCTGCGGTCACCACACCCGCGACGTCTACAACTGCTGCTGTTGCGGCGGCAGCGTTGGCGAATTTTACGCGCCGCCGCGGGTGTTGTGTGACCGTAAAGCTATGCGGATTTGTTGCAAGACACATATATAGTAGGTATGTGACTCACAGTGTAATGTAATAATATATTATAATGTGCTAAATATATAATATTATGTTATAATTCGTGGGTATTATTATTAAAATATATGTTACCCGTTTTTTTTTTTTTTTGGTATCGACGTATTTCAGCCGCGAGGTAACCAGCCGACTACGCGGTTATGGGTATATCTCGTGTCGTTTATTAGATACTTACTTGCAGTACCTATACATTTAATTTTTATTTTATTTAAGAACTTCTACAGACTATTCGCAACAGTTAAGGCCAATTAGCCAACGGTATTATAACTACAGATATTTCACATGACAAATTAGTGATATTTACAATATGTGTGGTTGGCCATTGTCTTTACAATATTGAAGTTTTATTAGCAATAATCACATTTAGACCCTCATAGACGCTCATAAATAATATATTACAATGTCACCTATGTAATATTTTATTAATGTTACACGTGTTTTTTATGTCATCGTATATAGCCGCTGGTAAACCTTTAAGTTTTTTTACACAGACTCGTAGGCATGTGCGGTTATCCGTATATGTCTCGTGTCGTTCATTAGCTGTAAATAAGTATTCTGTAAAAATTTTTTTACACAGTTAAGGTTATTACCAGCTAATACCTACATTAATAACCTAGTAACCGACAGTATTATATACTACAGACTATAGATATTGAACATGCCAAATCCGTAATAAATATAACTTGGTGTATGATTAGCTATTGTTTACCAGTTATTAAAGTTTAATTAGAAAATCACATTTAGTAATAAACGCGATGATTTTCGAGGTAGATGGCTTCTACCATTTTCTACTATTTTATATTGCTTTGGGGATTAATAATTGTGCGTGTCGATTCGTACATCTTGGACATTCCTCAAAGATATGTTTAATTGTGATGCGTGTTTGACGCGTATTGCACGATATTGGTGGAGGATCTTGGCTAATTAGAAAGAAATGTGCAATGAAAGTGTGTCCAAATCTTTTCTTGGTAATGGTGATGACTTGACGATGGCTGAACTCCGGAGGTCAGGAGGTGTATACCATTGTTTAACTGAACCTTTGATAGATTTATGTTTGTTAGTTGGTGAGGGACTGAACTCCAGTATAGTGTTGCCACAACGAGAACATTTTATTATGATTATAATATGTGCCTAAATATGTCATCGGACTATTGGAGGATGGTATAACTATTATAGGCATATTTTAACATATTGTTATAATTTATTTTATGTACTTATACCTTTATTTGCTAAATCAGCCGTTTTGTTGGTTATCTCGTTTCTTTTCATTATAATGTGGGAACACATCCACATGAATTCTATGTTCTTATGTGTGTCAATCAATTCAGCTTGAGTGTTTTGGGCGATTACATAATTGGACCACCGGTTTTTGAGTGCTGTTAGGACGTTAAGGGAATCGCTAATAGTTAGTATGTTGGTTGCCAGCAGTGAATTGTCAGTTTAATTGCTTCGAGAATGACGTAATTTTCTGTGGTGAATATGTTCGTTATCGCTGGTAGTTTGTGTTGGATAGTCTTTTGGTTTAGGACGGTAAAATTGCTAAGCATTCTCCGTTATAATGCTATATAAAGTGTTTCCCCCAGGAAGTTCACAATATGCATATTATACTATATTATAGTATACCATAATTTATGAAAAAAATAGCCTTTGAAGGGAGGCCTAATTTATTTATTCTTTTAGTCGATCACTTCCCCAATAAATGTATTTTATCATAGGTTAAGTTATTGCTTTATAGGCATAACTAAGACCCATCTAACAAGTTGGTTTATTTTCTAATAACTATTGTAAACTGTAATAGGTAAATATAAATTTACATTAATATTAATAAATATTTTATATAATATTTATCCAGTATCATTCACCATTGCAAGCATAAACATGAGTAAATAATTCAAATTCTGATCATTAGAATTTTTAAATATACTTAAAGATCATATTATTTTCAATGATTTAGATTTATATACGTCACAATATCAAGAAATTTTAGTTATCGCCACTAGACACTCCTTAAACGGTATTACAAATTTAAGCATTTGCCTAATTTTAGAAACAGGCTTGTGGTATACCTACTCGTTCTAAGCCAATTAAATACCACATTGAAGAACCTATGTTCATATTACTATTATTATATCGGCATATGGAAACTTTTAACTGCGGCGTGTATTCTAAGTCTATAATCAAACATACCTTCACATTTATACCCGGAACCATTTCATCACGACCGGTGGCTATCCCGAATCCATCAGTTTGTACCTGGAAAGCATAAAGCAGATGCCTTCTATAGCATTTCTTTACTTATTGATATTTGCCTTGTGCAATCGTAAAAAAATAACTAAATATTATAGTCTTGGGACGGTATTCAGAAGTGAAAACTTCTACTAAAACATTTTGATTATTGGTTTATATGTATTTTTTATGATACCAAAGCTCCATGTGAAGTTACTCACGCGACTGCTGCTATACTCCTATACTTCGTTCAAAATAAGAATGCCCAAATTTGAGCATGAATACTGATTACTGTGCCTCCGACAGTTATCATTAATTCTTTTGTAACAAATACTAGCTAGTATATTATATTAAATCATGGTATTTACTAACCTATTACCTATAAGATAACTGCCATCGGCTCAATTATAAATATTCATCTTCGAATTTGGGCATTCTTATGACTTATGAGTATATAGATTCATATCGATGACCGTCGGATAAGCTATTTTACCGTTGTCGATGGGCAACCATATTATGTAAAATAGTGGTATAAGAGCTACTATCCGGTGACGAGCACTCTCAAACACATATACATATATAATGTATGTAACAGATTTATTGAATTGAAAGCGTTATGCGTTGCGTTTGTCGGTGTCGCTGATATTTTCACGCTTTTACACCCATGAATCAAGCGGAGAGTAGAGTCTTCCAAGAGAGGTTGTCACTTCAAAAAAGGCCAACTGTTGAAACAAACTTGTGTCGTTTTATGACAAATTTAAATTATATTATACTAGTGAACAATTTTATATGTCGACTTTTTATGTCATAATTAGGAATTTTTTTCTTCTATTTTTGATGCATATTACATTTTTTGGAGTCATTTTTGCATAATTTCTCCTAACGACAACCAGACGTTCTTCTATACCCATAGATTGTATTTGAAAACCTTCACGAACTGTCAAAGATGCATGATGATGGATTGAGTATTTCGAGTAAACACTCGGATACCGTCTCAAATGTATTTTGTCCGTGTCTTGTTTTTAATGTAGTGACCACGTCGTAGTCGTTCTTATTTTACAAGCAATTTATTTATTTATTCATATTATTCATTAAAACAGATTTTAGTGCATATATTTTATACAGGATATATTTTAAGTCTTTTAAGTGCGTTCTCATATTTTGTCACTTTTTCATGGTAATATGCGTCCTCTTCTCGGTATACTCGATACGAGACTTATATTCTAGTTATAGGTACTATATATAAATATGATTTACTTTGTAAACATATTTGTATTATTATTGTTAGTCGACCGTTGTATAGGTACCTATACATTTCACCGTTATTTTCTGCAGAGAGACGGAGCGTTATAAACCATCCAGACTTAGATTACCGGATAATGTAGCGATAATAACCACATTATCATTATGTAACAATCGTTTTATTATATTTTAGAAGTTGTCATGTAATCAAGTTGATATTTCGTCGTACCCACATCGCATTACTTACTGAGATTTGCTCAGTACTTTTGTTATATAACATCATCGAGTACACATACACCGAACGATTCGAACGCCACGGCGCTAAAATATTATAAATTTATAACAATATAGATATATATCAACTCGTGCGAAAAATCAAAGCGGCGCCGCTGTTATCACTTTCTGCAGTATAATAATATATTGGTACCTATACGTGGTAATTTGCGCTGTAGGTATAGGTAATGTGCGATAATTGCATATACAATAAAACACTGGGTCAATTATTGCATCTATGTACAGGTTTATCGCACGTGCTAATTTATTTAAATTTAATGTGCCATTTTCTTATCGTACCGCCGATGGTATATATATAGTAGGTATATAGTAATAATAATAATATTATTATTATTTATTATATTATGCTGTTTAGTACCAAACGCGCACACGCACAATTCACACGTATACTCACACACTATACATATATTATTATTATATATTATTGCCTAAGTGCACGTGTGTGTGTGTAAAGATAGTATGCGAGTACTCACGTATGTATGCAACGTACCTATACAGGTGGCCCTCGCTCCATCAATTATAATACATTATCGATCGATATCACTATAATGTGTGTGACCGTCGCCTGCACCGCGTGCCTAAATGGTATTTTAATAATTGGGCAATGTATATATGTATACCTATGTATACGGTTAAAGTCGTTATGAAGCATACCTACATAGTATTATAGATCACGCGCGTTATAGGTCGAGTGTTTCCGAGTAACTACTACTACTTCTATATTGGTAGGTACCTATCTCAAATAATAATAATAATTTGCGCGGGCGTCCACTCTACGCTCAACATAATATATAATATATAATATAGGTATTATACATATCATATATTGTATATTTCGTTCTCGTAATCGCGTAGGTATAATAATACACCCAGTGGCGCACAGAGGTATTTTGAGAGCACATGCAACTATCTAAAGTTACCCACCCACCCCGTCCCACCCATTTTTTTAAATTTAAAAACAAAACGTTTTTTTATTGAACTGTTATCTGTAAGTGTAATTCACTTAAAATAACTAGAAATAATAATTAAGATGTCCACACCAGAAACCCGAGACGTCCTAGATCAGCTAGATCTTACCTTTACATTTCATTACAATACATTATAAATATAACATATTTAATACTCAATGAAATACAAAAATTTTAATTAAAAAAAAAAATAATAAGATTTTGTAATGACATTATACAGTTAACACTTTTTATTTTTAATGTAAAGCTTTAAATAAATATGGACTAGTTTTACTAAAATTTTCAATAACTTCTTCATAATTAATGTTTATGTCATTTTCACAGGACATAATCATTAGTCCTTCTAATCGATCATTTCCCATTGTAGATCGTAGTCTAGTTTTAATGAGTTTCAACTTTGAAAAACTTCTTTCAGTTGATACACTTCCAGCTGGCAAGGTCAAAGACAGCTTCAACAAAATATAAATATTTGGAAATAGTGTATGAAGACCATTGCGCATAAAAACCCTGTAAAAAAAGTTGTACATAAATAAGTAATTTAATACAATTCAGTAAACATATTGAATACAAGAACATTAAAAAAAAACATAGAAAATAGCAATACAAGATTTTTTACCTGAATACTGGTAACAAACTTCCATGATTTTCAATTTCATTTTTTAAAGAATCACTATCATCATCAACATCGTTATCATAATTTTCCGTTTCTAATTCAGAATCTGAATCTTTAGCTATATCATTATCACTATGTAAATATTTTGGCAACTCATCAGTTTTAAGAAAAACATCAAAACATTGTATGAAATTTAAATATTCATCACAAATGACTTCTGGTTTTAAATATTTNTAAATATTTTGGCAACTCATCAGTTTTAAGAAAAACATCAAAACATTGTATGAAATTTAAATATTCATCACAAATGACTTCTGGTTTTAAATATTTAAAAAAAAATAAATATCTTATATACGCTGTTATTGGTATCTTATCACCATATTACCCGTATTGTCATTTTGATTACGTATACAAAAATATAATAATTCATAATATTAAATATTAAATATACGAGCGTATCAGCTAAACAGTGTACAACATTAATATTCGAATATTGTATTATTCTTGATTCAGATGATATAACAAATAACAATTATTACTGTTTCTAATACTTTATCATTTAATATGTTGTAATTATAAGTAACTTGTAACATCATATAAGTTGTCGTATAGCATTGTCATACTTTACTCGTTTACTCCTATAATTTATCTAGGTACCTATAACCATAGAGACTATACCTACCCACCCACCCCCCACGAAAGCACATGCAGTTGCACTCCTTGCTAACCTGTCTGGGCGCCACTGAATACACCGATTTCTGCAGCGGGCAGTATATAATATATATATATATAATATATATAACGTAATATATAACTACCTACCTACCTATATACTGTGTGTGGTGACTAAATATATATGTGTGTTATTATATATACGCGATATTAAACTATATACATATTACATAGTGACCGGCCGCCACCACGGTCATCGGCGACCGCCACCTCCACCGCCGCCACCTGCACCACCACCACCGCATCTAATAACGCGTGTAATAACAGTAGTCGTATGGCGGGCTGACGAAAGTCCTTCCGACCCGCCGACATACGCCGCCGCCGCCGCACGCCGTATAGATCATATTATTATCTAGCTCTATATATTATTATTCTGTATTCGTCGATCATTCATTCATCCGGCCGCGCACGCACTATATAGTGGCAACCGCATTGCACTCGCAGCAGTCATCGCGCCAACACCATCGCCAACGTCCAGCACCACATGCAGCTCGCACTACATCGCGACACACTCAACCGCTGCCGCATCACGCCGCTGGCGCACAAGCAGCATCGCGCTGCACGTTTCGACATTGTTGACACTCGCTGTTGTGCACGCACATACAATACGCACATATCCCCGGGCCGCCGTGCCAGTGTTTGCAATTCAACGGTATAACAGTATTACAATAGTTTAGCCGGCGCACTCCGCTTCATCACGGCACAGCTTTTGCCCGCGAAGAACGGTCGATAGCGCTGCGCACGACTAGTTCGAGCATAACGGAAGGCGACGACGGCGGCGCGTCCACGAGTTGCGGAAGCAGCAGCAGCAGCCGCTGTACAGATATATATATACCATTCGAGCGGTACGGCGTGCTCGTGGCGAAAGCATCAGGACGTGCGTGAGACGAGAGAGCACTACTACCGACAGCGGTGACGATTGCGGCCAGTAATCGCGAAACCCGGCGCAAGTTCACCTGCACCATCCAGGGTTTAAGGTATCTACGCATTTCTTTTAATTATTTTTTTTTTTACCTAATCCTAATAATGTAATATTGTAGACTTTGAGCGAACCGTCATCGCGCCTATATACTATATTACTATCATATTATTATATAACATACCTAATGCGTGTAAGTTACTTACGATTTTCGTTACGGATCGGTTGACAAAAAATGTTGGCTTAGGTTTTGTTGCTGCAGGTTCTCAAAACAAGGAACTTTGGTTTCGGTTAATATTAGGTCCAACCCTTTCTATTATTTTTTAGACATTTTTTCATTTAGTAATTACATAGATGGGCACCGTGTAAAATGAAATCAACTCATTGCAATAGACAATGAACCAACTTTAATATTAATGACCGCTATTTGTAGTATTATACCGTATTTCAGACGATCAGTTATGGGCATCGTATTATCTCTAAAATGTTAAATAATAAAATAGTTGTCATACAGATTTTGCTACTTTTGGTACTACTTAGTATTCGATTCTAAACAAATTTCAGACACTTGAATGATCCGTGTTTGATGTTATATACTATTTAGATTTGGTACGTTAATGGTACATATTATATGGGACTATAGGGTATATATTATACTGTAAATAATTAGTCATTATTTACCACTGAGCACTGGTATATTAGATAATCGATAACAACTCTGAAACGATTAACATACGAATTGTTTTTACTTTTAAAAATAATACATTATTAATATAATATATTATAAATATTTCCATACCCGATATAGAATCTGCAATTTACATTTATTTTGACCCGATAACACTGGGTTTATTATCGACCACATTGAATTTAAATGTATTTCATGACAAATATGGAGGACACATAATCATACGATAATATTAACATTCAATAATAATATTTATATTATTGATTAACTTTTACAGGTCGTCTACTATTTTATTAGTGTTAGTTATATAACCGTTATTCAGTCTAAATATAATTATCTATTGAGTTTTGGAACCTAAAAGAACCGTATTTAAAGAATTGAAAAAAACTTTAGGTACACCAAAATTATGATTTCGATTTTGGTTGCTAAAAAAATCCTTATGGGTCTAGGTCTAAAATCGATTCTTTCGATTCGTTTTGAGTTATGATTGGTTATATTGGGGGATGCACTGAAAACTCCTTATAATCGGCTGCATTCACATAAGCTAACGATTGCCAACTAATAACAAAAATATTAATATTAAGCTAATGTAGTATTTTAACGGCTATGACATAGACCTTTTAATAAGGGATACCTAAACACCTATTGGATAACGTTCTGCATTCAAATATGCTGTCATAAAAAGTTTCAAAAATATCTAACATACTGGAAAGTGAATAGTTACAGTTTTATCTATACAACTATACTTGTAAGTTGTTCATAATTAATAATAATTCTGTACCTAACTATTAGGTTAGACATTTTTTTTATGGATAAAACGGTGAGGTCACTTCCCAGTATGATAGATATTTTTGTGACTTTATAACTGTTATAATTGTTTACAATTATTGTAACAAGGTCTCTAATTATTGTACTAAGACTTTGTGGCTTTGTTAAAACAATTAAAATAATTTAATATTTCATTTTCATATTGAGTAAATCTCTTCTCTCTATATGGATATTATTATATTTTAAACAGAATATCAAGTTTTTCTTATAACTGTTAATTACTCATTACTATTCAGTGGACATTAAAGCATTTTCACGTATTAAAGCTAGTTTTACAGTCACGCTTATAATCCGCTCGTGTTTTTGAGATGTGTGTGGGTATTAATTATTTTTTTATCTGTATAAAATATTGTTTTTTATAGGAGAAGGATTATATACATTGTATAACAATTATTTTCAACAGGTGGAATAAAAAAAATTATTGGTTAATATTATTAGAAAATTAATTTGATAGGTATTAAGAATATAATTTACTGGGAATTGTAACTATATTCATTTAAATTTAAATTATTGCTCGTCACTATAGGTATATCAGGATGTACCATGACTTTAAATATTAAATTACTTTAAAGTTGGATTATTGTTGTAACTTGTCTTTACATTTTTTTTCCGAAATTATTCAGACACTTTGAAATAGGTCATTAGTTATATAACCGGTGTTCAATTAAGATAGTAGATATACTACATGTTTTTACACTATACAATACAACACAAACATAAAATACCATATTTTAACAATTTTATACGTTTCAACGTCGGAGTGGCACGTATAAACTTAAACAATGTTTTGCGTGCGTATACAAATACTCGTATGATACGCGTGACTGTGAAACTGTTGTCCTAAATAAATAGTAATACATTTCATAAATAAATAAAAAATAAATTTTAAATTAAATGAAATTTTATTCAAATATACTTATGTAGTTGAATCATGGTGCATATAATTTTGTATAATTCTCTAAGTTGTATATTTGAACCAAGATGAAATGAGGAACTTTCTAATAATCAAAATCCCTGTTTATAATTTCATTATCACCCTGATATAACTTATTCAAAAAAAATTTTAAGACTTTAGCTAAATAAATTTTAATCAAAATTAAATTCTTAATATATAAAATACATTTATAATGTACAGTAGATATTTATTCAAATTAATAAAGTAATTGATTTGTTTTTTTATAATTATTTTAATATCATCAAACCACTTAAAAAAAATAGTAAAATTATTAATTAAGGTTAGGCTTGGTTAGATAAAATAATATCTATTTAAGAATTAAATGATTCAAAGCAGACATATTGTATTTTATCTAGCAACACTATTATAATATTTGTGTATGTTGATTTTTAAGTCACTTTAGAATCAAAAATTGAGATAGTAGTCACCTTCCTTATTTGGAGCTATAGTGAAAATAATTACAATATATTATACTTAGAACATTGTAAGAACAATATTCTTCAGTTTGCATTCATTAGTTTAAGTCATCGGTTTCTCTAACCACAATCCCACTTCCCCTCACAAAATAAACAATATTAAATTTAATGACGGCCCTGCAGGTTACTGCTGTAGACTCTGATTTTTGAATATCAACCAACGATTTATAGAGACGTTTTGCTTGAAAAACCATGGTGTTGTTATATTTTACTAAACATTTTTATATAAACGTGAAATGTTTCGATTAGCACGCGCGAGCATATTATTGTGTCGCTTTTATAGATAACGTGGGCACTATGAGATGAAAGTGAATATCGTAATGCGACCGAAACACAATATAAGCGGGCCGGTAATAATATACATTATTCGTGACATTTCACATTTAAATAATATTTTGTCGACATAATTTGCATAGATAGGTATAGGTACCTACCTATACTATAATAATATTATATTAAACATGCCTTATACTACATTATACATACTTAGAATACGAATAAATTAACCAATTGTGTACACGATCTGAGCAGACCTAAAAAAAATATTACGAAAGTTAGTCATATGATGGTGTGCTATAGCCCAATATCATGGACCATAGTAGCACCCGCAGGCAGTAGTCATCATCATCATCATCATCATCGTAATGATTTAATGGTGATGTTTACTCTCGACGTGTATTGTTCATTAATCGTATAGATTTCGTATCGAATAGCCTTTACTTGCACGCGTATGATGTAAATCAATTGTCTATTTTCGTTGGAAATTGTATGTTGTTGTCCGGTCACCACCATAATCGTACGCGGTATATTATCATTATTATGTGCGTGTGATGTAAATCGATAGGCAGTTTTCGTCAAAGTTGTTGTTTCAGACGTGTTTGTCGTGTATAAATCACGCTCGGCCGTGTGTGATGTAAATAGTAAATACTAGGCCATTTTCGACGTTCTTCGACCTGTATTTTTTTTAATTTTTTTATTTTCGATAATTTTTTACTATCGTTATTTTTTTATACCAACAATAAATTATACGCGCACACTCGTTATTAAAATATTATAATATAGTACGCACTACGCCTATATAAAGTCGTGTGCATTGTGCAACTTTTGTAAACATTTCGTAGTTTCGTACCTACTACCGCGGCTGCATGTAACGGGTAGGCGCGTGTTGGTGTGACGCTCTCAAATTATTTTTTTCGAATTTCATAATCGCTTTACCGCTACGAAATCCTGAAATACCACTATTCAAAATCCGGAATCGTTATACCATTACACGGGTGTCCGATTGATGCATTATGTTGCTTCGTCTGCAATATCATAAAATATGCATTTGAATATTCAAATTCGACAATAAACTACATATGCCTATACATACTACAGCGTTTTTGCTCGTTCCGTAGTCGACACTATTGCTGCCACTTGGACGCCATCATCATAGCCTGTTTTAATGCCTATATATTGTAATGGAGATGGCGACAAAGATAGGATTATAACGAGTGGAGAAAACTGCTATTAAGTCGAGCCTGTAGTGATTGTCTCTTATGCATATGTGCATACGCTGAATTTTGATGACCCGTCCATGTACGCAATATATATAATATTTATGTAGTAGGTATCTTCGACAGCTACGAGTTTCGAAATTTTCAATATTTTCGAAATTTAATTTTTTATTAATCCCGAGAAAACAAAATCATAATATATTTATATTATGTATAAAGCCGGATAGGTATATATTATAATCTTAGTTTAAAATATATGCGCATAACAATAAAATATAACGAAAGATACGCAGCGAATAATAATACTGTAGGTATAGTGAATATGGATAAATTTTTTCAGATTCAAGTATAATATATTATCAAATAATTCTCGGTGATACTATTAAGACTGTAACGAGATCACTATCCATCGAATACGCGCCTTTACAACATCGAAAGTCGCGTATTTCATTATAATATGTACTTAATTATATTATACTATACGCAGGCTGCAGCATACCTGTTGCGCACCAACGCACCCGCGTACCCATGTGCTATTCGGCTGATTGATATATTCTTACTCTATGATAATATACTCCAACTAGTCCAACTTCATAATATACTCTAGTATACCTATTAATTATCATTATTGCGCATATGCGTGTTAGTGTATATGATGTATATAGCATATATACCTACACGTATCATTAATGAAAAAATAGACCGCCGACCGAATTCGTTGTCAGTCGTGCTACTATATGTGAAATACATAGGTATACAGTGGTACCGTGAGCGAACCAGTTTCTTACCGTCAATTATTATTTTCGACACACGTCTATGTTTGAGTTATGATAGATTATTACTATAGGTATACTATGCACACTATATAGTATATGTCTATATCATAGATATTATATTATTATCATAGTAATATAACTTATGGCCCATAAGATAATATTATTATATTTCCCTATAGGCCGCGATTTTACTCTCTCACGTGCAAACACACACTCGTGTACCTTCGTTCTACACTCCGCCTTATACTATGTACGCGAGAGTATAATTTAGATACTATAATGATAATAATTATATTTAAGGTATGGAAAGAAAACCGCGGCCGATAAGCGTACGTATACGCGCGAAAGTATGAAAAATACTATTCACTCGACTCTATTCTCTACGCATATATATTTATATTGGCGCGCCCAAAATCGACGTTACAATCGTTACAATCGTTACATGATATCATTATTATTATATCCGCACCACCGAGTCTCATTATTATGAATTATTACGACTATCGCAGTAATGATTGCAGAGATTTCGCGGTTTTTCATCAGCCGCGGTCGAAGGGCGACCATCGTCGTCGTCGTCGTCGTAGCCGTCGCCGCCGCCGCCGCCGCCGATAACGAGAATATAATAATAATAGTAATAATAATCGTCGCCGTAATGGTTTTAATCGTAATAATAATAACAAGTATATAATAATATAATGGCCGCGTAATAGGTAGGTACACGCACAACTCTATAGTAACAATATAATAAAAGTAATAACTATATAATATACCTGCACACACGAACGCGGCTCGTAATATTCAATAATAATAATATTAATATAATGATGTATATATTATATTATTATTATTTTTATTATTTTTATTATTATTATTACTATTATTTGTATTATACGCCGGCGTACGACTTCTTGGCCGTGGCTGCTGCGGCGGCGGGGACCGGCTGCGGTGTCCTCGCCGACGGGCCAAGGTGAAACCGAATCGAGTATATAGGTAACATATTATGCCGGCGTTGGCAAGACGTGGTCGCGGTCGCATGTTCATGCGCTGATATAACGACGACCCGTCGCTGCGGTCGACCGATCGCGAGCGGGCTCGTGCCCTCGCTCGAGCCCAAACAAGTGATTGTTGCCGCCGCCGCTGCGTTTATTATATTATAATAACATAAAAAAAACGAATTTTAAAAGTAAAACGCACATGATAATGGTAAGCATAAAATAATGAAAAATAAATAAAAAATAAAAACGTCATCGTGCATTGAGTGGTTCTGTGCGTGTAAACAAAAACCACGACCATAATAATATAACCTACCTAATAATAATAATATAAACAACAAATAAATACAACGAGGGCGAACCATGATCGCACACAATGCTCGGACGTTTATTATTATCATGAAAATATAACAATATATAATATAAGCGGCACATGTTTATTTATCAATTTGTCTCTTGTAATACCTACATAATAAAATAATGAATTATGTAAAACATTATTATTTTTTCAAATATTGTTATGACGCGTTTGCATTATTATTATATTGATAAACAGCTAACACAATAATAGGAAATGTGTACGCTAGGCGGAAGGAGAGAAGGATATTGTATTCGTATAAAGTATGAAATCGGGTTTTTTAAATACATAATGTTACGATGTCCAAAATATATGATGGTTTTCCATCCAGACAGCGATGTTTTTGTTCACAAGACGTAGGAAAATCAATTTCATTCAATTTCGAATTCTATGGGGTATTCACTTAATGATCGTCTCAGTATTATTTTTTAACCATCCCTATTATAATATGTCGCATATATACATTGTTATTATAATAATTAACCACTTACCTATGTACCTAGAGTTGGGCATATCCCAGTTACATGTAACTCGGTTATGTTTGTAACTTGTAACAAGTTACTCATTTTTAATTTAAGTTGAAAATTGACCTGTAACTTCACATGAAAGTTTCAAGTTACAATTAAAAATTACATTGAGCTTTTTGTGATTTGATAATTCATAAGTGAAACTTCAAAAGCAAAAAAAAAACGTGGGCAGTTAATCTGGCAGTGGATATTCAGTGGTTATACGATTATGGAAATTATTCTTGGTCCGTTTTTTTTCCCAGTATAACGACCACAACAATATCTTACTTAGCCCGTTACTGGTCAATAATTCTTTATACATCTATCAATGTAACTTTTAACTTTAAATGTATACCTAACTTTGTTACATAACTGTAACTTGTATCTAGTTACAATAATTTGAGTAACTTGCCCAGCCCTGCCTAAACGTTTTACAGTCATCACCTACCTAACCCAAACCTGCGTATCAGACCTGACTGGGTTACACGGCCACACGGGGTCGTAAATATACCTACTAAAACCGTTGTTCAGAAACACAATAATGATCAAATATCTTTGTCTCTCAACTATACATTATTATGATCGCCCTGTAGACGTGGATCTCTGAAGTCGTCGCCAGGTAATAATAATGAAGTTTGGAAGCACCGGCGGCGGCACGTCTGCGGGAAGCCGATTTGACAAATTTCTCCTAGCATGGGAAACGCGCACAAACTTGCACCTATCACGGCTTAAACACATTAATAATAATAATAATAATATTATTATTACAACAGTATAATAATAATAATAATTTGAATAATATGATATTATACCTGATTGTAAAAATTATTGTAATTGTTGGTGTATCCGATTGCAGTTTGACGATCGGCACCGCAGCATTGTGTATTTGTGTGTTTTATAATAATATGTGATTATCGTTTCGGTGAAACGCTGGCGTATTATAGTTATGTGTATAATAATGTACTTACTG
Source organism: Myzus persicae (assembly GCF_001856785.1). Classification (NCBI taxonomy): domain Eukaryota; kingdom Metazoa; phylum Arthropoda; class Insecta; order Hemiptera; family Aphididae; genus Myzus; species Myzus persicae. The sequence continues at coordinate 316,345 of NW_019101718.1, read as the reverse complement.
ACACACAGACAGTTTCGTTTTCTCTTCTTCTATTTGTTCGTATCGTTTTCACTTAATCAACATGAACTACCTATAGGCTAAAAGTATATGGTACTATGAGTACTGGCGCGTGCACACAGTGAGGCATGCGATAAAATATAGAAATACAAACACAAGTTTTTAATTTTAGACCTATAATTATTAATTAGTAATTACATAATACGAATTCAAATTTTTTGTTTTTTTTTTACATCATATAATACAGTTTTTTTTAAATGGTTTTTATAATTTCTAAGTTGTAAAGCTTTTCCTCTCCGTGCCTATACGTGCCGTAGGTGCAAGGGTACTGATATTTATTAATGGGTTACATTCGATAACGCGACACCGCTAAGGCGATATGATGATATAATATAATATATAGGTACAATCATTCACAATTTTTTTTTGTAAATTTGAGGTATTAAAATTTTGTTCATAGTAATTATTATGTAAATAATTCATTAATAATACAATTTAACATAGATTATCTATTCTGATCATAATACAACTATAAACTTTATATAAATAAAGTACATAATGAAATACTAGCAATAATTATTTTAATTGGATCAAGTAAATAAAAATATATCTATAGTATTCAGATTTTATTTCAAAATAATTAGTTTAAGAAATGGCAATTAATGTGACTCGAGAAATTAATATTTTCAAAATCAGTTTTTCTTAAAATGTGTTATTTGAGCGTAAAATATATTATAATTTATATTTCGCCTGTAAAGTATTATTTTATATAAAAAATACTAACCAATACGCAATGGTTAGGTTAGGCACAGAAGAATTGTATTATTAATACGATGGATACCTATGTTAGAGTTGAGTTGTGTTATTAAATTTGAAACTATTGAAGTATAATAATACACGGACAGTATTATAATTGTAAACAAATCGAAATTCTTCAATATTATCACTATAGCATGAAGTAAATTCAAAAGTATAATTTGAGCTTAGTTTTTCTATAATTTTATTTAAATTAATTTTAAATAGGGTAACATATCTTTACATTTTTATTTTTCTAAAAACAAGTTTTGATACTACATATCATATATGTACCAGAATTTCAAGAATTATTCATATTGATATAACAATTAACATTATATCGTAAATAAGTAACAAAAGCTATTTAATGCTGAAAATAATAGTAAATATTAAAAAAATGCATTCATTCATATCATTAAACAATATTGAGGCATATTCTCAGAATAAATGCAATTTGCATTCAAGTCCAAGCCCTATACCTACACATAGTTGGTGTTGTAAAATATTATAGTATAATGAATAAAAAGCAATTGTTATTGACGGCCGTGGAGTATAACAATATGCAAATTCCATCATGCGACATTATACGAGTTGCACGGATTTTATTTAGCCGTCAATATAATATACCTAGAGCATCTGCATCCGCATTCATTACACCTTACAAAGACCATGAATACACCGTTCCGACGTCATGTAATTATAAATTACATTTTCAAATTCGATAAATACAGTTTAATATTAAATTTAAAAAAATGCAATTGCGAAATAAAAAAAAAAAATGCTATTGAACATCAACTACGCCTGTTTATGATACCTTAGCATTATTGTATATTTTGTTTATTTACTACATTATTATTATTATTTCTTTTTGTATAGGTAATCATAGTAAATGTGAATGCATTCTCAATAATTTCTATTGTGATAGATTTCATTACACCATTATTATGTTGTATGGTAGAAAAAATATGATACAATCGTTTCCGATAAAACTGTTGAATGTAATACTAAATAAAAGAAAAATCGCTAAAAAATCTAAAAACAAATTAAAAAATAAAATAAAATATTTTTTTCACAAACATATTAAGAGTAAACCAACCCTTAAAGAGCCAAATACAATTTACATTTATATTCTGTAAGTTATATAAACTTATAGCTAAATGTAACGAGGTAAATCTTAAATATAGGTATTGTTATTGTACATATCTATTATGTATTATAGGTATATTATGTAAAAGTAATTTTATGTACCTATATACTTAAAATAATTACTTAGTTATTAATTCTTATGCACAATATTAAACGAATTACAAAGCCGTCATCATTTCATAGATTTTTCTATTAGTTCTATAATTTGTAATGACCTAGCTATACCTACTGAATTTTAAATTGAGAATACTATAGAGCAATACATTTTTAAATATTTATAACTGCAATCATGGGCGTGCGCAGTTTGTAGAGGTTCAAGGTGTAGCATGATGTAATGTGGTTCATTTTATATGTTTTTTTTTTTGTAAAAGCCAGTCTAAATAAAACCACTCTTTTACTTTATTTCAGGTTTCACAATGAAATCTTATTCTTACACAATATAAATAATTATCTCTTTAAAAACAAACGACTATAAAATGATCTAATATATGCATTTTAACATTTTATCAATCAAAAATAATAATCAAATGAAAGTACACAACATTTTTATAAAAACTAATGTAAATATATGTCATAGGCAATTACTAATTATGAATTACAATAAAATAATATTTTATTTCCTGTGGATAAATTGATAATATATTCCAATTTTTCTATTAATATAATTTCAGTAACACACGCAATAAGTAATGACCATTGTTTGCGAAAATGTACTCAGGGTGAAAACAATAGCTGTATAAATGAAGTGTCCTTTAAAGTTTTCCGCTATCGGGTTAATCGACGGTTAATTATCCATCAAAAAAAATGTTCTAGTGCAGCAATTCCTGCCTATACTGCCCCTGTACTTCCTATCGAATCAAAAAAAGTAATTAAATATCTACTGTCTAGAAAACGATAATAAACATAAAATATAATCCTGCGAGTAGAGTTAACACAAAATTATACGATTTGATCAACAGTTGAACATTCTTGAGGGTGATTTTTGGTATAACGAATTGGATCTATCAAGTTGGTGTTTCAGTGGGGTCAAAACTGAAAAATTCCCAGTACGTATTTTTCAAAATAATAGGCTAAAACTAAAAAAAAAATGACAGAAAAATGGGAATATTTATGCATCAAAAATATTTTGGACAAAATCGGTTTTTTTTTGTAACTTAAAAATGATTAAACATAGAACATTTAACAATCCCCTACTACTTAAATTATAATTTTGTATACACAAAGACTTTGTGAAAATATTTAGAAAAATTTTAAACCTTTTATACCACGTCACCACGAACCTAATCACACCGTTCTAAGGTATACTGATATTGATTTATTAGTTAATAAAAATAATATAATATGATATAACATTAAAATAATTATTATACATTACGTCGGATAATTTTTGCCATGATTAGTTTAACATGCCGTATTACTAATCGATAAATAAATTACCATAATAATATTAATAAATTATAAAATTATAAAATATCCTCAGATATAGAGTCTGACACACTGTCTTTTCTCAGAATCAATTTTCGTATGCAATGATTTATCATTGAATTCAAATTCAACACATCCATTACTATGACCTACTCATCAATGTCGATAAGTAGGTAGGTATACACTCGAAACCTACTATTATACTGCAGAGTGACTTCCCTGTTTTTTATTTTTTTTTATTCTTGTGTACACAGTCATTAATCACACATCCAATTTTATTATTATTTTTATGTTTGGATTATTGAGAACAATAAAAATGGTTGTCTTGTAGCATTAATTAATTGATCTTAAATTTGTACAAATCTGTATTTAACCTATTTCAAATACATAATATACAATACATATATTTATAGCATACCTACCCACAATATATGTTTATATTATTAAATTAATGTTAATAATTTGTTTCATAATTTCATTTTCCGTGTTTAAATTTTTCGTGGGGTTATGAGATGTGTTTGTGTAGTTATGAAGGGCAACCGACAAATGGGGATCCAAGCCCCACGCATTTGTTATTCGCTGTAAATATTATATCATAGCCAAATAACCAATAGAATTTATTTATGACTAGATAAATCGACGTTGTCGTTGGTGTGGTCGCTGATTGTTTTTACACGACGGAGACAATACTTGAGGACAATAAGCCGATTTATTATGAACAATATTATTATTGTTGTAATAACTATAATAACATAATAATGACGATTATGATCGTAAGAGCCGTGTCATTTCGAGCTCAAGTATATAATTTTTCAATTACCACTGTTGTCGTCGTTATATCAGCTATTATTTCCCCAGTTATTACTTATTACCTACATAATATTATATAATAGACACCTAATACCTAGGTATATTGTACAATTATTATTGTAGGCACATTTCAAGTTAACTAAGACACGTAGCTAAACGGTGACCTGTTTAGAATATCAATGTTCAAATGTACACCACATAGTTGAACCTGTTGCTCGACAGTTGTTAGGTAAATTAAAGTTGAACAATATTTCTATACCTAACATATTATTTTAATGTCATAATTTACGGTGCAGATATCGCATCTGTACGGGTATAGACCAACCGAATACAGCTCATACTGGTCATAGATTATGTGCGAGCATAGTAATAATAAAATTATAATATTATAATAACATGGACAATAAATTACCGCGACGGCATGGGCACTAAAATATTGCATAGGTACACGTTTACACGTCTTAATATCATTGTTGTACAATCGCACCGACGACGGTACTTCGCATAATTCGTCGTGCAGTCCAAACGTATAAGCAGTTCCGGTACAGGTCTAGTTATACCACACTATTATCATGTATATAGGTATAATAATATAATAATCGCGAGTATACGATACGTTGCAGTCCGTATGGGTATATCGGTTATTATTAATTATTAACGAGACGCCGCTGCAGTTAAGTAGCCGCGGTATAATATAATAGGTGTATATTAAATACGTGTGTGTAATGCACGCGTCGTTAAGCAGCGTACAACTTCATAAATACCTCTATATTATTATACTGTGCCCGTCGTCGTGCGGTCGTCGAACAACCGGCGCGAAATCGTATGTATGTGTGTTAAGGTCACGTCAATGCCGCCGTTAATATTCAATAAGCTCCGCCGCCGCCGTTAATTCAATAAGCCGCCGGTACGATACGTATATAATAATACAAAATATATTGTTATGATATTTACGCGTACGATAATGCGGAGTAGGAATATAATACAGGTAAACTATTACAATATTGTTGTAGGTAATGAGTGATAATGATAATAATAATAATAATAATAATATATTATATTATATTACATTAAACTATACGAAATACAATATAGATGATACCTACTACGCGGCGGCGGTCGTCACAGCATAACACAATAATATTGTTATCACAGCTTGATTATTTAAGATTGCTGGTATACGACGTGTCCCATCACTCCGGCACTAGCCATAAGTGCACTTACCTATTATACAGGTTGAAAGTGAATCAAAACTAAGTCTCTGGTTTTTTTTTTTTTTGTAGAGTGGGAATTTCCGATTTCATTGAACTTTCCCGCGAAACTACTCTCGGCCAAATCCTGCGAAATCGTACGATAATAAGTTATTATTATCATATCTCAAAAGCTTGTTTATCCTACGTGTCTGGTCACTCCGGCACTAGCCATAGACATACATAATATACAGATTGAAAGCGAATCAAAATTAATTTTTTTTATGCAGAGAGGGCATTTCCGATTTCATTGCATTTCCCATATGAAATTACTCCCGGTCAGATCTGAGAAATCGTTCTAAATGCGCGCCTTTTGAAGAGTAGTATTTATTTTAGTTTAATAATGTACCGATACTTTGGTGTAGCACCTATAATAAGTGGCCACGCGTATTTTGAAAAGTTTTTTCGCTCGTCGGTCGGGCAGGGGGGGGCATCACGTGATACACCATCGTTATGCATATTATTTTATTATAATCATCATCATCGCGCGTGCATATTGTAAATATACTGACGCGATGGCACGTTTTTAATAACTAATAAATAATAATAATATTATTATGATAATATCGACGACGACGACGACGACGACGACGATGAATAGGTACTCAGCTATACTCACAGTTTGGTACCCGACACATAACGCATTTACACGTCGACGGCTGTGCGAGAGTTGTGCAATACGAAATAAATAATATAATATAATGTATATAATAATATAATGATCGCGTGGGCGTGCGTTACGAACCGATACGCCGTGGCGTCTCGACGAGCGGGCTGACGGGCGGGCGGGAGGACGAACGGCGACGGGCCTACCAGACCAGTCGTCAGCGTCGAAGGGTGGTTATTATTATAATACTATTATTGGTATATGTGCATTGTACCTATTACACACACACACACACACACACACACACACACACATATATATATATATATATATATCAATTATATTGTACAGACTGTCGCGTATTACACATAGGTGTACGTATATTATATGTAATATATTTAGGCGGAGCAAGCGAGCACTATAATATACACCTAGTCCGGTCGCCCTCACTGTCACAAATATGGTGAACAATTCAATATCACTGACATATAATACACACTTTGTAGTAATTATACATTCAGATTGCGCCTATATAGTGTGCTGCATATTATCTGCACGACAAACATCGGCCCGTGTACTTATATCGCAGTTGATGTCTCTCCCGTTCTCCCGACTGACCGCGGTCTGTACACCTACTGCAATCTTTAATCAGTAATCTGTACACGCCATAAGGCGTGGTTAACGATTATGTCCCTCACAAGAGAGGTATCAACATTTTTCTGAAGTCAATATTACTCGAATAAAGTGTTGTAATATCATCCAGTAGACGTCTGAATTGTGTCTCGGACAAATCAGTTTTTTTTTTTTTTTTTGGGGGGGGGGGGTTATACAACGCATAGAAAGTGATAGTATTTTGGAACTTGTATATAAAAAAAAAGTCGAAAGCCATCCACCTGCAATATAATATTAAGTACACCTGCGCTTACCCATATATGATTATGACAGTAATATAATTTGTCAAAAATTATGACTTTCGTATTAACGAGATGACGTGAACATAAGCAATTTAAAGTTGGATCGTTTATCCTCCGTTACGTGTATTTTTATATAGGTATACGTCTACATGTGCTATATTGTGCAGCGGTCATCACACGTTGGTACTTATAATAATACTCCAATGTATGCAATTCGTGGTTAAATTTTAGTTACCGCAACTGACCGCAGACCGCGTTTTATGATAATATATGCAAATATTACATAGCATTATAAGTATTATGTATATTCAATCCATCCGACTTTGAAATTATATAGCCTATAGGTATAGGTACTTCCTCAATCCACACCAATATATTGTGGTCGAAGGTTCGTTGATTGTTTTTATTTCTTTTTTTATTGCTATTCGAAAAAATGTTGTATACATTTTTAACTGAGACTTGTTATTATTAAGTTTTTGATGAATTATAATTATGATTAATTTACATGTTATAACCGAGAAGCCGATTTGTATGCACATTTTTTTATTTCGAGTCATTGAAAATTCTAGGTTAAACCAAAATGTATTTTTCATGGTCTTGATAATTTATATTATACACGGACAATTTAAATAGCGTTATATTATTTATGCATATATTGTGACCGTTCCACCACTCTTATTAATTTTAAATAGTGTGAGTAATTTAAAAACTTAAAATAAACACCTATTATTTACTACTTTGCTAGTATATGATTACTGTGGTCATAAAAGTGCAATTAACTTATATTCCATAATTCAGCAGGTTCCTTGGTTGCCTTTTTAACTACCTATTTCATCTGCTACTTCATTTCAAAAAATATTATTGTGTCCCGATACCCTGCAGACGAAATTTATTTTTATTGTTGTGCCTGATAGTTAGACTACTTCACTCAGATTCCTTTTTCGTATATATATGATAGGCAAAATATGTAAATCATTGAATTCAAATTTAATAAATCCATAATAGGGACATAATTAATGATAAGGTTACTCCTGTACTATGTAGTACATCAGATCAGTTATCTAATAACTGTCCAATTTTTTTTAAACTTAAGTTTTTATGTAGTTGGCGTAACTACTATTACAAATATAATCAGGATACGATTAAAATTATATAAAAAAAGGATTTATCTTTGGCAGGACGTAATATTATAACAGTTAATAATGATTACAAACCGGAAATTGTTAAGTACAACAAAGTATTAACTAAACAATCTTCTATTAACTATATTTTATATTTATTTTCATATTCATTAAATTTGATAAGTATTTAGGTGAACATTATATTTACATCAGTATTACCTATATTTAAAATTTAATATTTCACTCTCAATATTATCACAATCATTTAGGATGTAAACAACTGATAAATTAGGGCTACATTACATAACATGAACATTTCTAAACTCAATATTAAATTATGACTGTAAAATATTAGGTATAATATCTAGACAATTATCACATCTTGTAGCAACACAATTTTTTTAACTCTATTTTGTATTAGTCATGGTTCATTCAAGAAATTAATAAACTGTATTTAATGATATAATATTATGTTGAATTATTGATAATGTAATCGCAATTCAACATTATTAATATTATTCCATTTAGAACGATAATAAACGAAAATTATTATTCTTTTAAGTACAAAGTAATTTTTAGTAACAAATTAGAGTTAATGTATTTAGTACTTGTTTTTGAATAAGTATGTTGAGTCAATGAGCTATCATTATTTGAACTTCGATAATGTAAAGTGAATTAAAGTATTGAAAATACATTTCATATTTAAATTAAAAACTGCATTTTGGTTTTAAAATTGGAGCCTGCTTATGAATTTTAACCTAGGTATGTAACAAATTAATGACATTTTCTTTATTATTTGGTATATTTTAATTTATTTATGAGCCGCAGTAAAATCCACTGATATAGTGATATATCATAAACATCTAAAAATATATTTATATATGTATAGTAATTGTTAGGTATAGTATGTATAATAGGTAGTTATGTAAATAAATAATAACGAATAAAATGTGATTTAATAGTTATAAATAGTATAATAAAGTGGTAAATGAATGTAGAATGTGAATGATGTTTACGATTTGTTTAAAACTTTAATGATTCTTTTTCATTTTATTGCCAGTGTAGACGTGTAGTTATAATAAAATATATCATACCAATATACTAAGTAGTAAACCATGACATTTTCGTTAATGAGCCCCGGGCGCTATCTAGTGTAGTAATCTATATAATATATTAATATACCATCTATACAAATTCGAATCGGATATAAACTGAGGTTAGAGATTATATTGTATTGAGTGCCTGTGTGTTGGATACCTACTAACCACACGTAGTTGTTTATAATAGCAATGCATTTCTAGTGTGTATATTTCATCATAATAAAATGGAATTGAATGTGTGGTATAGTATACGCCGTGCTGTGTGCACAATACTTGTCGTACATACAAGTCGTGGTCAAGGGTTATAGTGGCATCGTAGTAATAATTTTGGGTGGTCCAAGGGTGGGACAGGGGTGGTCGAGGGTCAAAAAACCTCTGTATTATTAAGTGAGACCCATATTGTAATTTAACAGAATAGAATTTTCAACGTCGCACTTCCTTCCCAATTCCCATTGAATTTCTTCAGAATAGGTACCTCTATATTAAAGAGACATGATTTTTCAAAAACTATTATACTTACCTATAGAATGGGACTGTAAAACTCGTAACTACGTACTAACGTCTAACTATTCAATGAACCGTGTGAGATTAAATCGTATTTTAAGCTGAACCGAAACTAAAATATTTTAAAGCCTTTATAAAACTGTAGTTTTGTTTCTTGAACAATAGTTCATGCCGTTCATTTTAATATTATACAAGAATGATGCACTGTATAAGAATTAAGAATTAATTAGCTAAAGTACATTCACGGAAGTATCGCATTGTTAACAAGGAGATTTCAATGTATTTCGTATACAATTAAAATATTTACTATAGATATCTTGATGGAAACTAAAAATAAAAAGTCAAATATTATAATTTTATGATTCTCAATCTTTAGATGTTGACAATACAATGACTCTTATCTCATTTGAAATCTATTTGGAAGGGGTAGAGGTTTTTTGGAAGCCCACATAAATGTTATTGTATAAAAACACATTGATTTAAAATGATCTTTTTAACAAGTATTTTAGACAAGTTTCTCTGTATAATATAGTCAATACTATTTAGTATATAAACATCAATAATTAAACATTATTACGTATTGGACAATATTAAAATGAATCGCATGTAATTGTAAATTTGTACATTTCACTTATTCGATTTACCAGTATGCAACTGGATCGATAGAATCTCAAGTTATTATGGCCAAACATTTTTTTTTCTATAGACCATAAGTTACATAGTATGTACTTTTTTTGGGGGTGTTAGTACATTACTAGTTAGTTATGAATACAACATAATATATGTTACAACAGCAATTTTTTAATTGTATTGGTCTTTGAATATACTGTGTGTGTTTGTGTTTTTTTGTCCGGTAGAATAATTCCCTAGTATTCCCTATTTAATACCCTAAGTTTTTGCAATGATTTTTTCAGGGATTCTGTGCTTGAAACTTACTTGTGAGTTTGTGACAAACTATATTTTAAAGTTAGATATAGTTTTAACATCCAAATAGGTTGAATTTATCATATTATAAATAAAATAAAAATGTATTTAAAAACATGTTATTAAATGTCAGTATTTATTTCCACGCGAATCTATATTCAAGTATTGCAATCACTTATTTTGATCAATATTAATTTTTAAACTACTTTTTATTTTTAATTAGGTTTATGTAACAGTTTTTATTTAAAGCTATTACTATTATAAATGATATTTGTTTTGAAATAATATTAAAATTTATGGTTTTTTTTTTTAATGATTGTAGTTTTCTGAGAAAATCATATTATTCAGTAGGATCCACTATAATCATTATAGTTCATGTTTCCGGTACCTGCTGATATGTTTTTATTTCTAATTAAAATCATACTTTGCATGGTGATATTGATGAAGTCTTATCTTATATTTATTGATATGGGTACATTTTCTAATAACAATCAATCATTAGATTGAAATGTATGAAAAAATGTTCAGCATAAATAAATAAAAAAGCATAATAATATATAAGTAAATAGTTATTGTGAGTCTCGGTGGCTGAAGTTATTTTCCATCCGAACGAGAATGCTATGTTCAAATTTAAAAGAACAGCAGTCTATACGTCATATAAATACCTATACCTATTATATCGACGAACCCTCTTTGTTATTTATTTAAAATTTGAGTTTATTCGACACCGCCATCCCCACTCACTTCTTAACAGATTCAATATTATGACATCTTAAGTTGGGCCTTCGAAGCACCTTAGGTTTTAAATAAAATTCACTATGGGTATTGAACATAATGTAGAGTATGTACACGGGATAGTCAGAAATTTGAGTTACAAAAACGGTAGAATTTAATAAGGTCGATTTAGAATTAAAATTTGAATATAATGTATAAAATAATATAGCTGCCAGCTAGTATAAGTATAACAACGTTAAAAGTAAAATATTTTTTGGGATCTAAACAAGAAATATGGCAGAGACACATTTTAAAAACAGCTTATAAGTAATATTATATACAAGGTGAGTTTTTATTCAAATTTAATTGTGTGTGTTACGCTCTTCTGAGTTGGTGTTTTAATAAATGTTTTTAACAACCAATGACAGGCAATATATCTTGTTGTATAGTACCTATATGTTATTAAGGGTCGAATTTGGCATCTGTCCCCCTCTGGTTCACAGTTACAAATCGACAGTAGAAGGTGTATACAATATAATAGGTATTATTTTTTTTTATAATAATCTCTCGAATGCGCACAGACATTGTGTACAAATGCCCACGAAACTACAAGCACACGTGTATTATTGTTTGTTAAAATACTGCGCAGTACTACGTTCACACTCTCTTGTACCTGTAAAACGCCGATAAGACCCAGCGATAAATGTCTTCGGTCCGATCCCCGTGCCTCACCCACCCGTGGACTACTCGCTTATCCCCACCAGAGTATCAGTGTATTACCGTCAACCGCCGAATTTCTTGGTGCGGTCCATGTCCCGCGCGCCCCATCGTGGAATGGCAGGGGTCCCCGCACTCACCCTCCACCGACATCCATACATACATACATACATACTTCGGCTGTCCGTCGGCTGCCACCGTCATACTTATACTGCATACACTCGGGTAGTATGACCGGCCTACGTTATATTATTATGTCACACACGGCCAGTATTTGAGTGTTCATCAGTCAGATCAGTCGATTCTCACGGAATTTCCAGAAAACCGAAATCGTTTAAATACTTTTTTCTTACTATTTACTCCAACTTTTAAATTATTAGTGTCTGCCCGTCTTTTTTTGCTGTATTAAGACAAGTTATGTCTCCGTGATTTTAACGTGCTATTAATTGATCTTTAACGTGGTTCCGATTGTTATCACCGCGCATAATAGTTACTTTCGACTCCCGTGTCACCGACGGACCAACTGCTACCTAAATCACCTAACTATTATCCATCTGTTTATCTACGCCCGTTACACAAATGTCACGGACAAAATCGACATCACAATGTTCGAAAATATTACGAAGCACGCCAAGTCCACGCAATTCTTTGATAACATCCACAACAACTTCAAGTTCTTCGGATTTGATTAAGTCTCGAAAGGCATCATCATCGCTTGTTTCGGTACGTGTGCAGTCTCAAATCATCGGCTGTTGAACTACTAAAATCGCATACAAACCTATCTTATATCCCAAAATAACTCTCAGCACCTGCTCTATCATATTTAAAAACACTGTTTTCATTTTACACACTAGGAAACAATACAATATTTCGCATCCCATTTTAAAAGTTGTAGATTCCCTCTTGTCCCAGTCTATATTTCTAATTAAATTGATTTACCAGCAGATGAAAGTAATTACAGAGTGGCCGTTTTTAATAAATTGGGCAATTTTTGTTTCAGCTTACACGAGTTAAACCAAACGACAGTGGCAGCAGCAGCAGTACACTATTGAGTAGCCCTAGTCGCAGTGAATGCAGTCCATCGTCGTCACACCCACCATCGCCGAACTCACCAAATCAGTTGTTGCCTACCATAAACAGCACTAACAGCAACCAAAGTTCCCAACGTCAATCCAGAAAAAGGATTAGGGTGATTCCTGTCCATCGAGTTAAACCTTACAAAAAAAGGCGAATATTCAATGACAAGAGATCAGTATCGCCCCTAATTGATGCGCATAGTAGAAGTAACTTAGACATTCACCAAAACCCCAACGACAATTCTAATAATAAAAAAAGCATTCAAAATCCGTCTTGTACGACTGAGGATAAAAGCCATCTCTGTTCATCGCATACTGACTGCTTGTCAAGCTTGAATACTCTAGAAGCTGTCACCCTCGCCAAAAGTAAAGCTCATATAGAGAATAATGTCGATGATCTTATGAATGAACTGCAAACTTCATTTAATATTACTCGTATGGTCTTCAACAATCATAGAAGTTTCGTCCAATCAAAACTTAATCAAATGACTCAACAGTGTGAACAATTGAGCATCAGCTTGAACAAATCTTAATACATTTTAAGCCAATTACCATAACCTATCAACAGACTCTAATCACCGAAGCTAACCAAACCAACTACTAGACGTTCGTCGACGGATTATCCAGCCACGGAAATATCAAAATGGATAACCCGGCAGCAGTGTTGACGGATGACGTGGAGGATTGGAGTTCCAGGGCGCCATCGACGGGCAGTAATCAGCCCCAGACACAGGTTCGGTTAAGCGGTGGTTCCGACGGCATCTACAGTACCAATATCCCCAATAATTCACCACAAACACAATCACCAACACCCCATCAGAAACAACAATTTCAACAGCCATCCCCACAGCAACATTACAAGCGCAATGCGTCCACCTACTCAATAGACATTCCAGCAACCCTCGGACTGATGGTGACGAACGGCAATCCCGCTGCCAATGGAGGATCAACTACATCGTCTACGTGAGTATTTATTTCACATTTATTGTGTAGAATATTATTATAGCTACATTTAAATAACTTATATACATTTGAAAGTATTATCATAATGTGTTGTAGGTATACGTGATTGTAGCTAAGTTTTGAACTTTGTATAAAATAATAACAATTTATAATTGATAAGCATTTGACTTGGAATAAACGTGCGTTATATATGATTACTAGGGCTCGGATTTATATGTATTTTTATAACCAAAGTATGTACATAAATATGTGCTAAAAAGTTCAAAATATGCATTATCAAATAAAAAAATTAATAATGATTAATAATATAATGAAATGTAAATAATTTGATAAAAAAATTATTCATTTATAATTATCTTGATTGCAATTTATAACAACATTCATCTTTAAATTTTTAAATTCCAAAGATCTCCGATTCTGTAGTAAAATTGCTTTATACCGTATTTGTACGTATAGCACGTCAAAAATACGCCCGGTCGACACCACCGAACTGACGATTTTATACTACACAAGTCGTACTTTATTAAGTATTGGTTTATTTATGATAAGCTTTCAATCACTCAAAACTCTGAAGAAAACACGTAAAAACAGTAAAATTGTGTAAACATGAGAAAAAAAATCAAATAATTGTGAAATATGTAAAAAAATGTAAAAAAAATGTAAAATCAAATATAGCTCATTTTATCGAAAATCTTGTGAAACGAATTTATCACTTCTTGCAGAGTTTAGTTTATAACACCATTGTGAAAAAAGGTATAATTTACATAAAAATCTGAGCCTTAATGATTACATAAATAATACATATATGTAATGTGTTTAAATGTATTGTATACTTTTAACAATATTTACACGATTACACAATATCATCTGCAACTACTGTTTAATAAACCAGTAAAGAGGTACAATTTTTAGGAATAAAATAAAGTGTATTATTAACCAAATATGTGAAATACGTTATATTTACTCATAGATAAATTTTGTTCCTGGATTTTTTAGAAAACTAGAGTAATGCATTATAGATGTGAATAAAATTAGCGATTCAAACTCTAGCGGGCTATCGTTAACATATTCAAATGATCGATATCATCGTCCGAATATTTTGTTCAACAGTAACTCTATAGTCACGTATTCACAATATTCTATGTTACAATGCGTTAGACGTGCGGCTTGCGTTTTTCATTTGTCACAGCCATCTTATTATTATTATATTATTTCATCACGAAAACGTGTATTTTACATGCGTTTAATATGATATTGCATTGTACCGATATATGTATACACTTTTTGTTGATTGCGCGCCGTCACCAAGGCCACATTCGGTCACCTATACAAGTTCCGTCCCCATTCCGTTATTTGTAGGGTGAAAACGATTTCGGGGTTGCGACCGGTTAGGTTGGCGCGAGGGATACAACCACCTGCAATCGCCACTACACCTCCGCTAACTAATCCGCGGTCCGTCCATACTGTGCAGGTTATATCAAGCCAAGCGATCAATATTGTCAATATTTTTCACCCCCCCCCCCTTTTTTGGCACCAAACTCGAATTTCCCATCGTGTATAATATTATGCCAATAAAGGATAATACAGAGGGTATGATATAATAATATTAAAGTTAAACGTGTCCAAAGGGACACTCACGGAACCATTAAAAGTGTCCGTTATAGAAAGGTTTCGAGTCATGCCTATTTTTTTGCCGGTACTTTATTATTTTGTCTTCTAAGATAGGTCTCCGTTAAGACAGTTTTCACTGCATATACATGCGTTGCAAGTAACTCGTACTTTTGTACATCAGTCGCGGATTTCAAGTACTAGGTACCGAAAAACTCGTCCCTCACAAGTCGTAGTACCAATACGTTATCGTGTCCTAGTTAGAATGACCGGCGATAAAATCGACCAAAACTGCGATGAACACGTCCGAGTAGAGTGCATATTATCATAAATCAAAACCGACCGCTGCGTAGATGTGAGCTCGCGTCAATCGACCAACCGGCCACTGCGGCGGACTGCATGCACCGAGCTGCATTTAAGTATCAAGTGCATTCCAATTATTCGAAAAATGCACAGAATAATATAATAGCACACGCGCACACCGGTCGTATATTATAATCCTCGACATTTCTTCTGGCCGCGAAATCATCACGCGAATCACTCGGGCAATGCGACGACGAGATTAATCGCGAATGAATTCTCTCGCGTACTTTCTAATAGGTATATAATATAATATTATTATAATTATTATTATCTCCTCTCGCGGTACCTACGTACATAATTATAATAGTGTATTTTATGCACATACACTAGCTCTATCATCGTATATTCTCTCTCTCCGTCCGCGTTACTCTGCTGCAGCTGATAATGGTATATACTATATTTACACACGAACTAGACAGTGTTAATTTATTATGTAACTTGCACCTGTGTGAGAGGAGTGTGTGTGAGCTGCGCGTTATAATCTCGTAAACACATAATTATTATAGTAATATGTAGGTATAATATTATGGTATATTATATGTTATGTTGTTCACAATAATAATAATATTAGTTTACACCATTATTGGGACCTCACAATTTGCGGGTACCACACAGCTACGTGTGTGTTTTATGGGTATAGGTACCATTTGACAAGTGTACACGACGTTATAGCGATTTCGATTGTAATTACCCGTTTCAGGTTCCGCACGAGAACAGCGGAAACATAATGCGACATGGGTATTATGTTTCTCGCGGAGACATGTGACATTCTTTCTCGCTCCCATGCGCGTTTTTCACACAACTCGCACTAATAATGCATTGCCCACGTAGTGCATATAAAATACCGCCCAGTAACTATGTATATGGTTACAAAACTATTCGTGTGCCTACTCGTGCTCGTATTCTGACGCGTGTGCTGTGCACTACCGTGCTTGTCGAGAATTTATAACTTGGTATAATACGATATTATTATGGTTCGTTCGTTCTGCATCAGCCGCCGTCGTCTTGACTCGACGGTTCACCAACATTCGTGCTCATCGCGTCGATCATGTCCCCATCAGACGATTTTCAGCGCTCAAGGCGCGTACACTACCTATACGTAGGCAAGCGATTTCCGGAAAACCACGATGTTTTTCAGCGATATTTTCTCGACATTGTGCTGGCGAGACATATTTCTGACGCTTCAAGTAGGTACCTATATCTACTGCAGGAAAAGTTTGCTGATATTTTTTTTCATTAATAGTAAACACCGATAATCGTATGCGACATGACACGTAGGTATATACCTACATATTATTATCACATGATGGGAGGTTAGGTATACCCGTAGCCCGTAGGTACTTGCGGTTATAATTACCATCGACGTGCAGTACCTGTCATTATATTATACATTTTAATATATACAATTATATACATTTGGTTAATACATATTATTAGCGCGCGTATAAGACTAGCTAGATGTACGACAACGAATTTGCGGATGATGTGATGTATGCACATGCCGCGTGAGGGCGTACGTGATGAAATAGAATAATAGTAATAGTAATAATAATAATAATAATAATAATAATAATAATAATAATAATAATATAACATTATTGTAATCGAATTGGGTTTTTTTCACGTTCTCCGGGGCCACATCCATCTCTCTCGGTACGACGCCAACATCGTCCTAACTACCATCGTCTTTGTGCGGCGTGCGGTCATTCATTGTTTCGCCGACGTTCATTGTGCTTACACATACCGAATAAAAACGACGTGTTCCGTCTCCGTGTGTGCCAATGCGTATCGTCGCTTTGTACCGCCGTCACCGCTGCAAACAACAACAACAACAACAACATCACCAACAACAACAACAACAACGACTATACTGCCGTTGACAAAAATAACAGTATGAAGCTGACCGAGTATTCGAGCAGCGGAAGCAACAGCAGCAACAGCGGGAGCGTCGGCGATGGAACCGCGACGGCCACATCGTACATCATATCCGGCAGCAACGGCGAAAAGGCCGATGGCAAAGGAATGGTCGGCGGACGACGCCGCAAAGGCAAGAAGCAGCCGCGTTACGACCCGTTCCAGATGCGAGACAAGTCTAAGGCGACCACGTACGTATAATAAATAATATAAGAAAATATTATTCACGTCGAATATTATTGTGCCTGGACTACTGTGGTGCCCACGGTATTGCTGCCGTACCTAGACTAATTTATGTTAGGTGAAACTATTACCGGGTTTTAACTAAATACTCATTGAATAAATAGAGCGAGCTAAAATGTTTCCTTAGACATGATTTAGTGGCCTATGGTTGGTCAGTCAATTTTTTTTTTGAAAAATGTAATTAATTAATTTTTTATATGCAAGACGTGATCGAAAGGAAAGGTTCTCGCGCAGAGTCTAATGCGAGCTTATAACAAGCCTTTTTGTAAGTTGGTGCTTTTGTACGACTTGTACGTATATTATATATTATATAATAGGTATGTATGGCATAATATATAGCACGAACGGCTGCAGCGGCGGCCCGCAAAGGGCTCGCAGACCTTTCGAAATTTCACACGTCTTAGTCGTTACATTCATGTACAGTTTATGTTGTACCTATACAATTTTGAATATTATAATATCTCCTCGCTTACTACATTTCAATTTTCCTGTGTAATCAATAAATTAATTAATATTTTGTTTGTTTTTTTTTCGTTTTAATACACGACATTATATGTACATAATATATAGTGACAGCGGTGCCTTATTGCATCTGATCAAGAGCAGTCTCGGCAGTGGCATCTTAGCCATGCCAAACGCGTTCAAAAACGGTGGGCTCATCTTCGGACTTGTCGGCACTGCAGCCATCGGAGCGCTTTGCACGCATTGCATATACCTATTGGTGAGTCGTACGACAAAAAGAATTTGTTTCACGTATTATCACATTGTTTAATTTTTATTAAATCGTATTTTTTCAAAGTCATCACGTTTCCCCAACTTCTGTTAAACTGTATTTTTATGTAAACGCTTGCACAGTATATAGGAATATAGGTATAAGAATAGGCGAAACTACTCGTCAGACCAGTCGGACCATGGTCTGACCTACTACTGACTGACTGAATAACACACTGACTTAATGAAATTTAAAGTTTAAATTTAAAAAAACGTATTTTGTAATTAGAATTTTTTTCATATTCATCATTTAACCTGCCCTAATAAAATTGCCTAGTTTCTCCTATGGGTATAATCACAACTTAGGTCACCCGAGTCTTCATTTTTCCGAATAGCTATAACATTATAAGTTACAACAAATAGTATCAATATAAATTAATCGAGTTATTAAAAGATATTCTTTCTTCAAAATCTTGTTTTTAATGCATTTTTCTCCCTTGCTATACAATATTATACGAAATTGATATTTAGGAATATGGCAATTAAAAGAAAAAACGTCCAAATTATTAATTAATGCACCTAAATGAGTATAAAAAATAAACCTGAGAAGTCGCACTAATACAGCGTACGATAGGTTTGGACTTTCGAGTGTACTTCATCGTCGAGTGGGTCACTATTTAATTTGTTCAATAAACGATGCAACTGAGGTGGAAGTTCCCACCTCAGTTGCGATACCACACGAAAAAAAAAGGTCAGTAAATTGATTATTTTAATGAATGTGTTAAATTTGAATCCAGCGTTGAACCATTGCAAACGTTAAACAATTCTGAACGAAGGCGATGCGTCAGCCTCTATTTCTAATGATATTTTAGAATTTATTTACATTAGTACGTACCTATATTGTTATTAGAACGGTATTTTTAAGTTTGTAATGTACCTATTACCTAATGTAGGTGTTGAACAATTTTTACCAAAACCATAGCATTCCTATTTTATTATTATAATATTATATCATACATTTTAAATTATTCTTAAAAACCTATACCGACCAATACCAACCTTTCTATCGAACAACAGTGAAATAGGTTCATAATAACATCTTATTGCATATAGAAAAATATTTTTTAAGTCATAGCAGAATGTTTAAATTTTTTACAGTAACATTTTTTTGGAATTACAACAATAATCAACAAAATAATATTTGTAATTTTGACGAATTTTGGTCCACATTTTAAATTAAAAGCTTTTTAAAAAACGTGACTATGTATTTTTGATATTTCTTAAGTTTTGTAAGAAAAACTTAGTAAGAAATTTGTATTAAAATTTTAAGCTTTTTGATTAACAAATAAAAATGTTATATTTTAATAATAAAAGCCGAAAAAGAAACTAAAAATAGTAGAACGTTTGAATTATCTATAAATTGTTCAAAAAATATTATTGATATACTTATATTATTTTAGGTTCGGTTAGGTTACATCAATTAATTGAAATAAAAATGAACTTTGTGCAAAATGTAATATAGCTAAGGCGAGATATTAAATGACGATTCAAATATTTCACTGCGGAGATTGAGATTGCATTCGTTTTCTCGCACGTTCGTTACGTTCCGCCAACAATGCATTTTTGTTGTTTTTGATATTCAAGTAAATTTACATAGAATCATATTTAAATTTAATTTAAAATCATAAAAACACGATAAAATATAGTATTTGACGCTTAAGATTTATCAAAAAACCGACGACTTAACTGTACGGAAAATATGTTATCATCTTTATATTATGTTTGACAGTAGGTAAATTTTCTCTACTAAAAATAAGGCAACCACATATACTGACAGTAATTATGGGAATGCGGAACGCAAATCCAATATAATAATATTATATGTTGAATATATGCGTATAAACGTATATGTGTGAGTATAGTATATAATAATGTTCTGTTAAAATATTTAGAATACAAATAATGGAAATAGAGATAGGAAGATAAAAAAAAATAGTCCGGAAATATTTTGTAAAAAGTTTTGTAAAAAAAAATCACAGCCTTGAGATCTGTTCGTCCAATATATTTTAATGATAATGATATACCTATCTGGTAATTTTCGCCCGCTGCGTATTGTAATTACATTTATCCGACAATATTATTTTATGAATTTATACCTATATGTCCAATAAATAATACCAGCCAAATACAATACATATTATTATAGATCTTTTGCGGTTTAGTAATATTGTGATTGTTACGTTTACATCTCGCAATCACATGCCCAACTAAAGTGACTACTTCACACCTATACTGTGTTTCAGGTGCTCTGTTCGCAAGCGCTAGCCCGCCGCACTCGCCGCCCTGCCCTCGGCTTTGCCGACACCGCCGCAGCCGCTTTCAGCACTGGTCCGCGCCGGTTCCGTGCCTGGGCCCCGTTCGCCAGGTAAGCTATAATATTATTGTGTTTATTTAATTTAGTGGTTTCCGGTTTAGTTATTTTATTATTATTATTATTATTATTATTATAATTATTATTACAGTTTTTATTTATTTTTATTTTTTTGTGTGACCCTCGATTTCGGATTTATGCTCGTAATAGATAAACGCAGCATAGATAATGGTGTATTTGTACATTTTAATGATCTATATCATTACAGCTGCGGTCGCGTGGTTGGAAACCAGTGATTTAATTTTATTAGCGTCCCCACACGCTCTTGTCGGCGGGTGGGCGAAAAACATTAGTATGGTTATGTAAAGCTGGTATATAATAGTATAGAGACCGATCGCTGCAGTCTCCGGGCCGAAACGATATTATAATAATTAATACAGGCTAGTCGCGATGTCAGCTATAATAGGTACATTGTAGTAGTCGACGATGTTTTGTAATGTTGTAATAGGTACCTATAATTACAATAGTTGATTATTAACTTATAAGTAACTTACATATGTGTAGCAATATATTTTTTATCCTTTTTTTAATGTCGAGGGTAATTTTTTTATTGGAACAGTCGTATTTTTTTTTTGGAAAATGTAAATAAAAATATTTAGTACAAATTTTTTTCTTGATTTTTAAAACGTAGGTTACAGAATGATTTACCAAGCATGCTCACTCACTTTTCTTTCAACAATTTTTCAAAATCTAATTTTCCGATATTGTAAATATACCTACTTAAAGACCTTATTTCCAAATTCTTGAGATTTTTCTTATTACTTACTGACCTGTGGAGACAAACGTTTTCTTTTAAATGAGAACAATTTTTTACTACTGCAAATTATTTAACTAATAATTTTTCTGAAAACGTTTAAGAGAAAAAATTTAAGACTGCAGCGATCTGTCACTCTATTATTATATACCTATTCATAAGTTATAACTATATTATATTAATTTAAATAATATTGTCATTTATTAGAAGGTATTGAAAATATTGGTCTCACACATTATATATAGGTATACAAATAAAAAATCAATGGGTATCCTATTAATATTTTATTTGTTTTTATCGAGGCATAG
This sequence comes from Myzus persicae, assembly GCF_001856785.1. Lineage (NCBI taxonomy): Eukaryota > Metazoa > Arthropoda > Insecta > Hemiptera > Aphididae > Myzus > Myzus persicae. The sequence goes on along the minus strand of NW_019101718.1, from coordinate 293,950 downwards.
AAGTTTACTTTTTGAGCACATCCAAATCGTAGGGTTCGCTACAGTTTAGGCTCTTAAATTAAATTTAAAAACCATTTACTGTATATAGGCTTTTCGCGTTAAGGTTCAATAAATAGTAATCTTATCATCATATAATATGGGTGAAAAATGTAAGGGTAAGCATAACTATATAATAGAAAAAGTCAAAATGAACAATAGTGACAGATACGCTAACGACTTCCGGCCCATAGCGTGTTGTCGTGGTGTGATTATAGTACGTTTTCGGATTATTTTCTAGGCATATTCTGGATGTTTCGTGTGTGAAGTGTGAAGGTTATTTTTGGTTTGGTTGACAGAGGCTAAATGTACTTTCATCAGTTATAATTTGAGTAGAGAAAAATGTAATAACATAGATTTCGGTAATTCAAAACGTTGTATACTTCACAGCGTGTGTATAATTGTTATTTTGGGTAAACATGTTTGTATGATCCGATCAGACTCACAATTGCTCACAATGGCAATACATATACTTATTGTAGTAATTTAATTTAAACGACCCCGAATTACTGAAGACTAACACTAACAATATGAATTCTGGTAAGTCTTGTCACATACACGCGTTTTTAACGATATTACGCAAATTATATAAATTTGATCGAAATCATCGCTGTCCTTCAGTGCTTACAAAATGCAAAAAAACATATTATTATGTATAAATGTGTAATTACGAGTACATCGTATACTCTTATCCAAGCGAGAAATGAATCATGATTAGTGATTACCTACTAACGTCTAATGATAAATACATGTACTTGTATGCATGAATAAATAAATGGGCTCAAACTTTTTGAACATGCCAAATTATGTTTAAGTAATGGGTATTATTTCATATTAAAAAATGTACACATTTCTAGAAATAATATACAAAAAACAAATCCTAATAGATTATATTGTCAATAGGACTGTTTTAGGGTTTGCGAGGCCTAAGAGTCGGGACTACTAATTTTACTACGAAACAAAAATGTGTCCAATTCATTTTTATCTGTTTATTAATGAAGAGGAACAAAATTAAATTAACCTAAACATGTTTTATTTAATAAAATAGCAATTACGATGAGCTAGATACGTTTATGGAAGTGTATCAACATTTTTTCACATTATTGTGGATGTAATTAGTATTATGTCCAATTAAACGTTGATTTACATTTATTTATTGCCGGTGTCAAGTTTTAGAAGTTTTGAGGCAATATATAATAAAACTTATGTTTTATGTTAAGATGTCTTCATAGCGAATTATTTTCATTTTCGTGTGATTGACGGCCAACATTTCAGGATAAAAGAACATAATGAAAATAAAAGTCATAATTCAATGTAAATAAATAATTGATATATTATGTTAAATACGTAATGTAAGGTTTTACTAATATTAGCGATTATTTTATTTATAGTGGCAGTTATATAGGTATCTAATTATTAAAATGTAGAGATATCAAATTTAATTTTAAGTATAATAAAATAATACCTACATTCTAAACAATTATTTTTTGAGAACATGAAGATGAAGACTGAGAAAAGTTGTCGGTAGACATTTTTGCATTTGTACTTAAAAAGCTGTACAATTAGTTGCTTCAAATTATTCTACTCTAGATTCTTAATAGTTTTTTTTCGAAGATTATTATTTTTACGAGTTTTAAATAATATTCAAGTTCACATTTTTATAATTATTTTTTTTTCATTTTAACAGTAAAATATAATTGCATACTTCTATTTTAAATCTTCATTCTCAGTTGTTTGTTGAATGTAATGATATTACATTATTGTATGGCTATTTATTTTTAAAGTAGGCACATTATTCGAATTTTAAATTTGTGGAACTTTAAAATTCCTTACTAAATGTTTTATTATATAGTTAAATAATATATAACACGAGAGTATTAAACATCCAGAATATAAAGACAAAAGATATTCTGCAGCTTCTGTTAATAAATACCTAAATCTGTATTAAATGTTACAACTCTACCAATATACATTAAAAAATATAACATTTACATCGCTGTATATAAATATATTACTATATCTGTATCGTACAAATTAAAAAAATACCAATGAGAATAAATTTATAATACTTTGATTTTCGTTAAGTCAGGATTTTTTTAGTTGTATTACTCTAAGGGCTTGGTTATATTCGAATAATCACACTAAAAACGATTAAAATATCTTTATTACAAGTATAAAATAAAAATAAATTTTAAATTTTAAATTTTATAACGCAATATAGGTAAACTAGTTCAGATATTTTATATAAATTATTTATGTGCAATGTATAAGTATTTTTTATATTTAAATTAATTATTAAGATATATATTCAATCACTCTCTAATAACTGTCTATTATTTGATTATTGTATAAAATATATGTAGGTAAAAAATTATAATATATTATCAACATAATATTAGTGATTCTATTATTCTAAAAGTTTCCATACTTAATTATAATCATATAATAAATAAATATTTATGCATACGATACACCTACAACCTACTTAAATAAATAAATATACGAACTCTTACACAAACAGTGTCATATGGATGAATACATCATTAATTCTTATGTAAAAACCTACAAAGTTTATAATTCAAATTTACAAGTTAATCTTAGAGTAAACATTAATTTATTACAAGTTTATTATATTTTAATCTATAATTAAATATCATATACCTAGTTAATATATGCGAAATTCATACACATTAAGTTATTTTATTAAAATATTGTCAGACATGGTTGAATTTATTTCAATACATTTTAATTTCGTTATTGATACTAGTTATCACCAAATTTAATACGCATTGGCATTGTTTTTGACGACCTTATAGGATTTGATAAGTATTAGATTTGATCAAAAAAATGATCGCTCTAATTTATGACAATGAAATAGGTAATTAGGTAATTATTTTTTAAATCAATGTCATGAATTTGTTCAATGTCTCGCTCGAGATCTTTACAAGTTACAAGTTTTAAATTATTTGTTTTTCTTATAGTTTAGTTCTAGTTACAACTGACCTATATTGTGTGTACACAAATTGGTAAAATCTCCAAATAACTCATTTTCTTGAAGATCTAGTTAATACATTTTAAATTGAACACAATTGAGTGTTTGGAGATCATTTTAAAATCTGGATTATTCATAACTTTGAATAACATTGCTTAAAAACCGTGAAAAAACTGTAAAATATATACCCTAGGTACTCGTAATTCAAAAATGTATAATGTTAGTGGTTGAATGCATTTATGAAATACTACCTATTTTATTATTAAAATAATATAGAACTAAGATTATGAAACATTTCAACAATTTTCAAGCTTAACACAAACATTTAATAAAGTTTTTCTTCTATAATTATTTGTTTTATCGAGTTTTCCATTTCCATTTTAGTATTAAATATGATAGTAAAACTATAAACTTTTAGTCGAGAAATTAACATAATAAGCAAGGTTATTAATATTATTATATGTTATTCTAATTACAATTAAATCACCTCAGACATATCTAGATAGGTATCTAAGTATATGATTTAAGGAATTTCAAAAATGTAAGAACCATGAGTTTTTCACAATATATACGTATATGTATATAATAATAGTAATATTCCATTTTTGCAAATATTTATTAAAAAAATTAATTTGATTTAATGATTTGGAAAAAAAAATACATAATATATGTACGACGGACGTACATTAAAATATTAAACTGATTATAAAAACTACAGGGTAGATTTTGGTAGTATTTTTTTTGGCCAGGGGACTTGCTATCACCACAACCCCCCCCCCCCTTCTCTTCATAACAAAAATTAGTCTTCATAATAAATAGAATTTAAAAATATGAAAATAATTGTAGTTGAATAAATACATACACTGATGTCATCGGAACATTGTCACCGTTTGAAATACCATCGTTTACTTACGTAATAATTATTTCGTGAATTTCTTATTGGTTTATAGTTATTTTTGATAATAAACAAGGAATGATGTGCAATGTAATAAATGTTAATTCATAATTTATATCATTCAACATTACAAAAGAAGAATATTTTCTAAAATAAAATCATAAAAACGTTAAAAATTATTATCGGAATATGTGCAATCAGGGAGCCAAGAAGAATATTTTTTGAGTACCTACTATTTACTTTAAAATTTTAGATGAGGCGCTACCTCACTTGCCTCACACCCAAAACTCTCATAAAAAAACTAGTATTTATAATCAATGGTAATATAATATACGAATTTGCAGTATAGATAGTGATAAAATATAAACCACGATATGCACGTTCATCGATACCTTCTATGGATTTTCATTACGCTAAACATAATATTATTTCTAAATGTATTTTAATTCCTTAGTCAATACTTATTGCAATAAGTTAGTTCAGTTCTGTTAGTTTATTAACTTCTCAAAATACGTGTCTGTAAGGATAACATAATAATAATATGTTATGTGTATAATTCAGTAATAATGTAATGACATATTATGGATTGCCCATTATGTTTGCACATACTATTCGGTGATTACTGATTAATATTATTAATCTGTAAACATTTTTTATTTTTGTTTTATACCAATATCAGTCAATAACAAAATGTCATAACCTTTTATGAAGATATACTATATCCAAAATATCATGAGGCATGACCTTTTACGAACGATCAAATATAAAATTGCCTTGCAGCATGTACAACGGTATGTCCGTATCAGTCACGTTATAGTCAATGTGTAAATATTACGTATAGATTGTGTATATTCTATAATTGGTATAGGTAGCAATAGTTTATAGTATATATTTCCGCCTGCCGGATACAATGATACTGTCGTCATTAGGAAATCGGGTCTTGGCAGAGGCGTACGTCTTGATAATAAACCACAGAAGAATAAGTATAGGTATTAAAAGAAAGTTGAGTTTGACGAAATGTCTGCACCATAATATGTATAGATGCAATTAATGCCGAACTATAAGTAAATGATAAAATAAATAATATAATACCTCCTTGCTGTAAACGTGAGTTGATAATTTATAAATAGTCGATTGCAACTTAAACATTAACTGAAATAGTATAAGATCGGAAAAAAAATGTATGCAAACAATCAGAATCACTGTAGCTTTGAAAGTTTTATCATATTATTTTTACATGAAGTGCAAATTATTTATTCGCAAATTCCAAACACGGTTTTCTCGTAAAGTATATGTTGTGGGTTATACTTATAACATATATTATACAAACATCATAGGTACACTAATGTTGCACACTCTCGAAATGTACACATGGTGGCAGAATGTAAATATTATTATGCGTTAACTATGTAATATAACCTAGTATACTTCAATATTCGTCCAAACTTCCAGAATTAATATGCTATAGATCTAATAACTATGATTAAAGCGTTTTCACCTATACCTACTGAGCATAATATATCATATAGGTACTACCTTTTATCTATATAGAGTATTACGCAGTATTTTTATAACATTTTTAGATATTCAAGAGTACAATGTACTTATGTAGGTATACTTATTTTATAATTAAAACACAATTCTCTTCATTTTGTAGATAGAGAAAGAGAGAGCTATTCACGGATAATTAAATGTTAGGTTCTATAATATTAAGATGTTACTTAACACGTTTTTCTCGAGCATAATACTATAGTTGGTAATTTTTAAAATATTTTTCAATAATAATTGTTAAGAGGTGTTTTTGCTTTTACGCCAACAAATGCAATTACAATTAATATCACAATATAGTATACTCCGAAGAAATCCTGGTTTTCTTTAATATTGTGGTTGTTGAATAAAATATTATTACATGGCACATTGGCGCAGGCATCAAATATTAAAACTGATTTTCTAATGTATTTTTTCCTTTTTGTTTACATTTTGACGCACCCCGTTCAACATGACAAATTGCAAACTATTTATTTGAACTGAACACGCAGAGAGTTTGTCAACGCCGCCTTGTTCTGCACGTATTATTTTGGTAACACCGTATACGTAGTGCTCGTCGCCGCTTCCTTCAAGCAGGTAATATTATAGGGAGACAAATACGCATAACACACACAGACACACCCACAAATAGGCCCTAGGACCTAAGGGTGTTTGTAATACATTTATTAAAGAGAGTGTTTAATTCCCCGAATCATAACGTATATTATTACTGAAAGATGCAAAAGTTAAATGGGGATATCCATAGTACACATATTATTATGGTATTTATTTTACTGGAATATCAAATTATATTGACGTTCACTTCATAATAATATTAATATCAAGACCATAATTAATTAATATTTTTTTCATTAGATATTTTATTCGTTGTGCAATTTACCGAGAATGTCATAGTGAAACGCATTTACATGCCTATTATAAAGGCTATAAAAATCATCTGTTTATATTCTGGTCAATGGATTATTTTTTTCAATCAATACTATAGGTTCACTGTGAATATTTTTTAAATTGAAAATAATTTTGCACCTTTTTGCATAGTCGTCTGTATTATTGTTGTGCACACATGCGTGCCCATAATGTATACAGCCTCACAGTACATAAACACGGCACGTGCCATATAATATTTACGAGTTTATCGATAAATGTTTCTACGCGATACACTCTGTACACACGTGCAACGCAATGTCATCTAAGAAAAAATTTAATGTTCATTACAATGTGGTTTTTTCGTCTTCCCACAGGTGGCCGACACGCACACACCGCCGGAATGGCACATGCCAGTCCGCGCCTGGATCCTCGGCCTGGCCATTCCGCTGGTGCCGCTAGGCATCGTCCGTTCGCTCCGTCTGCTGGTCCCGTTCTCGGCCATAGCCACAGCGTTCATCTTGGTCGGCTTGGGTTGCACCATGTCGTGGGTGGTGACAGGCGTCAGCCTGTTCGCCGACGAGAGTGCCCTGACGGCGGCCGTACCGCTGCCGGACATCGGGTCCCGCCCGTGGATCGCTCCCGTAGGCCACATGCCCCTGTTCTTCGCCACCGTCCTGTTCGCCATGGAGGGCATCGGCACCGTGAGTACATCTACCCGGGTTCGAGTGCATACAGTTTAATACCGCTATGATATTATTGACTATCAAACTATACCCACTCATAACAAACAGTCGAATATAATAATTAATAAATATTATATGTAAAGTTCACATTCGGCATCCTCTTTGTGCAATGTATAGAGGAAAATTTGAATGCGTTTCGTAGTTAAGTACAGCGTGTAGAACTCGTGATGTACTATTAATCAAAATATTAAAATGAAATACCCTTTTATTCTGAGTTCGTATATAAATACTTTCACTGTTACCTTTATAATATGCCATAATGATGAGAAATCAAATTCACCTTTCGATACGAAACCGACTGTATGGTTTGTATTTTTATCAACCAAAACATTAATAGAAACTCATCGTTCGGTGAATAAATGCATTCTATCATCGCGTAAAACCACAATCGTATACAATTTTTGTAAATGGCCTACACGCAACACGACTTTTACAGGTACTCCCGATCGAAAACTCGATGCGCCATCCTCAGAGGTTCCTCAAGGCTCGTCCTTGCGGAGTTCTGAACGCCGCCATGGTTCTGGTCGTGTGTTTGTACTCGGTCGCCGGATTCCTCGGATATTTGCGTTTCGGTGACGCCACTGACGGATCGATTACGCTCAATCTGCCCAACGATCTGTGAGTATGAATGCGATTGCAGCGCTTAAACACCATAATATAAATTATAAATGTGCGGCACTTGGTTGAAAAAAAATATATACACTATATGCGTTTATATATATATATATTTTATAGGTACTAGTTACCTATATGCAACACTAATTAAATACATAATGGCTTGAAAGGTAATAAACAGTATGCGTAAACTTATATCAAAGCTGTAAATAAATATGAATATTATGAAGAAAAAAAATGATGTTTCTGAAGAACTATTTATTCTGCAAAATTAACTTTAATACTATACCTACCTATACTTTTACTTTTACCTATTCACTCGTCACAGCGGGTAAAGCTTTTGCCGACTTAATGTAAAAAGTCATAGATTTTCGTCTATATTGTATAACCAAAGAAAATTGATATTTTTTAAGATATATTTCAATATCTACATATCAACACTTGGATACTGATTTATCTTGAAAATAAACAGTTTTTTCAGAGCTCAATAAAGTTTTTTTTATGCTTTTAAAAACTCGTCCAGAGGATTTATTTATTTAAACTTTTGTCTTACGTCCGTTTTATTATTACATTTAGTTAATATAATAATATATAGTTTGAGTTAGATTCTCGTATAGTCGTATGAAATATACATCATTACTAGCTGTATAATACATTTCTCACTGTACATATATATTATCTTACTATCAACGCTCAATCATCAGGCAAAAATTGGTTTTACTTTTAATAGTTAATGTTAGGATTTACTACTCGTTCTCAGTAAAAGTCGAAAATCATAATTTTGCTAACCTTGGATGTTTAGGTAAATTGTGTTAGTTAAAGCTGATAGAAAACTAAAACAGAAATTATACAAATGTATTTTAACAAACATGGTATGGTTAATTTAAACATAGGTATAACTTTAATTATTGGTATTTTATATATTATGTAATATTGCAAATTGTTATTGTTTTTTTTTTGTAAATTTGGCTTAGGATGACAATTCAACATTTTTCAAAAATTATATTATTATTTTTCTGCCGTTATTAATCAGATTTTACTAAGACAATTTGTACATTCTAGGATGTACAAAAACTTTTATAGAAAAAGGCCAAATAAAATTATGTTTTTCAGCTTGTACTGGTACAAATAGTATGTTATTCCTAAAATTAACTAGTTAAATATTGCTTTACCTAGTGATCAGGCACTTTGACAAAAAACATAATATCGTAGTATGTATATATACATTAGACGTAGGTATATTATTATACATTATATAAAGTCTCAGTAATTCGCTGGAATTATGAGAGCCCTATTATTCCTGTACAAAGGTTAATAATAATATAATATATATGTCCAAAAATGTAGCTCCCATTATTATAGTTTCGGCACGAGTAGTACATGCGACTCAAAAGCCGAAAAAAAATTAAAATAAAGTCAACCGAAAATGTTAAATAACTGGTGTCGGATGCGTTAACGCCATTTCAAATTTCTACAATATAGAGAAATAGAGTAATATTCAGATAAACTGATATCATACTACCCTCGTATAATAAAATATATCGAATGACTGAAACTACTGTATCTTTATTATGAAATGTATATTAAGCTATTGCATAGCTCTTATCGTAGGCGTTGCGCGGTGACTGAAAAATATTTTTCGTAACGAAAAAGTGTGACCGTAAGTCATACGATCTTATTGCTATTATTATTTTTTTCTATTCGGTTCGGCGCTTAAAAAGTATAACTTGAATTCAATAGCTTTACCGTGGCAGTCCCCGAAGGCCTCAGATTTTTTATTATATTTACCAGTCTTACAAAAAAAACTTTTAACATTGTATTTAAGAACAATATAAATAATTGACATGCATTTTTTTTTTTTTAATCTTATGTATTTAATTTTCATACTAAATAAAGTAATATAATCACTATCAAATAACAGTTTGAAATATTGTAAATAATTCTCTTGAATTTTTAAAAGTATTCGCTTACAATTATTTGATTTTTAAATACAAATAAATCCTAGATAGAATTAAAAATACATTTCAAACACTTCATTTAAAAAGTGTTTAATAAGCATTTTAAATACTACAAAAGTAATTAAAGACATTTACTCAATACTTTACAATAAGTACTGTTATCTGTGGTAAGATGATGGCAGCAATTATTGATAACACGCGTATTATAGTTAGGTACTTAACTTTATTTAACTTTTGGGGAACCCAGTTTTAAGTTTGATATCAAAATTTTCTAGAAGCCTTAAAATAATGTTAATAAATATTTGTCTAACATAAAATTATTAACACGATATCGCTTTGAATGTTTAAAAAGATCAAAAATAAGTGACGTAATATTGACTTTAGACGTTCAGCCATGAATGCGTACCTATATAGCAGTTGTTGATATTAAGCTATTATGGGTGTGAATTGCACCTATAAAAATTATAAATCTGTAGTATGATGATATTATGAACTCAACTCTTTTCATTTTCCTGAAATATTAGTTTCTTTATCGCCCAGAAAAGCTGCTGGGCGGCAGAGGATCATCATCGTTTTTCTCACCGTTAAAATAATATTATGTTATAGCCAAAAAACTGGTGTTTAGTGAAATTAGGAGAGACACATCCATATAATATTTAATATTATTCAATATAGTAGGTACTGTAGCACAGTGACTTATCTCAAATTTAACGTTCAATTTTCCACTCAATAACGACACATATTTATTTATTGAATAATATTGAATTCAAAAATGTTGTTTGAAACTATTGGGATGTAAAACTCTATTGAGGATTAATTTGAAATTTAATACTGAAGTTTATCAATTTGTTGTATGGTTCCGATCGAGCAAAGTTCGTTCTTAAAAATATCTACATTTTCTTAAATCTTGTATCAAGATATATTATTATGTTGCAGGTTTGCAGAGTCGGTGAAAATCATGGTGGCGCTGTCCATACTGTTCTCGTACGGTCTGCAGTTCTGCGTGCCCAGCGAGATAGTGTGGACCCGCCTGGAGCCGTGGCTGCGCAAGCGTCGCCAAAACGGCAAGTACTCCGCGGACAGCAAGACGTCCTGCGGCGCGGCCGTGAACACCATCGCCGGCAGCACCATGTCTACGGCCACAGCGGTCACCACGACCAGCGCCAAGTCCGTGAACGAGAAAAAGCAGCTCGAACTCGAGGACCTGCAGGACAAACCCATGGAAGGAGCTTACTACGTGATGAGAGCCTCCATGATCCTGGGAACCGGTAAGATGTTATTTTATTATTATTGCGACTGTAGGAGGTGGGTATTTAAATGCATTTTCCGACGTGATGTCGTTATGTCTGGACGATTAGGTCCACAAAAAAAGTAATGATATAAGTCGAAAAATTAAAAAAAAAAAAAAACTATTCAATAACATTTTTATTTTGTGCCTACCTACCGAAAAATTGTTCTTCTGATCGTAATATAATATGTAGGTATACTTGCATAATATTTCGATCAAATATTAATTATTAAACACTTACGAACTAATGAAGTTATGCGTGCTACCTGCAGCGGTGTACTGCAACTGCAGTTTTACATTTTGCATTTCGCTAGGTACAAATACATTTTTCCAGCACATAATAATACTATATTAATACAATCGTTAAATAACGTTTTAATATTACAATTATATAATTTTATGTTCGCAGTATTTATCGCCGCCCTGGTGCCCGACTTGGCGCCGTTCATCTCGCTCATCGGCGCGGTGTTCTTCTCAATACTGGGCCTGATGTGTCCGGCCGTCATCCATCTGGCCGCGTTCTGGAACCACGGCGACGAGGACGGCGAGGACACGGACGACGCGACCGACTCGGAGGACGACTTGGACTTTGACGGCGACTACTACGCGGTGGACGACGACACGGACTTGGAGGCGGTGCAGCGACAGCCGCAGCGGAGGAGAAGCAGTGGCCGGTCGACGCGACGCCACCGTAAGGGCATGAGCCGTTGGACCGTGGCCAAGGACGTGGCCATCGTGTTGATCGCGCTCATCGCGCTGGTGTCCGGCACGTACGCGTCGCTCGTGGACATCGTGGCGTTCTACGGGTCCGGCGGCGAGGGCGGCCATCACGCGGCCACCGGAAACGGCACCGCCGTCGCTTCCGGCACCACCACCATCGGCCCGGGACCGGAATCGGCGTTCCTGATAGCGGCCAACGCGGGACAGCAATAGAGCGGAGGACAGATTGGAGGACGGGAAAACAAAACGATATACAATGAGATAATAATATTATAATATACACCAACCACTGCACCAAAGGCTGTCGTCATCGTCGCCCGCCCCCGCCCGCCCGGCATGGCTATAATGGTTACCTATACCTTTACTTTGATCACTGTTGTGATACGCACCTCTCCTATTTTATTTTTTTTTATTTTTCAATCACCTGTGCGCCTTTTTGTCCGAATCATTAATTCATCGTCGAAAACATTCCCCCCCCCCTCCCAATGTATACTTATATAGACCTCCCTACATTTTTGATATAATATTTTTTAAACTGTCGTCTGTCGATGTGATTATATATTTTGGTAATGACATCGACACCGCCGCCCATGTATATTATTATCTTATTATTGCCGTATTGCCTTTTGTTTTTAAAATTTTTATTTTTATTTATTAACTACCCATGTGTATGATATAATATATATATTATAATTCCAGTATATTATAATTATTGTTACTTGATAAGTTAGTGTGTAGTTCTATGCGAGCGCAAACATTTTTTTCCACGTTGTTTTTCGCTTTTAAGCTTCCCTATATATAATATTATTTATTACAATAATTATTATAATCATGACAATTTCATTATGATTTACATTTATCGTTAGTACATTAGTTTTAATATTAAGATTTTTTTTTAACGTTGTTGGGTTTAATATAACAAACGCGTGAAAGTTCACGAGAACATATTTAAATATTTTGTAATCATATAACATACAATTAATATAGTACATTAGTATACATTATTATTAAAATTCAAAATATTACTACTTTTGATATTCGCACGTTATAATTTATTATTTATTTCACTGTTGATTCTTAAGAACGCTTAATATATACAACAGAAAATCATAAAAGACATTTTGTATGGTACTCATGATTATTATATTCTATACGAATAATCATAATATCTAATATTATAAAATATGTATAGCTGTCAATTAAAAAAAATTTGTTTATTATTATTATATCATTTATTATCACAATGATCGTTGAGTATATTTGTATTCTTGTTCTAATTATTATCATTATACGTTCTCTCGCTACCGTAATCTTACCATTATTATGACATTATATAATTATATAAATTAAACCATAATATACAGTCATCACACGGTTATTATATACATAATTGTGTGATTAAGTACATCGTACATCCATATATAATATATATATATAATAAAATATAAAGTATATAATACATATTATCGCCTAGTCAGCCGTCCTCGCCGTTACGGTCATCGCGTAAATCATAATAGTATGCCCATTTGTAGTTGTTGTATACGCAGTATATCAAATAAATATTATAAATTATTGTAAAAAACCGATGGCTATGAAACAGTAATGATGTCGCATTATCATTTCTCTCTCGCAGACGCGCGTTTTGTGTTCTCCAACGTGACGACGACGACTTTGTGCCGACGACTGTAGAATATTAGTTATATAGTTATAGGTATCTTATTATTCCTATATTAGGTATATTGGTATCTGGTATATGCATGAATTAAAACTCACAATATTGCTCAACAACATCACAACGTGCACACACGCACATGCACGCACACACACATTCGCAAATCGTCGTGTCCGCGGTAAACGCATAATATTCTGTATTAATTTATTTAAATATGTTACAATAATATTTATAACGACAACAAGCGACAACTATACTATAATACAGTTGCAGCAGACGCTGTTGCAGTGTATATTATATTAATATGATATTGTTACGACATGATATTATATTTTGTCGCAACCTGTATAGGCAGTAACATGCCTCGCGTGTTGCATAAACGCTCACGGAATAGTGACACAGTGTAATAATAATATATTAATAATAATTATAACACTAAATATGCTTAGGTACATTGTCGCTACAGTCGTATACACGCGGAAACGTCACCGCCCAAGCTTATCCTCATCGTGTGTTGACGTGTTGATATTGTATACATTGCATTAGTATAAATGCATAATATTTTAATAGCCCTCCGATTTTGGAGCAAATTGATGCGCTCTCTCGGCAGCCATATAATAACTGTATTGTCCACGAATGCGTCGTTCAGATGTCAACGAAGCGAGCTTTATTTTGATTTTTTCAATGAATGTGAAAATTTGTCTTTTTAAAATAATTACGTTTTTGCCTTATTTTTGCATAATATTCGCTTAAAATTGTTGTTAAACGTTTATTTAGATCAAGAGAAAATTGGAAAATACATTTTTTAAGACAAGACACACGATCACACGTAATATGTTACGTTTACACGAAACGCGATCTCATAACACCAGTTGACGTAGAAAAAATTACATTATGTATTTTCTTGCTGTGGACAACTATCTTCTCGTATTATTTCGGCTTAAATTGAATTAGTGGTTTTTTTTTATCGGCTGCAAATATACTTGTTTGACCCAATAGTTACTATGATATTATATTGCTGCGAGCTCGACGTCGATCATGTCATTATTTTAATTTTCGCCTTCTAAACGACCACGCCGAAACAGGGGCCGGTAAACAATAATGACATTACAATATGCGCTGGTCGTTTCATTATGGTAGCTGTTTTACGGTTCACGGACTAGGCAAACATCGATCAGTAACGTCGATTTAATCTCATTTAAGTGTGGTGAAACAGAGCGCCGTCCCGATGCACGCGCCGCAAAACCGAAGACAAGCTGTATAAAAGCAATACATTCAATGTATACCGTCGTCGGTTAGGTCAGCGCCGTGTCCGCCGATGTTCGGCAATTTCCGCTCAGAAACACTGACGCACGCAATAACAGTGCAATTAATATACCACCCAGTGTCTCCATGTTATATTATGTACCCGTCACTGCGACTCTATCCGACAGATTGTCGTGATTTAGGTGGGTACACACAATATAATATAATGTACGGAGTGACGGATTTCCGATTTCGGCACACGATCGTTTCGGACGTTTACCTACCTCACTGTGTTTTCGTACTTGCCTACACGGTTTATTGTCGGACACAATACGTAGAAGGGCTTACTCACATATCAGATTGGTAACGTAGTATATTGTCTATAATATATTAGTTTTGCTGATTTGTTCGGTCTTCGATGTGCGCATTATGTTGCTACGGCCATGGGCTACCTATATAATCATTAAAAACAAAAGAAAATTGTGTTTAAGACAACTGATCGAATGGCGAGCTAGAAAGTAATCAAAGCGCAATAATATACTCAAGTAATGTGTAAACCTGCACAATACGAAATAAACAATTTTAAAAGTTCTTTTCATGTGGGTGTTGGTTTTGCAAAGGTGAGTTTGTTTTTATTGGCACCGCTTTTAATGGTACCTCAAAATGCTTTAATTTTTAACTTTGAAGGTGGTTGCTGGAGGAATATTGGATTTACTTTTTTTTTGAGGCGGTATTGGTATCAAAAATAAGGACCTCCCTGTACTTAAGGTAAGTTGGGAAAGTGGGTTACTCTGCTGTAAGGTACGGTAGGTGTCGAGTGGATCACTGTAATGGATATTATTTATTTTACTGCAATGCATTTTTATAGTTAAGGCTTGACAATTAAATACATGGTTCCTGATAATCAGTTTTCACTGAAATCTTAATATTAAAAATAAATCAAGTAAGTACAGATTTTTTTTACAGACATTTAACGAAATTATATATTTAGAAACTATGGATGACGATTTTAGTTATATTGTGGTCGTTCAAAAATGTTAACTAGAAACTGTTACATATTAATATTTTATTTTATTATAAACAAAAACATTTCCAATATATTTAGATTAATATTAAGTTATTGCTTATGTATACAACGGACCACCCATTCAGTCTTATTCACACCTTTTTACTGTAAGTCAGCATTGACTCAAAAGTGTTAATAAATAACATGGATGATAGATCGAAGATACTATTATAATAATTATAATTTAATAATAGCGATGTTTTTGCAAAAATTAATTCAATCTACGGTATCAATTATACTAAAATAAAATAATAATATATAATATATTACTGTTTATATTATTAAACACACAATCAGAACCGTTTTTCACGACATTTATACCGAGGGCTTCAAAAGAGTACGATACAATTCTTTTTTCCAGCCTGTATAACTGTTATAGCTCATAATTACAATTTTTTATGAACAATAGTATATTACAAGATTGCTATTCTTCTTAGTTAATTAGTCATGTACCGATTGGTAAAATCATAACTTGTTAGTTGAATCTAATATATATATATATTTACAGCACAACTTGAATTTAGTAAAATTTGATTATGATAAATAGTAATACCGTTATCTTGTGCAGGATGTATGCCAATGCGACATAGTATATATGTATGGACCGAGCGTCCGAGCATGTAAGGTGGTAAACGAATACTGATGAGCTGATCAGTCTCCTAATAACCGATGGTTCTTATTTATTTCCGTTTTGAGATCAGAAACTACTAGAAAATCTTTAGTTAGATCAGGGAACTTGGTAAATTTACATCACTTGGACGAATTAGGTGGAGAGGGTTGAGTGGGCCACATGGCCGCCTTGGCTAAGAGGAAAGATACCACTATGAACATCAAACGGTGGGCCCATTAAAGTGGGTGGATATTTTATGTGGGCTGGGAAACTGTAGATGAAAATAAGAAATAATTGAATGTTGTTGCACATCAATAAATGGTGTCTGTGCATTGGGCTGTAGATAGATATGTGATTTTCTGAAATCGTTGTAAAATGTTCTCATTTGTGCCATTTACCTACATCTTATTATACCTACCTATATTTATAAAATTATGATCATCAAAGTTAAGAAATCACATAAATGTACTTCAATTTATATTTTGAAATCGTATAGCAATTAACAACATTACAATACTTGTGAATGGAAGGAAAGTTATGTATTAGTAAATCAACAAAATATATTTAATATTTATGTGCGTTTAGGTAAAGTAATTTTTTTGACGATTTCAATTGAATTTAAAAATTAATTGTATGCTCTAAATAAATACAGTTCATAAATGGTATATGTATAGATTGTTTAGGTATGTTAATGAATAATGAGTCAATATCTATGAACGATTTATTAATTATATAATATATTTGTTTAATTAATTACAGTTGGTAACTTTTAATTTCAAAACAATTTTTAAGGCTATAATCAATTCTTTAATTAAATTGTACAATAAATACAATAAACACATTATAATATTTTAAATTGAACAAAGTTGTATTTAATCTAGATATGTACTTGCGTCAGTTTAATTATTGTATATGTTATTCATTATAATTATTAAGAATAAAAATATTGTAGTACCTAATTAGTCATATATTAGTTGTATATAAAATAAGTAGGTATAATGGTATAATAATTTAAAAAGAAAAAACTTATTTGTTTTTTCCATTATAGCTAACAGGTACGAATGCAGATAAGATAACGTTAAAACAAAATATAATGATCGACATGGTACTTTCTGTCAAAAATTATTAGTTGAAAATACAAAAATTAAATCTACTACCTATCTTATAAAAAAAAACTTATGAATTATGACGTAAGTGATAAAAGCCGTTCGTATATTAATAAACACGGGTTAAGCTTTCACGTTACAACAATTTCGACATAAATTACACGCAGCATTATATCTAAGCAGACTATATACACCTTCCCGCAGAATGTATTTTACAATCACACAATTAATATATTACTTTGAGATGCTGGGAACTTCATTGAAATAACAAATACAATACAATTAAATACACAATGAAAATGTGTCAAGATGATAAATAATTGTCCAAGTCAATACAAGTCAAATGCCAAAGTCAATAACCATAATATTATATTACCTATTAACAATTATATGCAACTATTAATTAACATTACGTATTACATGATTTAAACGTGCTTCTATAAAGTCACATGATTATAATTTTATCATTATTGGTATTTGATGTTACAATTTTTATTAAATATACATGAGCTATGACAGCTGTCGCTATAACTATTGATTAAAATTATAAAATAAAACATAAATCTATTAAGTGACAAAAAAAAAAAATCATAAAACCCGTTTTTTATCGAAATGCAACACTTTTTAATATTCATAATATACTACTCATCATTGTCTACTTATTAACCATATAAGACTTAAAATGTATATAATATATGAAGAACAAAAATTGTCTGTTCGTTTTTCGGGGTAAGCTTTGGAACTAGGTAATTAACCAATTTTAAACATTTTTCATCATCGGATAAAGCTACACTATCTCAAGGATCTATGTTCTTTACGCTATATTTTATTTCGATAAGTGCCCCTAAATTTTTTTTTATTGCAAATTTAAGAATTTTTATAGAACATGGACAAATAATAGATATAATAACGTTGATTTATTATACGGTTGATTATATTTTTAAGATAAAATAAAATAGGTATTACGATTGATTATTATGTTATACATTTTTTTACTTTTTAATTTATATTATAATATTATGAAGAAGAAATATTAGCTTATCAGAAATGGTTATTAGGTACGGATTTAAAAAATAATTTCACCTATGCAAAGGTAACAAATAGTTATTATAATTTAGACCTCTGTTTTACTATGTTAAAAGTCTTTAATGGAGATTAATATGGGCATTAAATGACAAATTGAACACACATTTTGACTCATGTAGGGTTGAAACTTTTATCGGGCTAGTATATTGTATAATTAATTAAAATTGGCAACTTCACTTTTAAGCTACGAAATTATAACGACAAGTTGACAAATAAACCATGGAAGGTATCAAATAAATTAAAAGCAAACAATGTATTAACTATATTTCTCCTTGAATTACCTACATAATATGCATACACTATGTTGCATTATTATTATTTGACCCAAATGAATCCAATAGTATGTCAATTCTAAATTCAAAGATAACAAGATATTAGTGTATTGATAATAAGTATAGGTACTCGAAAGTTTGTTTTATTTGCCTGATTTCACTAGTATCTAAACTTGATTCTAACATTATAATGTTTGGTATAGAATTAAAACGTTAAAATTTTAGTGTGCTGCAGTATTGCTTTCACAAACTAATTTTTACTGATGTAAAATAATTATTTCGTATTAGCACTTAAACAACTGTGTCAATAACGAAACAATAAATTGAACTATATAATATAATTATAATACATATTAAAATAAATTGAAAGGTAAATTAAAGTTACTTTTTTGGTCGTTACTGAAAATATCTAAATCGCAG
The DNA here is from genome assembly GCF_001856785.1 of Myzus persicae. Classification (NCBI taxonomy): domain Eukaryota; kingdom Metazoa; phylum Arthropoda; class Insecta; order Hemiptera; family Aphididae; genus Myzus; species Myzus persicae. The sequence goes on along the minus strand of NW_019101718.1, from coordinate 274,811 downwards.
CAATCTCTTTACTAAATTGTATTCAATAAGTATCTTATAGTGTATCTACCGTCTATACATTTACTTTACCTGAACTTAATGTGTTGAAATGTTTTGTTTTGTGAAATGTACTTTTTAAGAAACACATTTATTACCAATGACCTTAGAGAAAATGTAAAGGTTATATTTTATATATATATTTTTTTTAATATTTATGGCTTCAACTACGAGGTTATTAGCCAATTAAACTATAATATTTTTTGCATTATTTAAGATTATATCATTAAACTAATATTGAAGGAGATGAATTTCTAATAATATACAGAGTGATTCCTATCATACTCGACTCCATTTTTAAATGATGTAATGGTGTTATTCAAATTCAGATTTCTATAATTTTTAAGCACACTTAAGGTTACCATATTCTCAAATACTTAGATTTGTATAACATTTAAAGAGTGTCATTTTAAATGTAAAATTACTGTACATAAAATTGGTTTTCATCTAAAAAAAAAGGTTGTAAGTGGATGTTCCTCTGCTGTACATTGTACGTCTAGAAGGTCGCTGTAATGGATGGTATTAAATTTGAATATTCAATGATATATTATCATTGTATACGAAAAACGATTCTGAGCGGAGACGGTATGTCAGTCTAGGATATTTTATATTGTATTTACTTATTATTAATACGGTAGCCGGTAAGTTTAACTAATATTATTCATAATAATATTTTTAAGTTATTTGCGATGCTGGAAAAGTATTAGAAATATACTTATGTAAAATTGGGCTATTTTGGAACCGAATCAAAACAAATTGACTAAAACCGTTATTCTTTGTGTTAATATGTAATTTGTCTAAATTTGAGCTTAAAATAACTATACAAAAAGCTGTGTTAATGTTTACTTTTGGATTTTTTGGTTACAGAATATATTACTTACTCAGAATTTCGTTTTAAATTAGTATAATCGGTACCTACAATTGGCAAGTTGGTAGCGGCGGTAATCAGTAGTGGTGCAGCTCAAACTAGTCGCTGTGTGCATTTCAGGTTTTTAATATTACATTTCTGATTTTTGTTTTAAAAAATTTTTATCATTGGGTTTTAAATTATTAACGTAATATAAGTTTTAAAATGTATTTAGTACAGTGAAACGTCGGTATCTCAAAGTCTCAAGGGACGAAAAAAAAATTCGAAACATCGAAATTTCGAGTTACTGAGGTAATTTAAAATATGAGAATAAATGATCAGGACTGAAGAATAAATTTGATATACAGAAAATTTGAGATATCGAAGTTCATTATACCGATGTTTCACTGCAATAATATTGAAATAATATAGAGAACCTCATCTGGTTTTCTTTCTTCGCTCTATCGCTCTCGTATCAATATTTATCTAGCATCGACTGAATGTACTACTACAGGTTAAATGTTATAAAAAATCAAAGTATTTGAAAAAAAAATGATCGTTATTAATATACCTATAAGTATACTTGAACATTTCAAAAATCAGAATTTGAATAAATTCATTGTTAGAGAAAACGAGGATGCGCGTTCATGGTTAATCGCCCTGTATAAACCTATGCTCATCTTAATCTATTCAAAATTATTTTATTTATTTTATACTCAGATGTCTGAGTGAAATAACAGGTAGCTACTGACTATTACGATTTTATTTATATGTACTTGTATAAAATGTAGGTACCGTGTTTAGTCCGAGCACAAGATGCAGAAGTTTACTGATAAATTATATGCTTCCGAAAAATACGATATACAGGGTAATTCAAAATTTATATTACAGCCATTTCGATTTCGTCGTATAAATATTCAAAATAGTGAAAAATATATAGTACACACGTTTTTTGATTTAGAAAAATCTATTATGATTTCATCATTTTATAATAGTTTACAACATTTTAGGGGGATTAGTTGGGTCGATTTTAGAAATTAAAATGGGAACCTATATTTTTTTTGCAAACATAATGTGAAGACATTTTTCAATACATTTTAGTGCATGAACTACATTAATTAATGCAAAACGTTATGCTTGATAGCTATTTAAAAAAATTATAGGTTTCCATTTGAATTTCTAAAGTTGACCCCTCAAAACTCCCCTAAAATATTGTAAGCGATATTACAAAATTATGCGATCATAATTCATAATAGATGTTTCTAAATCAAAAACTTTTGTACTATATATTTTTCACGATTTTCAATATTTATACGAAAAATGGCTGTAACATAAATTTTGAATCACCGTGTATATATACATTACGTCTCGCTAGTGAATTTTTTTTCATTAATTTACAATGCTGGCGAGTTGTGTTTATACACGAACAAACAATGCATTACACCGCATAGTTAATGTACCTGTGATATTAAGTGTATGCCTTGGCTAAATATTATTACAATTATTGTTTTTATTTAAATTTAAACTATTGTATTATAGTAATTTACTTTTTATTGAATATTTTAGTCCATCGGAGTTGCGAATCATCTTTATCGGTAGTTTCGACTACTATGATACCACCTCACAACAATAGATACAAGTGAAAATAAACGTCGACGTTTAAACGATACGTATTACATATTTTAGTACCCGTGATTATGTACATACTATAATATGTTATTTCAATAGATCACGAAAACAACGCAAGCGTACTAATATTAAATTATTATACTCGGACGCTGCCTCTGCCTTTATATAATGGTCACGGTCGAAGTAGAATCGCGGGTCGAGGTATAGCCGGTATAGGTCGGCAGTGGACACCGCGCCCATCAACGACATGTCTCCCGCAAGTGTGGGACATTAGTCTAAAACTTCTTGGACTTGTATGCATTTATATTTAGTACTATGAACTTACTCGTTGTGTAGTCGTTCCAACGGGATACTCAAATAACTACAGCTCATATTGACCTATACAAATATAATATAGCACAGCTGCTTAACTCTAACTTAAGATTCGACTTGAAGTGTTGAAATTCCTTGAGTGTGGTTATACCCATATATCGCGTGCCCTGTCTGAGACATCATTATAATTGACTGCCGTTTCATAATATGTTTAGGCACGCAGGTCAGTATCCGAAGAAAATGTGGTGTGTTTTTCACAAGAATTGAACAGATTTAGCGGTTTACATTTATCTATTATAAAATAAATACATAATGTATAATGTATAATGTATTAACCGGTTGTTCTAGCATTTTATCATATACAATTGTTCAAAAATAAGATATTGTTAAGATAGCGTAATATTATATAATATGAATAGATTTTTTTAATCTTTTCGAGGGTATGCTTGCATAATGTTTACGAAATATTGGAAATATTAAGATAAATAAAAAAAGAAGTATTAAAAGATGTACGAATACATCTATGTACTAATTTACAAGTGGCTAAATTTTATATAATACCGGTATATTTTATGTACCTATACTACTTATGACTGTCGCATTATCAAGACATGTGTTCAAAAACATGTTTTCGTATTTCATGAAAAATATGAAGATCAAAATATTTTCAATTTAGAAAGACAATAACTTTATCAGTGTTTTTAGGGAATAAAATCCATTCATTATTCGATTGCAAATAAAATCAAATGTACATACAAGTAATCCTTTTGACAGAATAGAGATAAAGTTTACCTATTTAAGACGTATGGAAAAAAACAATATTGTCTATTGTCTCAAGTATAATCTTTGATTGACAACTAATGAAATACAGTAAATACTTTCGTCATACTATTATGGAGCTATGGTTGTAGTAGCTTGTGAGATTTATATTTTATCTTTACTATATTATAATTAAATGCTAAATTAATAAATACTACTACATGCAAATACCAACCGGAGTCCCAACCAAAACACGAGAATAACAAGCCTGGGCAAGTTAATGATAATTTTCAATTCAGTTAAGTTAAGATGATAAAAAATATTTTATTAAGTTTAAAGTTAATAGTTATCCTAATTGTATTTTAACAAAGTTAAGTTGAAAGTTATATGGAAACTTACAATTAACTTATGAACTATGTCATGTTATTTTTAATGTATAAATAGCCTCATATGGTTTAAAATAATAAAAAGTATATGTTTATGCAATACACATCATTAATATGATAATTGTGTTATATATTTGATTATTTATAAATGAACTTAATTTAGATTTATTTTAGTTAAAAGTAACTCGTTCTTCATTAAGTTTATATCGATAAAAATCAGTTAAGATAAAAATTAAGTTATGGGGACGGAGTGGCCGAGTGGATAACGCGTCGGTCGCAACGCGCACCGTCGCCGGTTCGAATCTCGGTCACGGGTGGCACTTCTCTCCGGGCAGTCACGGTGTCTGGAGAGAGAGGCCGCCATCCCCCAACCGGGTATGGCAGAAACCTACGGGTGCCCACTAGAAATTCTGCCAAACAAACACACACGTGTTCCATAACCCTACAGTAACCCAACAGTCCCAAAAACCCTACAGTACCACAACCTACAGCTAATGGCCTCAGTTGCCGAAGCTTAAGATAAAAAAAAAAAAAAAAAAAAAAATTAAGTTAATGAAAACTAAATTTAAAAAAAATTAAATTAACTTAGCTTCAACTTTTTAACTTGTATATGCCAAGGCTTGGAAAATAGTACTTAATAGGAATATGTACTTCTATTTTGTTGGTATCCAATTATGTTAAAATAAGGGTGTTCTTAAAATATAAACCACATATAAAAAACCTTAGGATCTGTAGATCGTTGTATTTTTCTTTCTATACAACTTTAGATAATTATGTAAGAGGATTATGGCACAGCACTGATTCTATAGTGGTCTTCGACGTTCAAACGTACGACATAGCAAGTTTGCTTTCAGCCGAACCAATTTTGTATTGTTATCCAACTTAACATTTTAACATTAAAGTGAAACTGTCAAACTTAAAAGCGACAACATTATCTGGGTTCATACATTGGTTTTTATGATATTTCAGTTTTCATTCGTGTTATGAGTACCTACCCATGTAAACTATTACTATACTAAGACGGTCATAGCTCTTTTAAGAATTAAAATATCGTTAAAAATTAATACAGATATTATAATATGTTCCTGCCTTTACGATTTAATAATGCACTTTAATATTAAAGCGAATAACACACATTTGTGATATTGTACGTTTGCAGTAAGACGGAGACAATATGTGCTGATGTGTTTATGTGTCGTCTTAATTCTTAATTAAGTCTTAAGACTTGAGAGGACCTTTTTGGCATCAACTTTTTGGCCCATGTGCAACATATTAATATGATATTATATTATTATATAGACAAAACGCTTTCATGCACTCATAGTCATTTTTTCTTTTCTTTTGAGTAATATTAGAATAAAATCACCAATTACAAAAACTAATTAGGTACAGATAATAATATTTTTGAGGGTATGATTCGTCTTAATATTGTTTTAAAAGTTAAAAATTTCACAATTTAAAAACAATTTTAATTAGGTTTAACATTTTTTATGTTTTAAAAACGTCTTATCGATGTTCAATGATATTTTCCGTGGATTTAAGAAGGACAACAAATATTGTGGTGACATCCTCTTAATAATGATATAACTATCTATATAAAATGTTTATAAAGGTGTTACTATAGAAAGTCATACCAGTGTACCCCTGTGTGGGTGACATTTTGTCTGCAATACTCATGGTAGGGATTAAAGCTATAGATTCCGCCAGTATATTGTGACATAAATAAAAAAAAAAGCATTAATGAAAGTATTTTTTTTCAATCTGTAAATATTTTTGAAAATGATTTATAATCAATAAAGTTGTCTAAAATCCAAAAATCAACGTTTGGTACAGAGTGAAACACACGGAACTCGATTTTGATATCACTATTTAATAATAGGGCTGAGGACTTCTAGTACTTATAAACCTGAAAATATGTATCCACTTATGTAAAAAAAGAAACAACAAATATGCACTTAAAATATTCTCTAAAAAACTAAAACTTATGGTTATTGAGAAGAATAAGACTCAAAAATATATCGTTGGAACACGCACTCGACGGTCACTGCCACCGTCGCCTCCGTCTTTAGAGGTACTCGAGCTTCGTCAGAAACACGTCGGTCTGCGTGTTAGGTACCAGCTGTATTATTACATAAATTATTATATTATTACGCTGACGAACAGTAATAGCCATATCGTAATTCCGATCATTTGCCAACTACGTGGCAGGACACGCCGGGCGAGAATTGTCAGGGCCTATAAATCTAAAAATGGCAGCCGCAGTCACTGATTATCCAATGTCGGCAGGTGACGTCTGCAGCTAATGGTGTAGTAAATAGTTAGACACGTTCGTCATCACAGTGACACACTCGTATAGACTTACTTTCGACCGCTATCGTTCTTTATATGATATCATCAAACAAGACGCATAGATATTGCAGTGGTGTCCAAACGGTCGATTTTGGACAAAGCCGACCCCCCCCCCTCTCCTTGTTAAAACTTACATTGGGGTATTGGATATTAAAAAGTTGGTTACAAATATTTTGGATTGAACTGTTTGTGTGTAATAGAATTTTCTCACACGAAAGCTATAAAACCTGAGCACCTCACTACACTTTCTGAATATTCAGAGTAAAGTCACGGTTCGGTCAGTTACTATTCCCCGGATTACAATCAACTGCAGGCCAAGAATATGCAATGACACGCTTCTACATCAGCTGCAATATAATGTTCAACATTAATTTTCATACTATAAAAATCTTTCATTTTAATTTTATTATTTATACAAGTACCTGCGTTTATTATTAATATTAATTACAAAGAAAGACTATTAAAAATAAAAATTAGTTAAAGTTGACCTTACACGAAAAATACTTACCTATATTTTCAGTAGATCATAATCAAATAAAGTTTGGTCATTCCCGATATAATATAGCGTATATATAATATTACATGTATCGCTAAGTGTGTTTTATAATATCATTGCAGCATTTCAATAAATCACATTTGCCGTCTTGGGATTATTATTTATCGCACACTCGGCGTGGTTGACGGTGGCGACGTTCGATATTGAATTATTGTTATTGTTAATCTCCGAGATAAAACGATTAACAGGTAAGTCTCCCGGATACAATCGATTCGTCAGTATTTGTTTTTTTCGTTCTTAATCTCCCTGCTCGTACCTCCACCGACGACGCCGCTGTAAATCCTATCGCCGTATTAAACAAACAAACAAACGTAAAAAATCCTCCTCATGCCCATGTGATAAAACCTGCAATAAACCTGTCTGTCGGGATTTTTGGTGATAAACTGTGTGGGATCGGCGATAATACGTGCACTGTCCCGAATGCGACGACTGTTCTCACATCGCACTCGATCCCACGCGCTTTGCACGGCACGATCCACAAAGGTTTTCACGGCCAAGCACACTGAATTATTATTATTATAATTTTTATTTTCATTGGTATTCAATAAATTTAATCGATGGTGTTGTTTTCTCGTGGTGTCCATACGGTGTGTACATATAATATCATGTTAAGAACACATTGTTAGTACCAGCCGGCAACCGTTGTATACCAGTGCATAACTATAAGTTGCCCAGCCATTTCCGAGATATTTCCAATCGTCGATCGCGAGTTACGCGCGGGCCACTGTCTACGCGACGGGCGGCTGTTTCATCTAGCCTGCACTGCCCGCGATAGTATTATTATTGTTTTTATCACCATATTGTGTATACTGCACCCGTCCCCGCCCAAAAGTTCGTGACCGGAGTCCGTCGGTTTGGCGGTGGCGACCGGAAGACATACATATCGAAAATCGAGACGACGGTAAACCACTGCGCCATGGTTGAGGTACAGTCGCAGAACACGAGTCCCAAGCCTGTGGTCATTAGGAGGTGCACGGAAGTACCGATGGCTGTCGGGTCACCCACTGCGTCGGAGATGAGGCGTCGCCGGCGACGGCACTCGCGTCTTATGTCCAACGCCTCGTCGGTGGTGTCGGCCGCAGCCGCCTGCATCCCGGCCTCCGAAAAACACAAGATATCGTGAGTATATTATCTATCATTATTATGTCATCGTCATTGTGCGTGTGTTGAGAGGATGTTATAAATTTATAATTTTAAAATGGCCATTAATCGATTCAAAATTAAAATATCAAAGAAACCCCCCTTGGTGGTTCCTGTCTTTATAAATATTAAAATTTACAGAGTAAAACGGATTCTTTTAAACCTAAAATGTACTGTGTTATGCTTTGGAAAAGTGGAGACAACACATGCGGGTATAAAGGCATTTTTAAGGCATTTACAGCGTATGTAAGGAGATCGAGTACCAGGACCGTAGTCATATTTTAATGTAGTTATGCATGGAAACCTGTTACATTAGGTACCTAGAGCGGAGCAATCATCCAGTGGGGTACAAAGCACCACATGTTTCTGTTCAGTATCAAGCTTAAAAATGAAAAAATTATGAAAACTTGATTCAACACATTTGCGTTATACATAAATCTAATCTCGTAGTGTTTTTTTTCTCGGTAATCGATGGACGCACCTAAATCTCTGAACAGCAACAACGAAGCACTTATGCACATGGTAAAGGCCACTATCGGTGGAGGTTTCCTGGCCATGCCCGAGGCCTTTCACAACATCGGCATAGTGATGGGCGTCGTAGGCACAATAATACTAGGCCTTTCCGTCTTGAACATGATGTCGTGCATAGTAAGTACCCACTTGAAACTTATTAGGGCCGATGAAACCCAAACTGAAATGATTATACGAGTTTATTTTTACGCTTAAAAGGAAGGGATACAAAATACACTGCAGTTTCCCCAGCGAGAAATTTGATCTGCGGGCTAATGAATAATATATAATGAATCTGTCAAAAGCACCCTCAATGAAGGATGAATGAGAACAACTGTACCTATAGATTTTTAATGCATATCAATAAACCAGAGAATTTGCTCTGCTTTGCTTTTGAGTATACCTACCTCGTTGTAGTAGTGAGTAGGTCAGTGAAATTGTGTATGTTATGTGTTTGAATTTAATGACAAATAGTTTTATTGTTATACACGAAAAATGATTTTGTGTGGGGATTGTCTAATCCTTAGTATATTTTACAATAGTTTATGAGGAATTTTGTACTATATTTTCATTAAAAATTATCAATTTTAGAAAGCTAAGGCTTGAAAATGTATTGCGGAATTCTTAATATGTAGTTCACTGAAACTCAAAAATCTAAAGAATATTCAAGCATATTTTTTTTAGAAAACACTTAAGTTCAAATATTGACGAAATTTGATGTGTAAACAAAGAATAATAATTTTGGATATTTTGATGATTTAAAAATTTTATTCGATACTTTTAAGTATCTATATGGCTTTATTATTAGACCCAACTATAAAGGTCAGAATGACACTTTCAAAATATTTATACTGAGATTAAAAATATATTCGATACAAATATAATAATATAGACATGTACCATTATAATAATTAATAATAAAATAAATGTTATATTTTTGCAAAAAAATAATTCAATCTACTGTATTAATAATAGTAAAGTAAATTATTATCATGACAATATAAATATATAATAAAATATACTTAGTAATACAGGCTAAGCTCTTAATTGTTTTTAGTACGCTATTTTCTATCATAAAATCCAAATTTAATAAATCTATTACAGTGACCTCCGTGACAAGGTACACACGATACTTACTCAGCAGTGTGACTCCAGTTTATTTAAATAGCTTTTGTAATATTATAAGAGCATTATATTTTAAAAATGAGAACTTTGAGTCGGTACTTAATTTTTGTTCTGTTTCCAGTTTTTGTTAATAATTTACATAGGTTTTTTCTATCGGTTACCTCATTAGGCAGGTATGTCGATTAATTATTATTTATTAATGTATAAGGTGCTAATGGTCAGAATATCGGAGACACAAAAATAAACATTAACTTAAAAAAACATTGGGGAATCAAACTATTAAGTTAATGTCATTACTCATTAGTCATTACAGTACCTAGTCAAGAATGTGTATGTAGTAAAAAGGGCACACCCAAATAAATTTAAAAATTCATGAAACTGTCTGTCTGTCTGCATAGTAGCAGAAGAAGTACTTTGTTATCAACAAGGTCACTGTAAAGGATGCCGTATTAAATTTATATTAATATTTTAGTAACTCCTCTATGATTATAATTTTGGAATTAGAACAAAACGACTAAAATTGTTGTTCTTTTATTTAATATAAAACTCGTCCATATTTCAAACACATATATTAATATAGAAGGGCGAACCTCTAATGTTTTTTTAAAAATAAATTATAGAAACAGTCCCACTTAATAACACTATTTGTTTAAAATGTCACTATAGTTATTCGTACCTATAATATAACTAAGAATTGTATGAAATTATATTTGGTCGTTTCGACACTCTAAAAACACTATAGTATTTTTTGAAATAACTACAATTGCCATTTACATTTTACATTATAAAAGTACCGTAAAACCTTCTTATAACGGACTCCACTATAAGACTGAAATCCTTTAACCTATGTCCCGTATCTTATTCTTATAGTATAATTTCGTTTTGACTAGTGCTTTTATGCTTTAGGTTAGGTGCTCGCAAACATTGAGGTCCGGCAAATACGTAGACATCATATTGGCTGAACAGAACGGTAATAACACAGCAGCCAAGGTAGAAGATGACAAAAATAACAGTAAACCTAGACGGCGGCACAGCAATCAGTTGGTGCTACCACCAATGGACTATCCCGACACCGTGGCCGCAGTGTTCAAGTATCGCGCCGGTGGCCGGTTCGCACGCTTCGCGTCATTTGCCAGGTACGTCAGATAAATAATTAACAATCTTATTCGCAATCAGCTTTATAAGGGTAATAGTGGTGGGGGGAGGGCGTATCTCCCCTGACATCTCTGAAACCTTACACCGGCGTGCCTATCATAGATTATTATAGTTTATGGATATGAAGTAACAAATTTTAACAAGTTTGAATGAAAATTTTTATTGTCTTTTCATAAACACGTGATCCATTATCCCGATCCTAAAAACAACATTAATGTATTTCGTGAGCGATACGCTTGATCATATCCAAGTGTATCGAAGCCCATATTTGTTACATTTCTATTACCATTTTTAGGGTCCCCGCTACGTCTATTATCTAAACTATACTTAGGAAATTTATAATTTCGTCTTCACTGTCTGAGATCTATGTGTAACTTATAAATGATTATTAGTACGAGTGAAATTCAATGCGGGCATCTTTCTCGTACGCACATGCACATGTCTATTACAGCACTATAACACAATTCACTGTAATAATATTACTACAGCTTACTTATTGTTTTGATGAAATTAAAGTTAGTTAACGTTGTCAGATTTTAATTTTGAAAAAAATATTTGAATTCAGCAGAAAAATGACTGTAGATTGTGTGCAACATTTTCCGTTTTTAATTTTAAATGTAATTTAAATAATGTTTCGGAAAAGTTCATACTTTCAAATTTTCAATTTAAGTTTACAATAATATAAGACTTAATTTTTTTTTAGTTCTGTACGATCTTTAGACAATTTTTTATCGAGTTTAGAAATTTTTTTAGAATAAAAATTGGACAACGTAAACTAACTTAAATTTTGTCAGAAATAGAGGTTTTTTGAGCTAAAATTGACGGCAGTAACTAGGCTTCTTAAGCGAAAACCACAAGCTATGAATACTGTGCAATACACTTTTAAATGTTTTTGCCGATTTATCATATTATTCTTTGTTTATTTCAATATTTTGCTAAATTATGTTTACACTTAGAACTCCACACCTACAAATATTGCCTTCGTCTCACAGACGTACAAGTGTACAACATACCAAATAATTGTATATGTTCACAATGATCCAATATAGTTGGTAATTTTTAAAATTAGACTGAATTAACCTACATTAACCTACTATACTTAAAGTTAGAGATTAAGTTGTTTTGAAATAAACTGAGATTTAATTTATTTTACAAATAATTTATTTCATTCATGATTTTTCTATTGTTAATGTACACTTATATTATTAACTATATGAGAACAACCAATAAATGTATGTTAACACCAATGTATTAATTGTAAAATATTTGTTTTTATGTTTCGTCAATCCCAACCTCGTTGCAACCACAACATTGCTACCATTGAAAACAGAGACTTCACAAGTACAGCCCTGGTGACCACCTATTATGGGGTGAACATTATATACGTGTGCATCGTGGCCAGCACGTTTAAGCAGGTAGGCACCACGATCTTATTCGGACAACTGGATATACATTATTATAATTAATTGGGAAGTCAGAATAGACCTAATTCAAGGTTTGATCCAAATATTTTAGTAACATATTTATAATGTATTATACATCTAAAATGGCTGCTATTTTACCATAATTTACAAAACAACGTTAAAATCTATTTGGTTTTTTTAAAACAATTTTTTCAACATTAGAGAGAAGCTATTAAATAGAGTTAATTTTTAAAAATATTAATAAAACAAAAGAATTTATAAACATAAGCTATCTAATAAAATAATGTATACAATTTGCCGTATAAATGAAAATAGAAAATTGTTTGTTTTATTCAAAGTTCGTTCAATTCAATTTTTTTTTTTAATATTATCAACTTCATAAATGGATTTTATATCATGATCGATGGCCATTGATCACATTAAAAAAACTATATTAAAATATTCACGTTTTACAATATTAAATTATTGACAAGGGTTATTATTACTCAACAACTAATTAACATACTGAGTGCATATACACTTATAATGACTATGGCATTATTTTAACACAATTTACACCATGGACAACCTGCGCTCGGTCCTGTTTCAGCTTATCGACCAGTATACCGCCGACGCAGCTGTGGACTCGTGGAGCCATTCGATTCATGGGCTGTCCATCCGCTGGTACCCGATCTTTGTTTCGGTGCTAATCATCCCTGTGGGTATGGTCAGGTTGATCAAATACCTGGTCCCCTTCTCAGTTGCCGCCAACGCATGCATGTTGGCAGGGACCGCGGCCGTGTTCTACTTCATTATATTCGGTGACGATAGGTCGGACCCACTCGCACCCGAAGAACAAGCCAAGCTGATAGTGTGGCCAGTCACCCGGTGGACGCTGTTCGCCGGCAGCGCCCTGTGCTCATTGGAGGGCGTTGGAATGGTAATAGTTACTTGGACTTAATATGCCAAATCATATAGTATACTATGTTTTAATTCAGTAAATTATTGTAGTAGGTAAATTATAAGAATACGATCAAAACGTGTAAAACGCAAATATTATTTTCATAAATGAGAGGTGGAAATCCAAAACGTACTATTGTCGAAATACTGATTTTTCAGAATAAACGATTTTCTGTACCTGAACACTGCCAATAAAAACAAACATTTATAAATAGACAAACCATTTTGAAGATAAGGTATTTTTTTAAATTTATTTATTAATATAATTTTTCGTTTAAAAAAATTCAAATGACGTGTTCAATATTCTAGGAATATATTTTAAATTTAAATTTTGTACGTTTTGGTTTATTTTACTTAACAACACCTAAAACACGGGTAATAATATGTTTTTTCATAACATAAAAAAATATTCGTTTTGGAATAATTCATTTGATTAAGGTATAGTCTTTTAATATAGGCAATAGTACGTTTTGGCATAACTGGAAAAAGTACGTTTTGTTTATCTAAATTTCATTTTTATGTGTGGAAAAGATTCGGTTTAGATTAACCAGTTATTTTGAATGGCGGATTTGACCAGAGAATAGTGCCTTTTGATCTATTCTAACGAAGAAAACCGGTTTATCATTGATTTTTCCATAAGAATCGCCATCTTAGCTTAGGTTAGGATTTTGTCTATTTTGTATGTTTTGGATTTCCACCCTTCATTAGTATAATTTCAATGTTTTTTATTATCAATTGATATACATTTTTATATATTAATTTTTGTTTTTCAATTTATTATGAACCTCCAACTCAGTATCGGTGATACTACACAATTTTTTTGAAAAATCGAACAGAAACCAACAAGACATGCATTAATTATATCAACGGTTCTTAAATACACTTAATTACATTTTTAATATTAAATCTATTGACGTCATTTTATTTATTTTGTATATTTAGATTAATTTGCTTAATATTCATAATATATACTTTACGACCCTATAGTCGGTATGTTAAGGATTAATTATCACGTATTCGTATAATGAATGAGCATAAACATCACGTTAAAATATTGAATTGTACCTAATATTCAATATAGGCATAGGTACCTACAGGTATATAATTTTTCTTCTTGTGAAATAAAAAATAAATAATTACGGTTTGTCTCCATAAAAGTCTTAACGATAAATCTAACACACAGTAGTAATATTATAAATTATTTTAATCTATACTTCAATACTTTTTCAACTAAGCTATAAACGTGATTGAATGACACTGTATCAATATAAAATACGATCATAAAATTATATTTATTACCTACTTATATTATTATAGTTGTATATTTTTCCTGCACATAACAAAATTATTTACTAGTTGACAATTCAATGAGTTAATTTCTATATTGAGGGTCGGTAGAATTTTTTTGATTTTGGATTTGGTTTAAACTTTATGTACATTGTATATACTAAGATTATGTATATTTATTTAAAATATTTTTTATTATATTACGACCCTAGTTGATTTGAAGTTCTTAGAACCAGGACTCACTTGACTATGGTGGAATAAAAATCTATAGTAAAATATACTCTTATGTAAATATTATTTACATAATTACACTATATATCTATTATGTAGTTGTAAGACTGTGTTTGGTACGATGAAGAAGATTAAAATCCACGAAAAATTTACTTGAAATTATATGCAATATCCTATAATATGCTATGATTTCGCAGCCACGTGTGTTTCATTCAACGCTTCCCAAAATCAAACTCAATATAAAACCTTTTTCTGGTTAAAAGTCAAAAACGGAAGTGAGCTAGTATTATAAGCAAAATGAAGTACATTTTTTAAATCTTGTTCTAATCAATTCACAATAGTTATTAACCTAACTTGACCAGGTAAAAAAAAACTATTAACTTGACGCCCAGCTTTGCATATGGAACACAATAATAATGCGATATTGAATATTGTTTTATTATAATATTTTGCGTTTATTATAAGCCTATAGGCTATAATATATTGCGATGTTGTGGCTTAACTCGTTGGTGTCTCTTTGCATGTACCTGTCCATTGCCCGGTCCGAACAAACACACGAAAAGTTGTTGCACATCGAGAACGCGATGAGCAGGCCGCTGGAACTCGCCGGACCGCCCGCTTACACGCTGCACCGGTCCATGGTGGTCATCGTCGTGATGAACAGCGCGCTGGGCCTGTTCGGCTATTTGCGGTACGGCGACCGGTGTGCGGGCAGCATATCACTCAACCTGCCACAGGACAACCGGTTAGTAACCAAATGCGTTTTACTGTTTTAGGTGCATAGTATAGTAAATATATGTGTAAGTGTGCGTGTGTCGTACTAATGTTATCAAAATGAAATTTAAAATAAAAATAATTATAATAATAAATTAAAAACCGTAGGTATACCAATCTAAGACATAATAATAATATTATGGTAAGATAAAAAATGCGTTTCTCTACGACGACGTTTAAAAAAAAAAATAACTTTCCAAAACTATAATAATATACAAAACCGTTCTCCATGTGATCGCCACGTGTTTCACGAATGTTAATAATGTATACTGTATAGCTGTCATATCATATTTACTGCATTCGGCCTACCTGGTGCGCTGCACTAGCCAGCGGTTGTAAGTATCTAAGCAGTTGGAGCAGGTTATAGGTATAGGTTATACAGAGCGATCTATTTGACTGGCTTCGCTAATCAATTGCAGAAGAACATTTTTTTTATCAAAAATAGTTAGATGAACTAAAGCATTAAATGTATTTTTTTTTTACTACTTCTCATACCACTATGGTTGTATTTAATATAATAATTTTAATTGTTCAGTTTTTAACGTACACGTGAAATGTGGATGAGTAAAATATTACGTGTGCATTTTAAACCTGTAGCATTTAGAGTGGAACTATACTCATATTTCAAACTCGAGAGTGATTAGAGTGAAATTGGAGTGTAACTCTACTTATGTTTTACTGTACCTATTATAAAAGCACACACAAAAAAATTAATTATTCTTACTATTTATAAGCGAGTGTCTATATATTTTGCTTGTTGAAATGGATATCTTTTTTACATTTAATATACTTACATTGTATATTATGATCTATTAAATACATTTACATGTTATGATTTCTTGGGTGAATGTTGAAACAAATAACTATTCAATAGCATTTTAAGATTACATTTTATATTTTAGTAGTCATCTTAATTGTAATAGTTTTCCACTAACCTACAGCCCGATGACAATTTAGGGACAAAAATACATTTTCATCGGGTGCCTTAATAATTAAGAAATCATAAACTCATAGACATAGGAAGTTTCAATATAATTCGTTGTTGGGTAAAGGTACCAACCAATTAGGTTAGGTTTCGGTATACAGTATAAATATCTTTATACAGGCGACTAAAGTTTGTTCTATATTATTATTTATTAGTAATTCATATAATGAACTATTATTTAATTTGTATCTGTAAATTTAAGTTCTACATTTTTAAATACCTACACAATTTTTTTCTTTTAATATTTTTGTATTTTTCAAACTTATCAACTATAAGCTGTAATAAACAATAATATTTTGAACATTAACTTGTAAGTTAAATGGATAAGTTAAAAAACTCAACTCTGAATTTATGAATCCATTAATGCCCAACCTTGTAAATACTTACTGTAATACCTAATTACTATAGGTATGTAAAAACATTTTTTTTTTAAACAA
The DNA here is from genome assembly GCF_001856785.1 of Myzus persicae. Taxonomy (NCBI): domain Eukaryota; kingdom Metazoa; phylum Arthropoda; class Insecta; order Hemiptera; family Aphididae; genus Myzus; species Myzus persicae. The sequence goes on along the minus strand of NW_019101718.1, from coordinate 257,930 downwards.
AAATTGACAAGAATGAGTGTAGATTGTTTAATATGAACCACTTTGTATACCTACTACCTACGCAGCGAATAAAGAGAGGTCATTTTTCGGTTTCGTTGCATATAAAGTGGTATAATATATTTCATATTATAATATAGGCTCTACGCTTATACTAATATTCAAATGAATGTACGTTGTTGTTTACTCATTTCTAGTTATGTCTATAGAATTATTTACTGGTAATAAAACTTCTACGTATCCACTATGTGTTCGACGATAAAACTACGAGGCTCTAAAATACTGTCACCACGACCAAACCGTAATAACTTTAGGCAGGTGAAAAAAAAATTGAAAACCCGTAGTCCTTGAACTCAGATGACTACGATTTACATAATTCCGATTTTGGTTTTTAATATTTCATTAAGCATTATATCCTTCGTCAGAACCACCATGCACTCACGCCCCCCCCCCCCCCCCAATTGTTTGCTTGAACTATGGCACCTTGTCTGACGACCATTAAAAAAAAATAATTCAACCTAATCACTTATATATAAATTTCCTATTCGAGATCGTCATATAATTTTAGTTATAGCTACTTTAAATACGTTTGGCAGCGCATCAAACAAGCTCATTATAAGCTTATTGTTATAAACTGTTGTCAGTTTATGAAAAATATAGATTTAATTGTTTAACTGACCACTATGATTTTGACAGCCTTGTTATTATTAGGTTTAATTTGTTTCAATGGGTTAATTAAATAGTTCCAGTGCTAGTAAATAAACATGTCGAGAAAATTAAAAACTAAATATGAAAATACTGAATAATAATTATGGGCGTGTAGGCATGGTCAAAGCGGAGAATAAAAAAATTAGCCTTCGTGGGAAGCCTGGCAGATGTGAAACGTCGAGATAATTTTGAATAGCAAATATACATCAAAATTGAAAGGATGGTTTATTTTAGAGGAAATAAATATGGCATAATCAAAAACAATATGTAATTCAGTTTATTTTTAAAAAAAATCATTCTTTATTTTAAAGGTAGATTAGATGTTTCGCATCAAAACACATATAATTTTGAATTTTGAAAGAAACAACAAAATAACAAGAAACCCATCTCTTAGAAAGTACAAATATTAATTAAAAGTATATAATATCGTATTATATTGTATGACTTGGTAAGACCAAAAACCACAATTAACGATCAACCGTCCTCCCGCCTCCAGCTATTGTCGAATTTAATAATTAAATCAATGACGGTGATTTATCATATTATAATATTATTATGTTTTCAATATCAGACTGTCGGAAGTCATAAAACTTATGATCGCCTTGGGTATTCTGTTGACGTACGGACTCCAGCTGACCGTCACGTCAGATCTGGCGTGGCAGGGACTGCGTAGCAAGTTCGTTAAGTCCATAGGTGGATCCGCTGATTGCAATGATGCAGTGGAGGACGATGATTCTTCCCCGAAAATGGTGACTTACTACTACAGCATGCGGTTCTTCCTCATATTCGGCACCAGTAAGCATGAATAGAGTATACCGTATACACGCAGTACCAATCCATAATATTAAGATCTTTAAGAAATTAATGATCACCAAAAAAAAATACGTCAAGATTCCCGAGGATTGGACAAACCGTATAACTATTACGTATTACGTATTTTAGCTTCCGACCAAACCACCATTTCGTAACCAGGTGGTGACTTAGGAGAGGGGGTTCTAAGCCAAATATATATTCTGGATAATAAATCACAAAAATTGTTTTCTCTGATGAGGCCTACGATTGGCACTCTGCATACTATTACACTATTTCTCAAATTGCTTAGATTTGTTGTATAATATAATTTAAGGACTTTGGTCTTGTAGCGATACAAACTTTTTTTTCTAAATGAGAACCAACTTTTTTTCTGTAAATTATTAAGCTGATTTTTTAGTTATAAATCTAAATAATTTAGCATATGGTTTTTAAATATAATTATAAATATTACATGTATTTTAAATATTGTTGGAAATTTATATTGATTACAATTTACAAGCAATTTGCAAGTATACTAAGTTAGTAAAACTGTGCGAGGGTGTAGGGGAAATGTCCATACAGACAAAAAGAGAAAATATGAAGGCTGGGGGGCTGTAGCCCCAAAAAAATACCACTCATAAACCCACACCACCATGTGTAAGGTTAGAGTCCACGGGACCGTGTTGATTCACATGTCTAATTTTTTCTCCAAATATTGCAGTAATGGTGGCCGTAGCCGTGCCTGATATCGGTCCACTCGTATCGCTCGTGGGTTCAGTGGGGTTCTCATTGCTGGGCCTGGTCATTCCCGTTGTTATGGAAACCGTATGGTACTGGTCCGAAGAAGACGATGATAGTCAGGAACAGGACTGCTGGGACGGGACGACGGTGACGGACACATCGACGACCGCGGCAGTGGGTGGTAGGCCACCCACACCGGTGGCTGTTGCAGCTGGCGGCGCAGAACGTAGGTCGTCCAGCCGAGGTGGAGGCTGTCGCCGAGTCATTCGGCACGTGAAGAACCTGATACTCCTTTTGCTCGGCTTGTTGGCGTTGGTCGGCGGCGCATTCTATAACATCCGCGACATCGTGGCTAGGGCTTCTGGAGACGGCTCGCCAGCACCTTCCATCTGACGGACGCGGCAGTATTCCGCGGACAATTTTATATTTAAAGTTTTTTGTTGTTGTTGTGTATGAAATATAAGGGTCTAAATATTATAAACGCGATAACATGATATTGTCATAACCACAGATAAACAGGTACTAACTTGAAACTATGGCTGAAACACGATGGCGTGATATTATATTATAGTCAAAGAGGAAATGCCAATAGGCGAAACAAACGTTCTCAGTTATCAATTTGTGATGAAATGATTCAACACAATAATTATCGACGAGTACTTTACGTTGATAATAATTATTGAAAAAGTTTGTTGACCGAGTTTTCCTCTTTGCACGTTTCACCTACAACAGAATAGTGCCATTTAGTATTACCTAAATAATGTATATTATGCATCTGTTGACATAACAATATTATTATATAAATATATAGGTGTATTTATACTTTACGACTGTGTGTATCTTTTGTTCCAAAAACGAATACGATTTAAACTTAAATGATCAAAACGGTGTAAATGTATATAAATGCTTCCCAACCTTCTTGTTATATGACCCACACATTTTTAGATAGACGACTCGCAATTAAAAATAAAAATAAAAATCAAGTATGCCATAATATGATTGTAATATTATAATCATTTTGATATGTCAGCAATTACATCATACAATTTTCAAAATAAAATGCAATGTTGAATAATGAGTAGGTAGATACTACATTCTGTTAAATATATAGATTATTGTCGGATTCAAATTATAATATTTTTTTTTTTCATTAGTGTACTATTATTATTTTTTTTATCCAACATTGGGTCAATACCCATGGGTTAGGAAACTCTAGTATAGACTATAGGTTAGGTTTTTTGGTGTAAATATCATCAAATTAATTGAAATATTTTTAAAATGTAATTTTGCAAAGTAAAAAAAATATTGTAGGTAGTGAAAAGTTTCATTAATATTTTTGGAATTACATCAAAATAACTAAAATCATTTTCCTGTATTTAATTATCCAGTTTTAATAAGGTATAAAATTTAAAAATCTATAGAAAAAAATTGCGCATTTAATTTTTAAGTTTCTTAGTTTTCTTTAGACTGTAAGAACAATGTATAAGAAACCTTGTATTGGATTTTCAAATTGTGTGCAGAAAATAAAAAAAAATTAAGTAACAATATTTATGATAAATCAATAAAACTAAAAATTTAAACATTTCAAATGCCTAAGAAAAACTTTAAAATTTGACAAAATATTTTGAATTTTCATTTTGTTTAGAAAAATAAAATTTAAGTTATTGTGAAATGTTTTACATTTCTAGAGTTAATTCGAGCCATGGTAAGTAAATGAGACTAGTGCCTTTCTGGAATTAATACTTACTTATATTTGTTGTAAATACAAAAGATTTTTTAAACAAATATTTTTAATTCATCTTGTTCGATAGGAATAATATATTAGTTAGCTATTACCAGGAAAAATAAATGTTATTGATAAGGTAGTAACCAAAAATAATAAGTGGCTAGCCTAGCGAAAAAATACTTTGATTATTACCGTCTATATAGTCATACATATTAAATAATACCTTATAATACGGTTGTGTTTGATAATGCCTCATTATGATTTAATATATGGAGCTTAGAGATTAAAGGTGATAGCCGATAGGTACAGTTATACATTGTAATTTCTAAACTATAGGTAGCTTATAAATGATGGGAGTATGCTATAACCTGTTCTACTTTTTAAACATTGAAATAATTCCATATTTATTTTTTAGCTTGGATAAGTTAAGAGTTACCTATATAAAACATACAACTAAGGAACTGAATTAAATTAAATTATTTATTTTAAAACATATATAAATAACCAATAAAGGATAATTTAATATGCATTTATTCATATGGAAATCAAAACAAGTTATTACTCGTAATTTAACTTGTAATTTTATCAAATGTCCTGGCTACTGTCAACAAGAAGTTCATTTAAGGATTAGGTACATTTATAATTTCTTATGATGCATCATTAATAATAGGTAATTGTATTATATATTATATATTATTACATAATTAATCATAAATGAATATAACTTGAATTTTATTGAAAATAACTTTAAAAAATGTAACACAACTTAACTTCAAATTTTTAAATTATCCATGATCTACAGCATTAAAAAAAGACATTTTGTTTTTTTGTATAGGTTTTTACAAATAATAAATAAGGTATTTAATTTAAACAAGTAAAAAGATTATTAAACATAAGAAAGTTTTAAATATTGTTCTAAATTAAAGATATTATTAAGTTTATATTACGTGCTTTTTTTATAGAACCTGTAAAATGTTTATTAGACAAAAATGAAAATATAACTCAGTAAATGTGTGTAACAATTTTATTAAAGAAAAGTAATAAAATACAGAAATGCAAAATAAAAGTTTTAAAATTAAATTCTTAGGTAGGTTGTAGGTACCTGATTCAAACTTTGAGTTAGAAAGCTAATGACTTAAGTAAAACACGTGCATTTTTAGACATATTCACAGCCTTGCTTATAAGACATGATTGATTATGTTTAAAAACATCATATTAAGCAGTATTTAATATCATAATATTGTCATTATTAAAGTTCGCTGTAAGTATAATATTAATTGAATTCAATCATTTGTATTGACAAGATAATCAAAAGATTTAGTAACATTATATATAAATCAACTGTCGAGTTAACAAAAAGCCTATGCCGATTTACTTCATGACAACATTTTCCTTCAGGCCCTTAAAGGGTGACTTCATCATGTCGCGCCTCTTTCAATCTGCCTCTGTCCACAAATTATCTCATTCAATTACGATTCTGTATGAAATTGATTAAATATTTTTATCATGCAAGTCACTCAAACTTGAAGCTTCGACTCTTAAATATTTTTACTTGTGCAAACTATGTATTTAAAAATCATGTTTTTGAATATCTATAGCGTGCGTTTGGTTTTGAAATTTAAAATTGAATTTAGTATGTACAATATTATAAGTCGTATATTTTATTTATTCGATTTCATTTAACATCTAGAACCTACTTGCTAATGATTCTTGACTAATACGTAATCGACTAAACTGTGATTAAATTAACGATTTCTTAATAACATTGTTACTAAAAATGTAATCTATATAGTTTATTATACTATAACTCGATTGATAATATAAATATTTATTATGTTATTTTTAAGAATAATTTATAGTTTACGGTTCTTATGAAAAGATGTCAAATACAGCAGATATACAAATAATGAGGAGTTATCACCTTTCTGAAGAAATTGACAGGTAATTAACAACTATTTAAAAAAAAAACTGAATGGTACCAAATGTTTTTTTTAAATTTTCTCATCAAACCTGTTTAATCATTAACATATACAACTACACAATAAAACACTTAGGTAGTTAGAATCTTAAAATAGGAGAGGTTATTCAGTATGCTTCGTATCTAATAGATGCTATTTCTATACAGGCGCGTCCTCAAGGGGGGGGGGGGGGGAAGGGGCGTTCGCCCCCGCCATAACAATTTTTTATATATAAAATTACTATTATGTCAACAAAATTAAAATGATCAAAATTATAATACGTATAATATATAGATTTTAAAAATAGGTTCGCCCCCCCCCCCTTGAAAACTGTCTAGGGACGCCCCTGTAGTCTATGATACAGTAATAACAATAATATAAAGGTATCTAACTAGGTATAACTATCTAGTCCTAGGGGTTACCAAACAGTAAAGTTTTATGGCAGTATAAATAATTACTTTTTTTTTAAATCACAATACTAATAATAATAAGCTATTCAAAAAATAAAATATAAATAATGAAATGATAATATATAAATATTAATAATGAAAATATTAAATAAACAAACTAATTTAGCAAGCCAACAATTATCCAGCATTTTCAAAAACAATAGGTAACAATAGGGTAAAAGTCAGTGATAGTAATAACTAATACCTAGGTTTCATACAACGGAAAAAGAAAATTTAAAAAACCATTGAACGGATAAAATAAAGCCAAATTCAAATTTAACATATGAAATAGACAAATCATAAAACTTTATATCCAATTTAAAACAAAATCATAGAGTTAAAATAAAATAAAATAATTGAAAATAGAATCTTAATTGTGTCTTAAACGTATACATACAAATTAACATATAGATCTATCTTAAAAATTTACAAATAAGTAGTAGTTCAAAATTCAAATCCAAAATTACTCGAACGAATAAATTGTTATAAAATTAAAAAATGTATTATGAATAAATTGATTGCCCGATAATGTGAAGTTAGGCAAAATATCCTCACTAATTTTTGTGTTCCTCCATATGACCTTCATCATTATTCCATCATTTCTATACATAATCATATTATTATATTTTATTGGTATTTGTGAAATATTGGTTTAACATTATATCTTTTTTTTAATAGATATACAACTTCAATATATTTCTATTATTTTTCAATTTAAATATTGACCACCAAAAACGTCCATACAAAATAATCATTTGGCAAATATCACAAAATTACGTCATGTATCATGGTTCAAAGGTCGTTACAGAAACTCGTTATTATTATTGCAAACATTAAGCACGAATTCGGAAAACTATAAAAAAAATTATTATATAATACTCGTATAGTTACAGATAAGGAGAGGAGAGTAATATCATTGCATTGCTAGTATAAAATCAATGGCTAAACAAAACCTATAACAATTTGATAAAAATATTAAGTACTAACGTTATTCAAATAGAGCACGAATGATGAAGGAAAATAGTACACGATCAAAAATCATGATTAAATAAAAATATAAACTAATGAAAATAAAAAAACATTTTAGAATATTGTAAGGATGAAAATTATATATTTCATTAATTCATGATATCGGTTTCTGTAGTTTCGTGCTAATTATTTACTCACCTAGTATAAAAATGTCATTATGACATTGTGTTTAATCAAAACATTATAGTAGGTACGTATGATTTACTTTATCTAAAATGATAAACACATGAAAATAATAAAAATGAATGAACTGTTGATTTTAATATTAAGGTTGTTTTTACATGACCGTCAAGTACCTATAATATTATTAACTATTTTTTTCTTCTGATTTATTAAATTTCAACGTATCATTACAATGTATAGATCAATTTTTAGGTACATTAAAAATCTGCTATACATTGTAACTTAAAATGTTTCATTCATTCATAGTTTTTTTTTAAATTTATTATGAAAACCTATTTTGTTTCTCTCTCAACAGGCTTAAAAAGGTAATAAAAAGGTTCTGTTGTTCTTGAAGTGGTTATAAAAACGAAAAAAAAAATTGCCATGTTTTTTAAAATAAACATTTGAAGTTTAATTTGAACAACATTAGTAATACAAAAGAATTATAAAGATTTTTTTCTCAATCCGTTTAAATTATTTCGTTGAAATATAAAAAAAATATACAACGTCAAGAATTGAAGCTTCTTCAGCTCATCTTTATGCGTATGTTATTATTTTCTATAGAATTACAATTTTTATAATATTTATATTTTTAACTGTACGGTGGCCGTTGGGTTTGACTGGGACCGTGTTGCTTTTCAATTTACTGTTTCGGGACGGTAAATTATCCCGGAATCAAACTTCAGTAATTTATGTTAACATTTTGTCTTATACTACTTATCAAAACATCCCTTGTAGAAAAATAATATTATTTTCATAAATAATAATCAAAACAAGTTTATTCTTTGATTGACTGGCAAAATCTATTTTACAATTATTTTCCTAACATTTTGACAACAGTTATCGATGTATATGTTTATTGTTTTCCTGTTCTCAGCGCCAACTTTTGTTATCACTTATTACTGTTTGGTATTTATGTCTGTTACTTAATCCGATTTGAAACTTTGAGTTAGTCTTTACCTTAAAAATTACAAATGTATGTTGTAGAGTGCTTAGTGGTATTGCACTTACGAACAAATTGTGTGTTAAACTAGTCGTTGATCGTGGATAAGTGGTACGAATTTATTCATAAAAATTTTACAGCAAATGTTAGACCAGGTATAAGTAAAATAAAATGTCGCAACAATGTAGTCTTTTTTTTTAGTTTTTTGTATTATAATTCATAATCGTATTCAAACCATTTTATTGCACGTTGGTATTGTATTTTATAAGTTACTAATAATAATATACTATAAAATGACAATATGATTTTTTATAAAAGAATATTTTCAACTATATTAAATGTGTAAAGTATCAGAAAATTTTTTTTTTAAATTATTAGACAAATTATAATTTGACCTTGAACATAAATTAACAAAAAATTGTAGATATATTATGTGACCCTCTGATTGTATTTCTGTAAAGTATTGATTTATATTTTGTGGTATCTTTTGGATAACATGAGGATGATTTTTATGCAGTTTTATATCTTCAAATATGTAGGTACAGTTTTTCCCTTATATTAATTGTTGGTGGGGGAGTGGGTTCGTAGAAAGAGCGTCCAAGACTTGGTCTTTTTCAAAAATGAGTACGCTGTTGTGGCCGCTAAGATTTTACATTTATAAAAGATGCACCCGGTAACTGGACCACTACTTAACTACTTTATATGCTTATATATGTATTATTGAAGTATATAAATAAATCACTTCTGTGTATTGAACCGGTAACTACTACAATTTACTCTGTGAGCAAATCTGTCATTTTCGTATATTTAAAGTGAATGAGTACAAAGTAGTATTAAAGTAAAATATTTACTCGAATACAAATAATACAAATGTATTATCAGTATTTACAATTAAATAGGATCGATTTTTTTTTTATTAAAACTAAAATTGGCTGATAATCTCAGTACAAACAATTTTTTTTAAATGTAGGTTAGGTAAGATTCATTATTTCAAATTATATTCAAATGATATTTGAAGAAACTACAACTAGATTTTAAAATTTAAGAATTCTAAAATCAACTATCAATATTGTACATAGCAAATCATTTGAATTTACATCTATATATCTAACAATAATTATTTCATAGAATACATTCGCATCATAGTTGACTATAAAAATCACTACAATCTGAGTGATTATGTTCCAAATAATTGTGGTTTCTATATCTTTTTATGATTTGATGCCTGGAAGTAATAAAAATCTTTATACGATTTTTCGTTGAATTGGCCTAAGTTATTGAAATTTCGCAGAACTCGCTAGTATATTATTTTGTAATAAATAATTCACTAAGAATATGGGGACTAGATTAATCGTTATTGGTCCGAACAGTAACGGATTTTTTTTATCTGAATACGTAAGTAAACATCCAGCATAAAGGTTATCGTTAAAATTGGAAGGACACAAATATTATACATGTACACTTGTGTATGTAATTCGTTTTGCATTTATCAATGTGAAGGTGAAAGGTTTTCTTTTAAGAACACAGTGGCTTATCTTTTGAAAAAATAAATAAAAACATAACAAACAGAATAAAATTCGTCTGAATATATTAATCAAACATATTGAACCGGATGTGTAGAACTGATAAAAAAGTCAATGCCCGATCACCCGAAATAATTATAATACTAACATAATTATTAGTTCTTTATCGAAAAACAAAGCACAATGTTTACAGCTATGTGTATATGATTATTATGTGTTACACATTACTATCGTACAGTAAAAGTTATACAACAGGTTTAATTAAATATTGCACTATTACTAAACACCAATATAAATTATTTAAATTTAATTGAAGTTTCATATTATTTTAATTTAATCAATACCTAATCATACGATTAATGATGAACTATATCAAAATATTAAATTTATTTTATCAAATTAATTAGGTAAATATGTTATAATAAAAATATAAAATACATTCTCGATTGATGCTTTATTAGTACATTAACAGTAAATAATCACCATACAAAGTAATATTCTTATATGTAGGGTTTTTATGTTGAATTTAACTAAGAAAGAGCTACCGTATTATAAATGTTTAAACACATGTACTAAAGCGAAAGATTTAATAACATACTATAGAAATACGCATTTCAATGTACTACAAAATGTGGAATTTCTTTTTCTGAATTTATAGTTATCATCAAACTAAAATTTTGTTGGGGGTTTCAAGTACATACAAATACTCCCAAATATGTTAAGTGTTTATAATAATATCTACTTGATATAAGAGCTTTCCTATTAATATAATTAAAATCAAATAACAGACAAGACTTAAATGTTGTATGCTAGGTTAATCCTACTTCCACTACTTAAGTTTTGTAAAAATTATAATTGTGAAACTGAACAAAAATATTTAAAGAAACTGGTTTCTAGCATGTATGGACAGTATTTTCTTCAAAACGACATGCCTATATTTTTTAGTATGCATCTGTTTCGATGTTACAAGCAGTGGCGTACTTAGACCTGCATTTATAGTTGTGGGGTGGGGTGGTCTAGGAATAGTGTGACCTTAGCTGACCAAAAAAAAAGAAGTAATTTCAGAAAATATCCTCTTATTTGAAAATGTTGAGAATAAATATATCTCCGATATAGTATGTAATACTATGTATTAGGTAATGCACGTTACAAACGTTCCTATTTAGCATAGCATGTTTACGTTGTGCTGAACCAATTTTGTATCAACCTTATAATATTAGAGTAATTTAATCTATTATATAGAATTTAATATTTTTATTATGTAGTGTAAGATAAAAAAATTGAAAATAATATCTCAATAATAGTTGTTTGGTTTCACTAATGAAATTCAACATAATTTTAGATGTATTTTGTACCTATATGTTGGTATGCATATATTGAATATATAAATAATCTCGAAGGAGATGTTGTTCATCGATATAAACCATAACCACTGAAACATTTTCATTTTATTGATACTAGATTAAACTTTCTTAAAATTTAAATATTCAATAAAGAAAAAAAAGTATAATAAAAAGAAACAGGTAGCATTAATTCGGTCAAAGACATTTTTAGGGAATTTCTATATTTTTGAGCATTCATTATTTTTATTGTTTTCAATGCATATTAATTATTGTCCCTACATATCAGTTGTATATTTTTAATAAACACTTACCAAGCTAAGATTTTCAGTATATCCTGAGTGCGTCCAGGTTATAACTTATAGTTTTTTCATAACCTGAGTCCGCCTGTGCGTCCGCTATCTTATCGACAAACTTTATATAGCAGTGCCCGAGAGCATCCACAGTAGTATTAACAAATTATATTGATTCCCTAGTCAAAGTGAGTCTTTGGTTCACAGCTATACGTAGTATGTACCTATTTAAGACAAACTAATCGTTTCAAAACTTTTAAGATACAGATCATACGATCGTATATGATTGTTTAAATGTACAACTATAGTACTTTATGGATAACTACGTAATGTTTAATTCATTTTTAAAACATAACTATTTACCAAAACTATGACTGTGGCAACGGTGAGGAAACTGCATTTTATTTTAACTTCGATAATAACTGAGCACGACTAAAACGTACTCATTAACGGCCAATAAGTGCTAGTGAACTGTTTACGTATTAATATTAAAAATATAATGGCGTTTAATACAACAATTATAGTGTCCCCACAGTACTCATTCGATGGGTCAGAAAATATATTACTATTTTTTCCTGAAGCTCACTAGGACTATGTTAAAACTATGACCTTTTTTTGGGACTCACTGGGGTACCTTATTCCGACCGCACCTGGAATAAAAAATAATGGCTGTTTCGGGACGCACTCAGACTTCTGGACGCTACCAAGATATTTAAAATATTGTTATATTTCAAACTTTTTTTATTTTTACATCTTTATCAATATGATTATTATTTTAAAATATATATAGCAATCTATTATATTTGGTTACTATGTTTTAACTTTTTTTTTTATGGCATCTATACAGAAAAACGAAAAAAAGTATTTTTGTATAGGTTTAAAAATTGGGTTTGGTATAAATTATTGCGCAGTAAAAATCTTATTAGTGAGTAGTGACTGAATAAAATAAATAAAATAATTTATTTATATTAGACGATGTCGTCTTTATAATTGTTTTCTTTGTTCTCTGTCTTCAAATAAACACTGAAAACTGAATAACATTTCTGATGAATAAATATACTTTAAAATTCAAACTCATAGATTCTCTAAACAAATTGTTAACACAATTGTGCTTACACAGTGTCACATGCACTTAATTTGTTACACACGGACATAATAGTTGCTTATTTAACATGCTTGTTTGTTTAATATTTAAACATTTTGATACAGACTCAAACACAAATATGAACTATATTTTCTGATAAAATATGTACGCCATAAATGAGTAATATCCAAATTGTAGCTATAGTATTAAATTCCTTATAATTGGTGTACAGTTGATGTCGCCACAATATTATTTCCACCTAATGATCCATTGATGATATATGTGCAACAATATTTAATATATAAACTGCAAAAAATATTTTGAATCCCGATTGCTTGCATATTTTTCATAAAATTAATACGATATTTTAAAATGCCAACTAACTACGTTTGTATTATATTTTTTCAAGGAAGATGATAATCATGTCATTTGAGTTATTGTTCTCAGACAACGAGTTTTCATCTTAAACTTTTAACGAGTAATATCAGAATAAATCTTCTATAATAGAGACACAAAATACTACATCAAAAATGGTTATTGTAGTTCGTGAGCTTATAAAAACAATATTTGTTTAATCACTACATGATTTTTAAGCAATAGTGATAAAGGTTCTATCATTATAAGTATAAAAAATAATTACCTTTGAATTAAAAGTTATAAGACTCTTCTATTATATTAGAGTAATAAATATTATATTCTATGATAAACATGTTAGTTAGAATTATAAAAACAAAATAATATGTTTATATTCTGTTTCGCACGTTTAACGCCTATGAATATGTATTAGTTTTTTTTAATGAGAGGGCGTTGCACTATAATATTATAGTTGTTTCTATCTGTAAGCACACGTGCCTCGTCCACACACCAAAATCAGGTTTTTGTGTTTCGATTATTATAGGTCATCACTTGATTTTTAGATACCTCTAATAATACATAATACAAAAATCAACAAGAAAATAATATTTTTTGAAATCGATATGTTGTACGATTTTTTTTAATTACTACGTGGTATGCGTATAACCCATTATAAAACAATAAAAATTGAACATAATACCATCGAAAAAACTCACACGCCCTACGAATGTCTCCAAACAAAATGACTCATTAGTTATCATTAGAATTATTCCCAATGACAACACTAAATTGACAAAAGTCTGACTGATAAAATAAATCCTACAGCCAAAAATAATTTAAAAAACATGTCTTAAATTTCACTTACCTATTTCACATTTCACATATGTAATTTTTTCTCACAAGTACAACCGATTAACATATTATTAGGCACATGATATGACATAAAATTATATGCCACAACTGCAGACTTGTTACAATAATATGTACATTGTTCATAAAATAATAAATATGCTTGTTTATTGGAAATGTTAAATCATTAACAATATTCCCCGTTCAAGGGTTTATGGATCTTATTTCAATACAAAAGTGTGTTTTCGTCCTTTGTGTAATATTTTATTATTTTTTCACCCATCACAAATAATATTATTAATGTATAGTTATTCGTTAACGTAGACGTCTATCGTACTGCGGTACTGCGTATTAATAATATTGTACATGACTGCAATACGTAAATCTGTTACATAATAATACCACTGGTACGATGCTACTATAGGTATATGCTACTATAGGTATATGCTACTATATAGGTGTATAATATAGTAATACATTTCGTATAATACGCGACGCCAGTGTGGCGTCACTCTCATCACCTGATCGGATGCGGTTACAATTATAGTGGTCACATCCTCTCACCCCCTCCACCCCATCCGCAAACAACACAACATCGGTACCTACTCACAACGTTGTTAGGCCGGTCGGTGTGTAGTGAAAAAAATGTTGTGTGCATCACCTGGTGGGGCGTTTTATATACACACAATAATAATACATTGTAGCTTATAAAACTAAAATATTATTATATATATATATATATATTGAATGCGGTAGAGGCTTATAATGGTATATTATTTTGTTAGATGTTCGGAACGTTTCGGCGGTTCCCTTCCCCCCTCGACCGCAGTCTGCGTTACCCCGACCACCACCCCACACTGGTCCGCTCCACCCCACCCCACACGACTGGCCATGCGCAGGACCACTGCACCCCGGCGGAGAAACTCGCACGCACACGCATACGCACTTACGCACTACCGCACTCCCGCACGCACACTACGCATTCGAGAGATTAGCCAAATAACTCGACGGAGATCCACACCGGCTCCTCGGCGTCCGCGACGCGCTTATATAACCGTGTCGGCTGGCCCGTCCCTTGCAGTGTGCATTGAGACCTTCAAGTGGTGAGGTGTGCCCCGGCGAGACAGAGTCGACTCAGCGTCCATAATATTGGAATACTATTGTAACGGATTCGTCTACGGAGCACCAGTTGCCGTCCACCCGTCAGCCCAGCGTTGCAGTTGCATTACCACTTGGTGGAGAGCGTCCGACTGCTACACCGTGTTTTCGCCGCCGACAACCTGTTCTGCGACCACGTGCCGTCCATTATACATTGTTGTACCTGCGCCTGCTGCGAGTACCACTGTAAGTATATTATTTTGTAATTTTATTATTAATAATATTTGTTTTGAGTCATTATTATTATTATTATTATTATTGTGTAAAATGCGTATACACCGATCACTTGTTTCGCGCCTTTAAATTTAGAATGAAAATACTCGACATTTCTTTTGTTTTTTCTGGTTATAAAAATGTTGGCACTAACCGTTTATTGGAACCATTCAATTATTGTTATTTATTTTCTACCATTTGAAACACTTGTATGACACTTGAGTGATCGTTTTCCGACGTGCCGGACTGTAATAGTTTTCATCGAATCGTTTAATTATTACTCCACATTATAGTTGTGATTTTTTGTTTCTTTATTTTTTCTATTTTTTTTACGGCAACCTGCATATTTTGTATAAAATCCTAGAGTACAATGTTTCTCCAGGAATTTCAATGCATTTTTATCGAATAACTAACCAATGGCTTATATTTTGATTTGAAGTAAGTGTAGTGGAATGGACGACAGAGGATAACCGATAAAATGTTGGTGCATCGTCAATGTATCTGATCTATCGGTGTTCATAAATAATTTATGTCCTAACCTATACGATATTTTTATTCATCTGCCAGTAATATCAATTCTGAAAGTGTACTATGATTTATGATATATTATGTACAATATATACAAATTATATGACGATGTTTTATTCTAGGACATTTTGGAATATTCTAGGCAAACGTTCAATTGCTGTCAAACGTTCACAATTTCAATCTGAAATTATGCACATAATATTTGTACCTAATTATAATTTTTATTACCTGTGTAATTTAGTCATGAATACCAATAATGATTTTATAATTTCCCTTTGACCAAATTGGTGTTTCTTAAATCGTTCTTATAAACCGAAAACAGAATGGTTTTTTTTATTTTTTATAAATTTACTTAAAATGGCTTTAATGATAGGAAAAACAAAACAGAATTTATATAAAAATATAAGAATAAAGTCTCTGTGCATATAATAGAGACTAAAATGTCATTAGATTCCATAAAATTTACATGAAACGTCCATGGTAATTTCTTAACAAATAATAAACTTTATACTTATAGTTAAAAATGATTCGTTATAATTAAGTATTAATAATTAAAAATATTACCTTCTTAATTCTAAATCAACAAAAAATGAAATTGTAACATACATTAAGGTAAAACGATTTTATTATTTTTGTTGTAATATAGTATACATACAAATTGTTTAACTTATTTACATAATTAAACATAATTTACAACTAAACAAAAATAATGACAAAACCCATAATATTATAATAAATTAATTTTTTGAATACAACATTTAGTCAAACTTTCATAATATATATATTTTCTAATGATTGTTTTATGTGAAAGTAAAACTGTAATACATTGATATTGATATTCATCACATTTAGTTTAATATTACCTATATGGCTATATACGACTATACCTACTTATATACATCTCGGATATGACAATATATTTTTTTCCGGAAACAATCCGATCGTATCCCATTATTATATATATGTTCATAAAAAAAACAAATCCCACAATTATATGATAAATGTGTTCTACATGAATTATTTATGTACTACAGTAAAACCTCGATAAGACGGAATCGCATGGGACCATGACATTTTTCCGTCTTGACGGGGTTTCCGTCTTGACGGGGTTTAAAAAAGTTAATTTAATATAATTAAAGATTACATACATATTTATTTTAAACCAGTTGGTACATATTACATACAATTTATACTTATATTTATTATAATTTTATATTTATACTTATTCATTTATATTTATTCATTTATGTTTATTTATTACATACATATTTATTGTACATTAATATTTTATTTTAATATTTTTTAAAAACGCAGCGACACGAACGTAACGATATATGATTTGATACTGAACCAAGCAACTCAGATAATGTTGTATAGTGTATAGGTACGTATCAATTTTATTAGTTTTTAATGTCATCGTACGCGCTCGTATATCGATAATCTATGGGTTACGACAGTACGAAAATAAATTTATTACACGAAAATCGTGTTATATTTCCGTCTTAGCGAGGGTTTTCATCAACTTTCATTACAAAAACGTGTCCGTTTC
The DNA here is from genome assembly GCF_001856785.1 of Myzus persicae. NCBI lineage: Eukaryota > Metazoa > Arthropoda > Insecta > Hemiptera > Aphididae > Myzus > Myzus persicae. The sequence goes on along the minus strand of NW_019101718.1, from coordinate 240,534 downwards.
CGGCTTGGCGAGGTTTCCGTCTTAGCGGGATAAAATTATATGCAATTTGAAACGGGACCAAAAAAATTTTCCGTAATACCGGGGTTTCCGTCTTACCGAAGTTCCGTTTTAGCGAGGTTTTACTGTATTATGCCTATGTAATATAATATATACATTATTATATAAATAATAATAAAAAAAAATATTATATGTTTATACTATAAATTATAATATTTATTTTGGGTACTTACGCATTATGTCTATACGACTATAAAGCTATTATTATTAAGGTGTGTACTCTAACAGACTGATTACTCAATTTTAATGTATCTCCTGTACATTAGGTACTGGACTTAACAATACCTATTTATTTATGTACCTATTAATTTTCTTTCAACTAGCATTGAACTATTTGAATCGTATTTTAAACGAAATGTAGGTATGCATATCAAACTATAATTATTTTTAATTAAGTACAGTGTGAATTAAAGACAAATCCGGAGGTCTAAAAAAATAAACATCATCATTACAACAATTGTATTTACGATACAACAATTGTTGATATTATAGAGGTATTAGTTATTGAAAATCAATATTGACAAATTAATATGAGTAATTATTTATTGTAATGGGTAAACTGTCTATTACTAACAATGATGGCCCTGGACATCACTCTTTCTATTATCAGTCCATCTATGATTAATCTGTCTATAGTCATTGGTTCACCACACTTTATATTGAATTGTTTAATTTCTCTACAATAAAAGAAAAATGTTACTGGCTTATAGACGCATTTTTGCAGTACTACATCGATGTAATTTCGACATTTTTTTTAACAAATAAAAACACATTTTTTATAATTGGTTCGTTTTCGTTCGGAAAGTTTTTATTCAATGTACCGAATTCGTTTCCAGTAAATAACACAAGCGTATCTTTAAACATATTATAATAATTAAATAGTATCCTTATTCAATTCACTGGTTATTAATATATGTTCAAATAAGACTGTTCGTATTATATTATTTTTAGTGTTCTATATTATTGAAGTAATTAATTTTATTATCGATACTCATAGTTCTTACCCAATTCCACATAATATGTACATTTTTCTTGTAACTACGGAAGTATATAGGAATGTTTGTGTCCAATTTTTTAAATCCATTAAATACATTTTACGATATGCATGGTATTTCACTACAGGATTCGGGTAAACAAAGCGCAATCTTACTAGATAAGTTTTTTCTTGATTTATAGTTGTAGGTACCTATCATCGGCGAAATTATTAAATCGTTTGTAATTATTACTATGCATATCGTGAAATGTGTTAAATGTATTAAAAAAATTGGACACAAACATTCCTATATACCTCCATAGTTAAAAGAATTCACATATTTATACTGTTGATAGATTTTAGAGGAGGTATTCGTTGTTTTTAACTATACTATTTACTATATATGTATAGTATTTATTTAATACTTTATCATATTTGATGTTTTCAGGTTATTTATTTCTAAGCTTAGACGAATTATATATCAAGACCACTGTTCCTTAAATGTTTTTTTTTATTTATCGACTCATTAACAGTAATGTGTCTGGTTCAGTCTTAATGTATTTTCTTCTGGCCATCTTTTGGTCACATTAAGCTATAGCCTATATTAATAAAATGAAAATATTTCATACTGATGTTTTTTTTTTAAGTAGTTTAGTTCTTTGCCAAATACAGAAATTAAGAAATTTAGACAAGTTAAAATAATGCATATTTCCTTTCTGATAAAATTAATATACATATATTATTATTTATAATTCAGACAACTACAATCAATAAATATTTTTTAGAAGATAACATAATAATCGCTTTCGGTTCGACCAACACTACCAGCTGATTTGGCATTATATAAAAAACTTGCAAAATGTGGAATGCAATGATTAATAGGAAAGTAAAAAACAAATCCACTGGCACTATCGATGATGGTGCCACCATAGAAGTGCATGGAGCCGTAAAAAATAAAAATGCGGAAGAGGATAATCATGAAATATCGTAAGAAACTATAATAAAATCGAAATAATCAAATGCATATTTAGATCTTTGTTTTTTTTTTTCGGTTTCCGGCCACTCGCTGCATCTACTACTGCACTTGTTCACTCTTTCCATACAGAAACTGGGAAGCGATGATGCATATGATTAAGTCGACCATCGGTGGAGGGTTCTTAGCCATGCCTGAGGCATTTCGCAATGCTGGCCTGTTGGTGGGGTCCATAGGCACCCTATTCCTTGGAGTCGCTGTCCTTGACATGATGTCGTTCATCGTGAGTATAAACATTTTTATCTATAAAATTTACCTAATTTACTGTGCGAAATTTGTGCATTTGGACTAAGCAAGATCAGGACAAATGCTGACTAACGAAAGATCAACGTAGTTAGGTTGGATTAGCTTATATTACATTAAGTAAATTGTCAGTTTTGGACAATAAAATCATGAGGTCACTGCCTTTTTTTATCACATACGTTTGCTATGTTTACATTCAAAATATTCTAAGAACTTAATAGACATAGTTTTCGGTAAGTTAAACATAGGAAGTCATAATAACTCTTGGAAAAAATTTGAATGAGGCATAGTATCATTTATATTATACATGCGTCCCCTTACCGATCCACTGAGACATTCCTATGGTATACAACAAGCCACAGGTACCTCATGGCTCATTCCTTTTTTACTGTTGATGCACCGACCGTCTAAAACCGGCCGAAACTATTATAAAATATTAATATCTCTACTGAAATGTACATATGGTTATCAACGAAATTATAGTATGTAATGCATATTATAATGTTATTTAATACCTAACTATATTTACGGTTGTATATATTATTACTGTTGTTTATATTTATATAATATGCTTAATGCTTATAATATGATGTATAGTAATAACAGTTTTTTATTTTTATTTAACTGGGTAAACGTAGGTAATTTTACCATTGTTATTTTCTAATAACAAAGCATTCATAAATAATGATATGTCTTTTTTTTTAATATTCTTATTACTTAGATACTAAAAATTTACATAAAAACCGTGTAAAATAATATTAACGATTGTATAACTAAAATACGTAAGAAATATGAATATTATTTCGATAGCTCGACTTTATTATATATCCTAATGCTCAATCCTCAATCTCCTTTAACCATGAACCTTTATTATAACTTATTATATACAATATACATAATTATATATATACCTTTATTATACTTCTTGTGTTTTTCTATGCCTACCATATTACAATCAAAATGGATCTTAAACTATCTTAATATTCCCGGTTATCAGTTTAACAATATTTATATTATTAAATACTGCTTAGTCTATCAACCTACGGCCACCGTACTGCAAAAAAAAAATGTACAACTATTATAACTTATAATAACATAACTGCAGTCATTATCACCACACATGGCAATCATATGTCTCTATGCATTTGGAAAAAAAGAAAAGAAAATAATAATAATAAAAAAAACGAAAAAAAAACACAATCTCTAAATATAAAAAAATATTATATTTTTCAGTATAAACATTTCAAAACTTGAGTTATCACTTTAGGTGTTAAAAAAATATACATAAATAATAGAAACGTACTAGATTATTTCATACATTATAATTAATTTAAAAAGAATGTGAACACTTTACCTTAAAATAAAAATTTCTGAATATTTGCTTTTTTATTTAATAAAAATAATTTTCTAAATTCATTAGAACAGTTTAAAAAGACAATGTTAAGTAAGCATAACCTAGCAGCAAATTCCATTTAATTACAGAAAATTCTTGTAATTTTGTAAATTCCTACAAAACGTTGGTAGTTTTAAATGTAGGGTTTGATATGTACAATACATTGCACCCAATTTCAATTTTTTTATCAATAAACTATTGACTACTAAGTTAATGTCCATTTGAATTTCATGAACTTAGAAATTAAGCTTAGTTAAATAAACGTGTGCCCAGGAATTGGGCCACAATTAACCTTTTTTCAAAAAGGTATTCGGTAATTGGGCCACTACAATTTTACATTTTTAACAGGTAGATCCGGTGATTGGATCACTATTTTAACTATTTTTTATTATTGTATCCGGTAATTGGGCCACTGTTAAACTAATATGTCATACCTATATAAATATTACGTGTATACGAAACTTAAATCGAAGTCACCGTGTGTCTTATCTTGACACTTATATTAGTGACCATGCTATTTTCCCTTCGCATATATGGGCTTTACGTTCTGAATCTGTAACTCAAACTACAAATGCCGTCGAGTCCTTTCATTCACATTTCAAAAACAATTTTTATATGTCACATCCAAATATTCATAATTTTGTAAATGTTTTATTGGGGGTCAATCCGAAGTATATATTAAAATGAGAAGCATAGGAACGCTAAAAGCAAGAAAACGAACTTTGATTCGAAAAATAATATATTTTTAATGAAATTCAAAATTATGAAGAAGGGAAAAAGAATAGATTTGAATTTGTAAAATGGGTATCACATTATTTAAAAAAATAATTGTATTTTTAAATATATAAAATCATTTAAAATTATTTGACTAATTATTGTATTAGTAGATTTGTGAAATCTGTGTGTGTGTTATTATTTTAAAAGATAAGTGTATATTATAGAAAAAATATTTATAATTATTATTATTGGACTAATGTTATTGTCCTCATATATTATATGAAATTTGTGAGATCTGCGTATGACATTATTAAAAAAAAAATTATTGTATTTCATGCATTATAAAAATAATTATTACTTAATAAACGTTATATACTTGTATATTTTTATGCTGTACATTTATGGCCCAATCTCCGGGTACACTTTAAAAATATAGATTTTATTTGTGGCCCAATTTCCAGGTAGTAAAATGTAAACAATTATCATATATGAAACAGGTAGGTAAAATGTGACCCAATTACCGACCGCCCAAATAAACTTATGTAACATTTTACTTCACTTAACTATTAATTTATGTACCAGCCATTAACTTAAATAAGCAACGAGTTAATTTTAAATTAGACCAAGCTAAGTTTATAATGTATATGAAGTAAATAATACTATGAGTTTTAATTAAGTTTATGTATAGAATATTAGAAAATAATATTTACAATTTACATATTATAGGTACTAAAATCCTTGATAAACTGTAGTTTAATGAATTAGGTATCCATTAAAATTAAGTCGAGGTGTCATTAAACTAATAAAATATTGCAATAGTATAAGTATATATTTTTTTTAAATTAAATTAATTTTTTTCTTGAATTTCATTAGATTTACAACTTTTTCTTTATTGAGTAAAAATGATTGATCATTACTTGTCCAGCTTTGGGCTTCAAGTGTAGTGAATAATAGCAATTCCCATAATATTTAATAATGATATTACTTTACTGGAATACTAAATTGTGAGTGTGTTTAGGTTCGTGCCTCGCAGATGTTGCGATCCGGCTTATACGCTGCCACCATTTTGGCAGGACAAAAAGAAAATAATGAGGGAGTCGAAGACGAGCATGACAAAGAGCCGATAGATATTAATAGCAAAAAACTCATATTGAAGCCTCTAGACTACCCGGAAACAGTGGAGGCAGTGTTTAGGTACGGTTCAGGAGGCCGCTTCGCGTCATGGGCCCCATTTGTCAAGTATGTGTATAAATTAATGTATATTGATAAACAAATTATAATACCCTCCGATAACCATTATGCATATTCTTCTAATAAAACATGCATTTACAAATTATTATAATTTATACCTCACAGAATTATATGGTCGATTTCGACGAATGGCATAATAATATATTATTATAAAACAATTATACCAGAATTTCGAATTATTTACATAAGATTTAGTACCTATAGGTACACATAGTTACTGCAGTGGTTTTCAAACTAGGTGCTGCGGCACACTGGTGTGCCGCGAATATCCACTAAGGGTGCCTCGGTTTTTCCATAAATTGAATTGTTCATCTAAAAAAAAGGTCAGTGTGCCGTAAAAATATTTTGAAGTGTACGGTGTGCCATGTATAATAAAAGTTTGAAAACCACTGATATATTATAATGTAATGTGTTGGAGATTTAAATATAATAATCATAATATCAATTAATATGTATTCGGACAACAACAATTTCTTTAAATAGGCATGTTTGATCGTAAAAAGGTCGTAGAGGTATATTTAGCAGCTTCGCACATACAGTTTTCAAACCTTCCTAGAACATAATTATGTATTACAGCTAAGATCCCTTTGATTTTTAGAATTCTGGGCTAATGCGCCTAGGTACCACCCCTACACTCTTTATACTTACCTATTGCAACATTATATATTTCTTCTATGAATTTAGAATCTATATATATTTCTTCGGCGCTCACCGATATATTACTAACCGTCAAATATTTTGTTTGTTTGTTTGTTTGTGTGTTTGCTCACTTCACTTCACCGTAACTCCACGAACAGAAAGTTCACCACTATATCATTGATCGCAACTTATTACGGTGTCAACATCATCTACGTGTGCGTCGTGGCTAGCACCAGCAAGCAGGTATGGCGTAGATAAGTCCGGATACTAATATATATGCCCGATGGTTAATAATAACATACAATGTAGTAGCAACACTAACAAGTTTATTTTTATTGCATACATGGTACCCACCACGTTTATCGTCCCACATTTATACTGCACGGTGCACTGGACTTAACATAGGTTTTTTGACTCTATTACAATGTTATATGAAAACACATTATTAGAATGAATTCGGCTCTCAAAGCATTTACACGAATTAAGTACCTAATTATGCTTTATTATAAGTTGGCTATTTCATATTTGTATGAACCACGAAAACCAACATTCGAATTCATTCAATTGTGAGTTCATAATATTTGAATATAAATTTTAATTGAACAAAAATATACATTGAATTATTACAACTATCATTTTCTAATAATATGCAGTATAATAATAGTCCAACGTTATGTTATGTTTTAATAAAAAAATTGTTAGAAAAAAGTTATTGACGAGAAAGAACGTGGTGGGACGTCTTGTTTATATTATAATATTATAATACTTAAACACTTACTCGAGTAACAATACTGTCAACAGAATCGTTATTTCTTATTACTACTCATACTTATAATAATTAATAGGTACTTATATAAATATATAAATGTATATATACATATATATACAGAATCTTCCAGAATTAACTGTAAATTTTTTTATGAGGTTCACTAATATTTTCGAAATTTGATTTTATATTCATACTTGATTGAATGATTGAGTATTAAGTAAAATTTTAATTGATTGAAAAGAAACTTTAAGATTGTAATTGTCCACAACTAAAATCTATTTTTACATGCGGTTATAAACTATAAGGTTATAAATTAAAAGCAGTACCTACTATTTTGGAATTTTGATGGGAGATCGAAGATGCTAAGTAAACTGCTGCAGGTTATCGTAAGCTCGAAAAACAATTTTAATTAAATCTTAATAAAATAATTGTAATGTTCTAAGAACAATTCAATAACGAGACTCATTGAACGCACCGTTGTGTAAACGTCTTGTACAAATGTACAGCCTCTGTACGACTTTAAAATAACAGATTATCTACCCTCCTCCTTTTCCGTTACAGCTCGTCGACCTTTACACTACAGGTGCAGAAATGGGCACTTGGAGCTACGCATTTCACGATTTGAACATCCGTTGGTACCCCTTGGTCGTAGCTCTATTGATCATTCCTATGGGAATGATACAATTTATTAAATACTTGGTACCATTTTCTACCATTGCCAACGGACTCATTTCGGCAGGCGCCGTAGTGTTGTTTTACTTCATTTTCACTGACGACGGAGGACGCGACCCTCTCCTGCCAGAAGAACGCTCCAAATTGGTGGTGTGGCCGATGACTCGCTGGTCACTGTTTGCCGGAAGTGCTCTTTGCTCAATGGAAGGCGTTGGCATGGTGAGCATTGTTTTTTTACATATTTTTTTTTTGTGGAAGCCTAAATTAATATAAATATCTAGCAGCCAAAGCAAAGACAAAATAATATACATTATTACACAATTTCGTTTAGATTTATAAGATTTGGTTACCAGTATTCTATGAAAGTATCCAAATATTATTTAAAATATTATGCATTTTATAAAATATATTTATCATATTACGTTTAGGACACAAGTAGACACAATATACTCGGAACAGTCAACACTATAATATTAAAGACATTTGTTTATTTTTTTTTTCGTACCCTGCAAAGCTACAACGTTGTTATACAAATTACTACACTATTTGAGAGGTAACGTGTGGAAAGAATATGGTATACACATAAACGTACTTAGTGATATACATTTTACTCATCAGGGGTTATCCGTGAATTCATCGGTGACTACAATTATCTCACAAAGAATCAATGTAAACGTGCTTAGAATGGGTAGATTATACATCTTTGGTATTTGAAATGAAGGTATGTTGTTCTTTTTGGGTACAATTTGTACATTCCACTGACTATCGAACGATCGAGAACACTTAAAATTAACAAAGAACTTACCAATGACCAAAGAAACCCAAAAATTAATACAATTAAAAAACGAATTTCAGTGCAACCTTATCATATACATATATATATATATATATATATACTTGAAATAAATATTCTTGAAAAAAGTCATAAATTAATAATTATAATCATTTACAAACGAGCGCCTAATAATTCGTAGTACATAATATGAATAAAAAATTTAAAGTATGTAACTATTATAAAAATATTTAATACCTGTTTATATCTATAAAATGTAAATGCAAAATACGCAGAACTTATAAAATTATGTAATTTATATGTATAAAAATGAAATAAATATAACATTAATATAAAATTCCGATAAATATCAACAAATTATTGTGTTCATATTATCTGTCGATTACATTTGGCGGCGTTGAAAAGATAAATTAATCGTTCTCAATTGTATTTTACCGATTCCACAAGCTGATTAACAGGTACCTCTGGTACCTATACGATTTTAGGATCAGGTTTATGGAAATTATTTCAATGGTGCATTATTTTGACTCGAAAAAAATAAAATATGTGAACCTCACCAATATTATTAAAAATAAATTTAAACCTTTTAGTACAAATATATGTTTCTATATTCTGTATAAACATAAAACACCACCGATATTATAAAAAATCAAATTTATATTTAAATATAAAATAATAACGGTAGAGTTAACATTATATATTCGAAAGTTGGTGTTAGTGAAATTCGCATTTTTGTCAGGCTAAAACAATATACCTGCAATATTTACATTTGAGTACAAAAAGGGTATAATCGGTGGAATTTACTATAGTTGTCCTTTTTTTCCAACTTTTATGTCCTAACTAAAATTTAAGATACAGTAATAGTGTCAATATTTTGATAGTGCATCAAGTTATATATTTTTAGATTCTTGAAGTAGTGTACGCAATTTATTTCATATTCATATAATATATAGGGTGTTTCTGAAATTGATGAGGTCACAAGTAAATGAGCACCCACTGTGATGGCCCAACAAACATTTTATTGAAATGTATGAGATAATAACAAAGTTACGGTTAACAGAGTTTTAACCATTAAATGATTAAATTTATTGCCATACATTTAAGTTAGGTGTTGTAGCCTTGTAAGTGTACCAGGTCTTACGTTATCTGAAAAATACGAGATTTTCAATTTATAAGTACGGTATTTACTTATTTGAAAAAAATTAATTGTTTTCATGTTCGGATAACTTTCAGGTAACTCTTTAGGTTCTATTAGATCTAAAATTCATAAGTTAAATGTATGTATATATATTTTAATATTTATACATGTGGGGCTCACTATAAATAAAATAATAACGATAGAGTCCCTTCATAGGTACCTAATATGCTATTTTAAAAGCAATAGAATATAAATTTGAAGTGATTCGATCTTATTTCGTTTGTAAAAATGACTATTATAGTTTTTAGTAGTTCACTACCTACTTAATTTAAGTAGTTAATTATATTTTACAGCTATGATCATAAATTGATTGAATGTTGAAATAACACATTTTAAATACATATATATAAATCTCAATAGTATACAATATATTGTGTGTGAATAGGAAAATCTCAAATTTATAAATTACAAAATAGCTTTTCCACTAATTTGATAAATGCCAATACATGGGAATTTCATATGTATATTTAAACATGTACTACCTATTAAGTTAAACATCTATTATACCTATGGGCAGTGTTTGATTTGGAAAAAATTACAAGGTGAGAAAATGTATTATTTAAATGATATATTTATTGTGAAAATTGTATTTACCTGAATATTTAAATGTCTTATTGATAAGAATATAATTAAAATGAGTGTGGTATACCTAAAAATATATGTTTTTTTTAAAAATAATTTCTAATTCCACCTCCACGTATCCTTGAATCAAGAATCACTGCCTGTAGGCTATTGTACTATACTATTTAAGACTAAATTGTGCTGTCTTGTTGAATATGTCACCCGATCGTCCATCTCGCACCGTTTTCCCCGTACCTGTCACGTATAAAGCTGATGCACATCGAAAACACAATGAAGAGACCACGTCAACTCGCTGGGCCTCCATACACACTACACTGGTCTATGGTTATCATCGTGATACTCAACTTCGCTTTGGGATTCTTCGGATATATACGCTACGGGGAAAGGTGCCTGGGCAGCGTGCCACTCAACTTGCCTCAGAATAACAGGTTAGCTGTTAGCATAATATTCTGCATATATATTACCTATACTTTACGCCTGAATATGCGGTGTATTATTTATTTTACTGTAACCGTCGATTTCGTGCTTGCACAGACTTTCAGAGGCTGTAAAAATCGTGGTGACTTTGGGAATTCTCATGACTTACGGACTCCAGCTGACCGTCACCGCGGACCTAGTGTGGCAATGGCTTAATGGAAAGACTGAGAATAAAATTTACCGGAGAATTGAATCGAAAAACGAGGAAAAGGCAGCAAAGGGTCTTCATTATTATTTAATGAGACTTATGTTGATCATTGGGACCGGTAAGTGTATATACGAGACATCATAAGTTGTTGAGAAAATCATTAATGGACGTCTTATGTTCGTGATTACAGTAATTGTCGCGACTGTAGTACCCAACGTCGGGCCAATGATTTCTCTCGTCGGCTCCGTCGGTTTTTCAGTACTTGGTCTCGTGGTACCCGTGGCATTGGAAACCGTGTGGTATTGGGACCCAAAAAGCGAGGATGATTTCGAAGACACCGTACAAGAGATGAACTGCGATGCTGAAACAGTGGAGGACGGAAATGGATTGGCGTCAGCAGCGGTGCTGATGTCAAAGGCTGCAAAGATTGATAAAGCCAGACGGAAAATAGCCAATCGCCGAACCTTACGACACGTGAAAAATGCTGTTTATGTCATGATGGCTTTGTTCGCACTGACCGGCGGAGCCTTCTACAATTTACGGGAAATGTTGACTCAGGCTCCGAGCCACGACATGCCGGCACCAGCCATTCCTCGTATTGAAGCTTAACATTTTTTTAAATTTCGATTTTTTTATTACTTTACTATTATATTATATAATTATCTGTAATTACAAATTAGTGTTAAGAATGGTGTCTATGGAGAGACAATATTATAATATTATCGTTTCTCAATCACTGCATGAAATTTTGATATTTTTCACAGATAAACATTAAAATATTAAAGACTGCACATATTGGACTATAACCGTTGGTTATGAATTTCCTTCGATGTTCCTCATCGCGATAATATTGTCACTGTGTAGAATGCGTAATTATTGTGAAACGCACACGTCTTTAACGTACAGCCTTAGGCTACTTAGTTATTTAGTTGCGGTTTTTTTTTAGAACGTTTTTTTTAGTTATAGTTTTAAACAAAGAAATACATTTTAATTTACTTCAAAGAGCATAATTTTATAATATTTTTTCATCAATATTTACTATTATTTTTACTCATTATTGTAGATTTAATTTATTAATATAATCACATTAATATTTATTTTATTTTCTTATTTTTTGGTAACTTTAATATTATCCTAAACAACCATCATATCCTCCTGACCACCAATAGTTATAAGTGCCTAAATAATAAATAACTCCGAGATTAGAGTAACAAATTCAATGTTTTTGCTAAAACAGCATATTTTGATAAATAAATATAACATGAAACATAATAATATTATGTATAGGCCATAGGGTTAAAGACCTAAAGCTTGAAATCTGTTACCGGATCTTACAAAAAACCATACATTCCGGAATTTTGGGAACCTTAAATCGGTTGTCGGTTGTCGGTTATCGGCTACCGTCACGATTTTCCAGTTAACATAAAACTCTATAATAACATAATATGTTTTAACCGGTTAAGAACCGATTACCGATATTTATTAATACCGAGTACCGACTACCGTTACTTATGGACTATAATATGTTTAATTTAATTTAGCTACGTAAGTAGAGCTCGTAGCTACTATAATATTTAACTTCTTAAAACTATTTTTAAATCATGCTACATGTGGAATCAATTTGGTTTTAAGAAACTGAAAACCTACATTTTTTTGAAGCGGTTATCGCTTCATTGGTAACCGGAAATATTGAATATAGGACCGGTAATGTGTTACCGCTAACGACAGGACCAGTATTTATATACATTTTCGTTACCGTTAAAGCGGTAAAGAAAATTTTGGTAACGATTTCAAGCCGTTAAACCATACAAAAATCGAATGTTATAATTGAACGTGCATTGTGTAGGAATTCCAGTGGAATCTTTGAGATGTTCCTGAATCAGGTGCCCGTATTTGTCGTTTTTATTGCCCCGTCATAGATGATAGATGTGCAATATATATTGCACGGATACTAATAATTATTCACAAAATGTTTTTTTTTCTTTTTCAGTAGTACCTAAGCCCATTGTTACTTCATAATACAGTGACTTACACACGGTTGAAAGGGGCGTTTAATCCCCACTTGATATTTTTTTAATATACGTATAGATATATAAAAAATTAATAAAACTAAAAAAAAAATGTTGATACTTTTACACACATATATATATATGTATAATATTTTAATTCAACCACTTCCATTGAAAGTATCTGAGTACGAAACTATATTATACTATTATACAAGTAGTACTATTTATTTAAGTATTTTTTAAATATGTAAACTTAAGAAAATATAGTCTTGTATACGTGTTAAACGTCTCATTGTAAATAAATTAAAATAAAATATGAAATTTGATAAACCTAAATAAATGAAAAGTATGAGTAAGTAGGTTAGTTATATTGTGATTGGAAAAAAGTGGTTTAATTAAAGAAAGTCTAACTATTCAAATTATCAGTTCAAACCCGTCAAAAACACGAAACGGGTGTGGCACATTTTTATTTAAATGTTCAGGTAGAAAAGGTACGATTTTTATTTCAATCAAAAGTAGTATTTTCTTGAACTCCAATCTCATGCCATTGCATCCAAGTCAATTGTCGTCAAATATATTTTTTTTTAAAATTGAGAGAATTTTGGATTACAACAACATTGCTCTTATATTGAGTGACAGCGAAATTAATATTTATACAGGTAAGTTATATAAGTTATAACTTACAATAGGGTTTAAAACGTCAATGCTCAATGGACGTTCAAAATACGTTCAAGTGCATACACACCACTTCGACTATTCGAGATGTCGACACTAATCCAAGAATGGGTAAGTAATATGGGTCAACAATTTTGTTTGTATAATTTTTTTTTTTTTTTGTATGTTTCCAAATCAATACTTATAATAAACAATGTGACAAGAAAAATATATAATTTTTGGAGAGATAAAATTGCAAATTATAGGTAATACTTGATAAAAACAATTTGAAAAAAAAACCCATTCAAAAAATCTAACTTACAAAAACAATACATATTATGATATATTGATGTCTACTTAAGATTATTATTAAATTTTTAGGTATGTTTTCAGCTACAACAAATACGATTTTTAAGATTGTTATTATAATTATAATGGTACTTATTAATTGATTATTTTATAATACATTTTCTAATTTTAAAAGTTTTATTAGGTACCTAATAATAATATTGTATATAATGATGTAGGTATAACAATAAAACTGAGCAATAAATTGAATATTTCAAAATTCTATTGTTACCAGCTAAAAATAATTCCAATTTGGTAAAAATTCATGAACTATGATTATTACTTATCATAATCGTTACAAAATCAAGTAACCAAAATAAATCAATAAATGATGGTTAATGTAAAGAAGATAATAAATTAATAAACTATTTTCGATTCCACTTCAACTATTGTACATTTCTTTTTTTCACAACAAATTATTTGATTTTCATTCAAACAAACTCTTAAGTTTTCACCTAGTACGCGTGGGTATTAGGTATAAAACTATAAAAGTTATATCCGTTTAATACAATTAGTACCCACACGAAGATGAAGATCCTATATTAAACAAATTTAACTGTTTAGTAAAAATTTTCAAAAATTCACTAGGAATAGAAATTATAAACATAATATAATTATTATGACATATTGGTGAAAACATTATTATTATTCATTACCTAAATTAAATTATTAAAATAATACTTTTAAAAAAATGTAAAAATGTAGGTACCTACTAATTGACTAGTTGCTAAACACGTCATTCAACTAGTTGTGCAAAAGAAAAATTATCAAATAAACAACGTTTTTTCTTTGATGTGTTCAATTTAGATAGTAAATAAATTTATTATTTATTCACTATAATCAATGATACTATGTTAGTTATAAATAAGTTTGTTTTAGTTTACTTTGTTTTAACTACGTTTTGTAATTTAATTTGTTATTCTAAATCGAATTAGACGAAGGTATATTAAATACGTCCACAAACATATTCAGGCACTCGGTTATTTCTTGAAATCTTATAAATAATATTTTATAATTTTGACTACAGTGGCGGAAATTGTCAATTGAACACCATTAACTTCCGATACAATTTTTAAACAGACAAAGCAACAAGTATTCTTGCACGATTCCTACTGATTTTGAGGATTTACATTTTACACAGTCGGTTTAAATGATATAGTGTTATATTAAATTAATAATAACAAGATAATGTCATTAACAATTTAGTAGACGTATAAAATTATATACCCGTAGATTATCGTATTATGTATTATTATATACATATGTCTACATCGTAATAGTTAAAAACAATTATACGGCAAAGCGCATTTATAATTTTCGAGATAACGACGGCGCAATGCCATGAAAATAAAATAATTATTCATTTAAATCGGAACCTATCTATGTATTGATCTATCAATATTGCAGGTCATTAGAAGTTTAAATTTTTTTTTAATATTATTTGAATGAGCCACATCAACAAAGATTATTGGCTTTACTTAAGGAAGGAGAAAAAAAAGGGTTTACGTGTTATACATTTTGGTACAGCATCATATAAGGTTATATAAATTGGTTGATTTTAAGTATTTGGGAGTTTTTTCAACGTTGTCGATATGTGGACAATATAGTGCTTCGTGGAGGCTGTCAGCAATTTGAAAATTTGATCGATTGTCAAAAGTTAAAACTAGTGTAGTATCGAAAACATATCGACCTTAAACTTCTCAATAAACAACTCTTACACTCCCGCCATACTGTACCTATGTAATATATATTATAAATGTATTATAATTATAAGATACACAACAAAATTAAAAATACAAAAACTTTTGTATTCTCCATGAGGTATATCAAAATATCAATTAGTTAACTTTTTAACAGTAGATATTTATTACATAGGTATACTAAGTATAGCTACAATATTTAAAAGTTATTTTAGATTCTGAACTGAGCGAGGGATATGACGTGTTGATTTTACAATGATGACTGATGAGTATTTATTTTTATTTTTTTGTCTGTGTACTTACACGATAACTAGTCGAGATAATGGAAATAAATTTTCAACTTCAGCATCTTAACTAATTTTTTCGACATTGGATATTCAGCATAATGATTTCACAAGGGAATTTTGAATATTTATTTTAGTATATTCTATACATCAGAGATGGCGAACCTATGACACGCGTGTCACTCTGTGACACGCGCACACTATCTTAGTGACACACACAAATGTGTAAAAGTTTGATAATATTAAAGTTTTGAAAAAAAAATTGAAGTGTTACCAAAGTAGTTGACACGCTGGGAAAACAAAATCCAACCAATATTTTTATTTGACACGCTGGTACAAAAACGTTCGCCATCCCTGCAATACATGGTTACATTTTCAAAATATTTTGACTCTTTTTGAGCTATTTATAGGCATAAGACATTTTTTGTTTTAGTATTTTTCCTATACATATCAATAAAAATTATTAGGTATGGTAAAAAGCTGAAAAATTGAATTCTATAGTTTAAAAATAATATAATATAATATAATATCAGTTCACAAATATTAAAAATACATATAGCCACGATTGGTTTTTAAAATACTTTTAATGTTCAAATGTTGACAACATTTATCAAAATCACTAAAATATACAAATTATTTTGTAGTTAAAAATGTATAAAATGTTCATTTTTTATAGCTTAAGATTGAAAATTTAAAACAAGGTTACTAAAAAATGTCCAAAAAAAAAAAAGATTTCTCAAGTATTTTATAATATAACCAAAAAATCAGAAAATTTATTATATTTACACAGTTTTTTTTTTAAATATACACATTAAATTAAAATTTAAACAAAATTAGATATTGAAGCCGGGAATGAAAGTTTTAACTATTTTTTTTTTAATTCATAAATATGATTCGTGGTTACTTGAAACTTATAAAAAAATTAAAGCAAAAATTAATTCAACCTGTTGTTTTGTTAATAGCAAAATACATTACAATATCATCATAAAATATACATACAGTAATAAAATCTGTTAGACCATATCTCTCAAAATCGTATTTCGAACACAATGATATTATACAATTGAATTCAAATTTATCATATACATTACAGTGACCCAAGTGACACATATGTAATTTATAGCAAACCGGTATTCATTTACCCACTATTTAATATTTTTATTAAGTATGAATATTGCATATTATAGGTGATATTTCTATTGTAAAATGTTTAGAACGGATTTCAAAAATTTCATTCAATAGTTAGTAATAATAATTTTAAAAATATATATTTAAACAGAAACATTTTTTAATGCAATGAAAAATATAATACAAACTTAAAAGTAAAAGGTCTCGATAAAATAAAAGTACCGATAGATAAATGTTTTCAAAAAATATAAATTAATTAAAGTACTTAAAAAAATGCCATCAAAACTTATGACGATAAAAAAGTATTCAATAATTTATGTTAATTTAATGCTTATAAATTTAAGTTAAACATTTCAACTGTATATGAACACCGAACAGGTATTTATTTTCTATAAATAAATATTAATACGAAACGCTATGATTAAATTAATTTAGTTCTATTAGGTACACCAGTTATAATCTTAGCAGAAAATGATAAAATGATACAATTAATTCAGATTAATTCAAACAATCATACAGTATGAATAAGTTAATAATTGTTATCATTAACATTAAAACTTAAATTGAACATTTATAATAGGTACTATTCTTAAAGTAGTTAAGTACTAATGTCTAATGCAAACACTACCAAGAGGTTATAACAGTGTAAAGTTAGATATATACTCGTATATAATATCTTAAGTCTACATATATAATTAATATGATAATAAATAAATAAAATAAAATATTATATGTAACTACCTAATCAAAATATATAAAAAAATCAATTCAGATTTGACGCAAATAATAAATTTAGAGAAAAAAATTCAAACTTGGCTTTTTTAAAACTAAATCATGGCTACAAGATATTTCATAAAATGTAATTATATTAATTAAAAATAAAAAATGGTTTCAAAATATAAATTTAAATACTATGACTTATTATTTTATGAAGATATTATTATAAATTTATTAACATTATAGTTCATCTAAATGTCACTTAAAATAATTATTAACTTATGAACTATTTTGTAATTATCAACTATCGTGTACGGTTATCATAAAAAAAAAACTGTAGTGCTTATTAGTTATTAATTATTATTGAAACCACAGGAATTCAGCATTGATTTAAAAATATTGATATTGTAATTTATTAATTAATAGTACCACAATGAAGGAATAGCTTGATAATTTTGACTTTCCTTTAAAGTTTATCTTCAACACCTCCATTATTGTCTAAGACTTAGGTACATTATCCATACAAACAAATAAAAATAAAGATGACTGATTTTGGTGAAAACAAAACAATTTCGCTGTGATAAAACTTTGAACATTGAACCTTATTATTATTTTGTAAAGATATACGATTCTCGCTTTAGGATTTAAGGTACATTGAGAATATGACGTAATAATTGAATAAGACTGAAAACTTATCAGGATAAGCCATCAATTTCTTATAAATATTGAATATTATAATAAATAATGTATATAGCGGTTCTGGCAATTTAAACGACAAAAATAGTAGTATTAATAATATATTATGTGTATGTTGTTTTGATAAAATAATTCGTAAAGAACGGTTTTATAATTAAAGTGCGCAAATAATAAATCATACCATAACAATTATGAACACTCGTAGGTATTTAAAATAATTGGATATACGAATAGTAATAACATCTATTAAATTATTATGTATTATTTTAATAAGTATATGTTAATACTGAGATAACCGAAATCGATTCCTACAAAAATCCATAGGTGATACCGGCGTATAATTAAACCATGGGATACGTAGGTGTACAGTGCACATGCTAACTGTCTTATCGTCGTCGTATATTTGTGTTGCCGTTTAATAATAATATAATATATAATAACTTATTATTGGAATACGCACATTATGCGATATTATTATTATTGGTGTTCGGTTTTCCGAGCTTTCGAATTGCATTCGGTTACGCGTGTTGCTCGCTCGACGCCCATGGTCAGAGTAATTATTATCGCGCGCGTTATCGCTATTGTCATTACAAGGCGCCGCCGTCACCACTTTGGGACGTATAACTGTTTCGATTGATTCTATCATTAAGACAAATTAGTGCAATCTACGCACTCAATTATAATTATGTCGTCTCTACACAATATTATTATCACATTCTGTTGTCAAATTCGTCCATTCATTGACATATTATAATAGTTTCGTATGATAGTCGAGTAATAGTCACAAAGCAACAACATCGGCAGTAACACGACTTCACCGCATTTATCGACCGAACAGTTTAGCCAGCGCAGATTTAAAGAGCATAGAAGTCACCACTGATAGATGATAATGGTGACCGCCTGCAATCTACGTAATCGGCATCGAAATTAATTAAAATATTTCGATAATAATAATTGTAGTCGTCGTTATATATTTTACTCATATTCGCCCCAAGTCTAAAATAAATCTGTTCAGTCTGTCGACGCCGCTCACATCGGACGGACGGCCTGCCTTTGGACACATTGACCGGACAACGGGACAACTGGACGAGAAAAGCAGCAGCAGCGACCGTGACAATTGAGGAGAGCGAAGAAAAATCGCAGCGTTTCCGCTGCGACACCGTCAGCAGTAGCACATCATACCAAAATCACCATCACCACTACCACCTGCAACCCTCCCAGCTGCTAAAGGTAAGAGTCGTTTTTCGCTTGTTTTTTTACCCAATTCGATTGGTTATTTTTATTTTGTCATTGTGTACACGTGTCATCTTCATCGTGTGGAGGTCGTCGACGCCTTTAGGTATATTAATATATATATATATATTATAATAATATATATACGAGCGCAGAAACTTGTATATATAGATATAATTATGAGCAAGGTACAATAATATTCGTAGTGATGCGTGACGCAAGCGTCATGTAGAGTAGCCGCCACCGCTCCCTCGAATCTCGAGAGGATGTAAACATTTTTTTTTAGAAGCATTTACTCTTGTTAATAGCGGTAAAGAAATAGGAAATGTACATATAACGACTACCTACGCGATGTCGGCGATAAGAGTAAAGCACGGTGAAATAAGTAGATTGTATGTTTTTATTTATGCAGGTAAACCTGCTCTTGAGATACAAGTGATTCGACGAGTGTAAACAGTTATTATTTCGAATCATTATTTTTTTTTTCCTCGTCTTTATCGTCGTCATTTGCGTCCAATGTAGTTAACGTCTATAACGACGTGTGTTGTTGACAGACGCAGTATTTATATTGCCTATAGGGAAAAGTCTTTTCGTCTGATAATGATATCACTGTACACTTTGTGCAATTGTACATACAAACAGTTCCCATTAAAAAAGACATAAGAACAAACTATACTGCTTTATTATTTGATGACCACTCAGTATCCACATTTTTACATAATATAATATTTTACTTCAAAACGTAATCGAGTAGGTATGTATTTTTACTTATTTGATTGGAACTAAATAAATATTTCTTTAGCATTTGAATGTTTAAAAAAAAACGATTACTTTATGAATTTTGTTTTATAAGATATGGTAAACTGAATAATCATCGAAACCGGGTGGTCTGACTTTTACATCGTTTTAATAAAACGATACATTCATGATTTATAAATGGTTTCAAACGTCCAATAAAGACACATTTTTATAAAATGTTTAAAAAAATATCATAAGAAATTGAAAATGTTATTTAAGTATCTACTATGTTGGTTTATTATATGAAACAAAGTTAGTAAGAAACATAGTTCATAAAATGGCATATCGATTTGAAATTTAAATGTTACATATAATTGTACTATTTTTTCTTGACAAAAGTATCCAAGAATATCCTAAGAAATATAATACATTCTGTATTCAGTAATTCGGTAAATTAGTCATCAAACATAATAATATTATATGAAGGTCTACCTATCTATTATGTATTTTATACTTAAGATGTATAAGTTTTATAGTTAGGCGAGTACATAGCTTAAATGTATCTAAGTGACATTAACACATTATGAATCGGTGTATATCAATTAATGATTAAGATTGAAAACATTTTTAAAAATTATTAAAAATGAACAAAAATAAGTTGTGCAGCTGTCTTAGATTACATATATTTTGTATGTACCTATTCAAACTATACAGATATATTTACTACATTGTATATTACTACAATAATATATAGAACAACATCCAAATTTAAAATAAAATATTATTGTCTTACATACACATAAAATAAAATAAATGCAAATTCCTAATTTTAAACTAATGCTTGAATTAATATTTTTTATTTCATGTTTATTGACATATAACGATGAGTTATGTGGAAATTTTCAATTAATAACATAATTTTCAACAGATTAAATCACCATTCAAACGCTAAATATGATATATTTGTATATACCTAACTAATATGCCTAATAAGATTTTATTAATTTTCAAACTATCTATTTTATTTATTTTATTTTTACAATTGACTAAAGATAAAATAATAAAAACTTAAATTAATCAGAGCAGTTTAACTTGAAAATTTAAGAATTATTTGAAAATTGTACTATAATGTGGACCACGTGTGGTCTATTACCAAAAATCAAATCATTAGGTATGACTTTTATGAAAAAAACACTATAAAAATTCACATATTTGACTGTTTGTAGGCCTCAAGATTTATTTTATTTTATTTCGATCAATTTTGATGATAAAAACATTTATTTTAAGTCGAGTAGTTTATTTTTTAGAATTTTTTTAAACATCAATATTTTTTTGATTAAATTCATTTGGAACGTAATAACTTTTTTCAAAATATAATTCTAGGAAAATTGCTGACATTAGTGTATTTTTTAAAAATTTGACCTACGTTGTGATGTAGCATCATTTTTTTTTTTTTTTTTGGTCAGGTCTATCTGTTACACCTTGTGTATACAGAAAGTTTTACCAGGACTCAAAACCACACATCTATATGATTTGTTATAAGTGTTATAACTATAACAAACAGTATAATTTTATAGCGGACTACTTTATTTTAGGACCCTTCTATACATGTATACAATGTATATATATATATATAATATTTATGAATTGTTTTGATCTTAATTTTTATCGAGACCGTAAAATTACATATGTGTTTGAATTATTTATTATTATTTTTTTTGTAGGCAATTTGATATTTTATTTGAACACAACTATTTATAATTTCAAAAATTGTTATGATATCAATCAATGGTACGTCTTATGTTCTTATATATTTGTTATTCTTACCGAAGAAAATTCGACAAACAATATCCACTAACCACTTGTTAACTTACATATTTCATCCTTACTAATTTTATTTTTTTAATTTAATCATCAAAATTATATTAGTATTTAAGGTTGGATTATTTTTAATTTTTATTAAAAGTTATATGTAATTCAAACAAAAATATTATATCCTTGATTCTTGAACAACAGGCTTAGATTTGATATTTGAAGGTACAATACTCCATGAAAAAATATGACTAGCTGTTTGGGTAATGTACTTATAATATCGAATAATTATTAAAATATTAAACATATACCCAGTATATTATTGTACCAATTCAATGAAACTATTAATTTTTTTATCACGTTATTTGGGGCACAATAATCGGTCGTTATTTACGTATTTTGTTCATCTATAAAACTTTAACATTATAATACTATACCGATTGCATGATTTAGATGCATTAGTGACGATATTACGTTATTATATTAACGACAACAAAACGATACATATGGTCACATAGGTAAACCTAATGCCTAGTCAAACAGTGATGCCCATGGTTTATGATTTGTAATGTGTATTTTCTAGCAGATTTCGCAGTATGAAACCCACAATGAGTTTGAATGGACATGGTGTAGACGGCAACAATGGCAACGATGGAGACGGCAACGTCGGAACACAGGGGTGGCGTCGTGACAAGGGTGGAAAAAAGCAGCTGCCGTACGACCCATTTCAGATGCGTGACAACTCCAATTCAACCTCGTGAGTATAAACTGGATTGTTATTATTATTATTTGTACCTCCTTGATTTCGTATCTGCAACACAAAATGGTTTTCCAGTGCGACCGGCGCTTTGTTACATCTGATAAAGAGTAGTCTCGGTTCTGGCGTTCTTGCCATGCCGAACGCTTTCAAAAACGGCGGTCTCATTTTTGGCCTGTTTGGGACTGCTGCCATCGGAGCGCTGTGCGCGCATTGCATCTACCTTCTGGTGAGTATAACAACAATACCCACGCTGTGTACATACCTATAGGATCATTCTCATCGGTTCTGCCCTTGTCCCTTAGCCTGTCCGTTCGTCTGTACACACCAAATATATATAGTAATGATATACGTTATCGTACAAAGCGATTGATTCATCGAGTATAAGTGGTATCATCATTATTCTATTCGAAATTGTATTAAAAATAAGTTAGTCATGCTCATTTTATGTTTGTTTGTTAAGAATTACAACTATTTAAAAACATATTCTGCTTTAGAATAGACAATAAATTCAAATTAATATAAAGCCATTCGAAACGAAAATGTAAAGAAGCAAAAATTCATTCAAGAATACATATTGTTAATGATAGACAGGTTACTAATGTATTAGAAAAAACCTTTTGTTATTGTAACTTATAGTACCTATAAGTACTTCAAATAGCTTTTGAAATTAAAAAAAAAAACTAAAATTGGCAGAAAACTGTCACAATGTGTACTGTGCATAGACACTCTTTAGACTCGTGTTATATGTATGTCATCTGCGTATCAGTCAGCAAACAAACTTATTTTATTATTTAATATCAAATGATTGTTAATCAGTGAGAACAAAATGAATTTCAACGATGTTATTTACCTTCCTGTTAAACTCTTTGTTTATTTTAGATTATGAGGAATGATATTCAATATCTAACATTTTTAAATTCTAAACAGAACAACGAATGTATTGGTTTTACAACGATGTGTGTTGTGTTTTTTGTGCCTGTCATCACTTTTTAGAGCACCTTTTCAATCTCAATCTTTGAGGGGTTTCGGGTAACAAATTGGACTTAATGGTTATTTGATACTACTTATGGGAGGTCAAAAATATTAACCTTAGAAACTTGAAACATTCCACTGATATTACTTAAATTATCATTTTCTATTTACAACGTTATTTTAAAAATAAAATAAAATTCCTCATAAGTTGTACTAATAAAAATTTAAAAATATTGAAATTATATGGACCAAAATTGTTTTATTTATTTTCACTTTGGCCTTTTCGCCAGTACGTATACTCTTGTATTAATAATTCTTCACTAAGACACAATAAATTTAAAAAATATTTAGATTCATTCATAAGCTATTTATACTATGAACCTATTCACAAAAATTGTACATTTTTACATTGGTACATCGGTATACATTGGCATACAAGTTAATTATTTTACCTAAAATATGTTACTGATTTTGTTAAAATTAATTCAACTACATGGTAGATCAATGAGTACTCCAAAAGTGTTTTAAAAAGGTCCAAAGGCTCAAATTCCGAAATCCACATCGATTTGTTGTATGAACGTATTAATTGTGTTTACTTGCTTTTGTTAAGGCGTTCGATGTAGACAATCGTAATGACATTAAAAAAAAACTTTAAACTAAAAAAAAATGTGTTTCAAGTTACAAATTACAATATTATACTCTTAAAGAACTGTACAACGTAAATTAATGTACTTGCCACTTACATCATTTACGGTTTCACAATATTGTTTTTATGTGTTTCACGCCGTTAAATGTTTTCCAAGTAGGTGCATACTATTATCCATGAATTTAAATTCAGTAGTATCATTTGCCCCAGGCTGATTTTAAAAGCAACCCTAAGAGCAGAGGTCTAATTGTTTCAGTTCAACAATTAAAATGTTTTGTTAGCTTAAAAACATGGCTATTTTTAAAATATTTTGAAAAAATATTATATTATGTACAAAAATATTATTGTCACAATGATAAATTAATGATTATTTATTAATAATATTAATATAGTTGGAACACGTTTATACTGACACGCATGCGAGGACGTGCATGAAAGTGGTGTGTGTGTGTATTTTAAGGAAATGAGTTTATTGTTCAACTGTTGTACGTAAAATATTAATTAATATCATTATTTCATAGTTTCTGAAATCTTAAATTAATACAAATTTTAAAAACGACAATCGATTGACACTTTTATTTATTATTGATTTCAGACTTCGGTCAACTTTGTAACAGTCCTGTATGGTGTGCTATTCTCTATTGTATTGAATTTAGTTTAGTATATTTGAATTAATTTTTTCTGAATGTTTTAATTAATTTTTTAATATGGACAAATGTCTTATAGATAACAGACGTGAAAAAAGCACAATCGGCAAATCGCAAACAATTTCAAATAAGTTTTTAAAAAAGCTGACAAAACTTGAACCAATCAATAAAAATAACGCACTATCATAGTAAAATAAAAATAACTTTAGTTACAGAGTTTTAGTTTGTACGTACAATTGTATTTATAAAATATCTGCTACTTTATACTTACAAATTATGTTGTTACCTAGTTAATAAAAAGGGTTGCATCGAATAACGATTATAGGAAAAAAAATATTTAAATTATGAAATATGTGAGGTAAATTGGTAAACTGAAAATATGACACTATTTTTTTAAATAGTGAAAACACTTATATGGAATCACATTTTAAATTAAAAATGTTTTGATTAAGTGTAATTTTTTTATCGATATCAAAATATTTTCCAAAATATACCAAGCACCTTCAATTTACATTTTGCATTTGGTGAAAAATTGAAGTATTTAAGGTTATTTATTATTATATTGCGAACGAAATGAGAAAATCGATTTTGCAAAAATTGAGTCTGAATACCTAAAAATTCAATTTTTCTTTAATTAATTTTCGTTATAAGAAGTACTAGAAATTGTAAATTTTTAACTCCCAGCTAAATTCATAATTCTAGATATATCAGAAAATATATTGAAGTTAAAATTTTTACTGCTCCAATTATAGGCAGTGGTGAAAAACACAAACTAAAAAACACATTATTGTAATATCAATGCATTCATCACTGAGCTCAGAATCCAAAGTATAGGGTAATCACTAAACATAATAATAATAATAATAATAATATGTAGTAAGATAAAAAAATACCTCTACTCTACAATTTACAAATCACAACTGACACAAAAACTGTGAAATATCTTTACATAATAATATAATATATTAATTATTAATAATTGTTGGATTCTCTGTATTTTTTTCGAAAATATTTTCTACAATAATAACCAAATTGACGGAGTATACTGGAGTTATTTTACCTATAGTTAAGTGATTGACAACTCATTGAAAATCACAGCAGCATATAGGCCGACTGCCGAGTTTTTCTTTTCATATGTGTGTAGTATTGTAATTATTTGTAACGCACTTACAATTATTTGATTAATGACTGCTACTCGCGCCGTTTGATTTCGAATGCAAGCGCCCCAACACACTGCCGTGGTCTATAATTTACATAACTACTGGCCGTCATTATGACATTCTTTTTTTATTTAATTTTTATGATTTTTCGTCGATTCTCTATAATAATATTATCCTGTTTCACGCGAGACGTATAAATATATATAAAGTTACTTCATTTTTATCTCACTACGCGTACGTTTTATTGTGTTTTAATTAAGCTGTCATGAGTAAAATAACAAGATGGTACAATAATCGTGTCGAGTTTAGATATTATAATAGTCGTCCAGGAGTTATTTTGATAATATATTATTATTATTATTATTATTATTATTATATATTATGTATTGCTATTTTCCTAGGTGCTGTGCTCGCAATCGCTGGCCCGTCGTACTCGTCGCCCAGCCCTCGGTTTCGCAGACACCGCCTTCGCGGCATTTAAGACAGGCCCGCACCGGTTTCGCTCCTGGGCTTCGTTCGCCAGGTATGACGATAGATTATAATATTATAGTAATACTGTTGTTGCATAATTAAATAATTGTCAACGCTATTGCACTATAGCGGATATAAAATAGCATAAATGTGACCTTCTGATTATTCCAAGAAAATATTATGCTCTTCGACGGCTGGTCTTAGATGAAAAAAAATATTCTTTGTGTATACCCGGTTTGTTTCACCAAATGGCAGCCAAATGGTATCTTATATTTAAATGGTAAATGTTTGGACACCTTTTCGTCTACGTATGTTTGAGTCTAAAACGATAATTTTTAAAAATGCGCTCATTTAAAAAATAATATGTCTACCCGTTGAAACACTTTAATTTTAAATGTTATTCAATATTCCTTTCTACAATTATACATTATTATGCTGTGTCGGCCTTATGAGTATACATTTCACTTTAGTTCGACGTATTTTCCCGTACCGTTGGGCAATAATATTAAAAGGGAATGTAAAGAATAATTATTATTAAAGGGTTACGCATAGGCAATTTTTTTGTTTGTATTCGTCGTAGGTATATGTGTTAGATATAATTGTGTAAATGATTATACAATATACTTATACCTGACAACAATTATTAAATACTCGTAAATGTACATTCAGCACACGTGACTGCTGTTTATGTGTAACCAAATATCATACATCAAAAGATGGCAAATTATTTTGTTCCAATCAACTGATCTGATTACATAGAACGTAAATGATAGAAAAAAAACCCTGAGAACACATTTGAATTCACTAATAACTAATAAGTTAACATGTACCTATATGTAATACGGTTGTATTTCTGCTGTTTATATATCTAATCCAATTATCCAAATACTCATTTAAGCCAACAACCCAAATAATTTTTCAAAAATCAATGCTAAATCAATAATATAATGAACATTTTGAACTTTTCATATGTTCTTCAAGCCATATTTATTGCGATTGGACATATTATATGATATTATATTTTATTAAATTGTTAGGTCTTATACAATATTATTGACGATTTTACGAAAATCAAAACTTACAATTATCAACCCATATATTTAATATTTGTCTGCGAAAAAAGTCAAATATATATGCTTCATTATTTAATTCGACAAAGTAATATAAAAAAAATCTATTTTGTTATTTATTTCAAAATTAAATATAATATTAGCATAATATAATTTAATTGTTTTAATGTATAGTACTCCTTATTGTGCATGATGAAATTTATATTTCTTAAATATACCAAAGTGTAAAGTTGTACACTTTTTAAAATAGAAAAAATGAACCATACAACATAAAAACTACAATATATTTTGAAAGTAAAAAACGTTACACCTTGACGAGTGTTTGAATGAAATTTTTTTTTTTATCGTATTACTTGAACAATGTACAATAATATATTTTTAACTAGGTATGTTTAGAAAATACTGCAATCTCCTAACATTTTTTTTTATTATTTTCGGTGTATTTACAACCCGCATTGTCTGTCACTGTCTATTTAAAACATCATAATAAAGAGGGTTCGTCAACGCTGCACTATTTTGCACGTATTATTTCGGCAACTGTGTATACGTCATACTCGTTTCGGCGTCGTTCAAACAGGTATAACATCTGTACACAAACATGAAACAATTTCTGTCCTATTTTCACTGTGACTTTTTTCAGGTCGCAGACAACCATACGCCTGAAGAGTGGCATTTCTCCATCCGTACCTGGATCTTGGGTCTCGCCTTACCGATTCTTCCTCTCGGCATAGTTCGTTCACTCCGGGTGTTGGTTCCCTTCTCGGCGGTGGCGACGACATTCATATTGGTCGGTTTGGGTTGTTCCATGGCTTGGGTGGTGCTTGGTGTCAGTCCATTTGCCAGCAAAGAAGCTGTGCTGGCAGCCGTACCACTACCCGATATGGCGTCTCGCCCCTGGGTAGGCACACTCGCGCATATGCCTCTGTTCTTCGCCACCGTTGTCTTTGCTATGGAGGGTATCGGCACCGTATGTATTATATTTCAGACAGTTTCAATTACTGTGCCAGCATCGCTCCAATAGAAATATTTGTCTGTGACTTAGGTTCTACCGATTGAGAACTCGATGCGTCATCCAGAACATTTCCTCCGGGCCCGCCCGTGTGGAGTGTTGAATGCTGCTATGACGCTGGTCGTATTTTTGTACTCGATGGCCGGCTTTCTTGGATACTTACGTTTTGGCAATACAACTGAAGGTTCGATCACACTCAATCTTCCCAATGATATGTACGTATTTTTAATATTGTGAATAGAAATCAGTACCTAATCACCAATTAATACTGCTGAGGATAGTCAGATTATTAGTGACAGTGGTATTAATAATTTGTAATTTCCTCGGTCACGTCAAACTATAGATTTGCTGAAACAGTTAAGATCATGGTCACACTATCGATACTCTTCTCATACGGCTTGCAGTTTTGTGTCCCCAGCGAGATAGTTTGGGCTCGCTTGAGGCCCTGGCTACGGAGACGCAAATGGGACGCCAAGTATTCCACTCCTACGACAGACAAAGACACTTCCACTGTAGCTGTGAGCACCATTGCCGGCAGCATAGTGACCATGACCACGGTCACATCAACAATGAATCATACTACAAATGACGAGAAGAAACAGGCTGATGTAGATGAACTGGATGAGCAAGAAGAGTTCGTGGAATGGGAGTACTATGCGATGCGGGCCTTAATGATCCTGGGAACTTGTACAGTACCATATTATAATATTGCTATAATGTCATTCTAGTGTATACTTACATTTATTTATTATATTTATTGCAGTTGGTATTGCTGCTATCGTACCCAACCTTGCCCCCATCATCTCTTTATTTGGGGCAGTGTTCTTCTCCATCCTAGGACTTATGTGCCCGGCTGTAATACATCTGGTTGCATTTTGGGAATATAACAACGAAAATGAAAATGGTGAAAATTACGAGGACTCAGATTCAGAAAACAATTTAAGATTTGACGGTGTCGATAACTATGCGATGTTTGACGACATGAGTATAGAATGTGGCGATAATACTCGGCGACAACAGC
Organism: Myzus persicae; assembly: GCF_001856785.1. Classification (NCBI taxonomy): domain Eukaryota; kingdom Metazoa; phylum Arthropoda; class Insecta; order Hemiptera; family Aphididae; genus Myzus; species Myzus persicae. Next base: position 210,514 of record NW_019101718.1, on the reverse strand, counting down.
AAAGGAGAATGAGCAATGATGAATCGAGTACCAAAGAGAAGAGTATGAGCCGATTAACGGCCACCAAAGACGTGGCCATCGCTTTACTTGCTTTGTTTGCCATGGTTTCTGGGGCGTATGCGTCTTTGGTAGACATATTTCAATCTTACGGATCTAGTAGTGAAGGGCATGCTTTAAATTCTACCATAGAAATTATAACGACCACTATAGGCCCAGGGCCGGAGTCAGCTTATGTGTTGATAAAATAAATAAATGTATCAATATGCATAAACACCACCGCTGCATCGACCTATGCTTATTACACTATTCAAACACCTGGAGAGATGTTGTAAAGTCACCTCCATGCCACTAGATATATTATGTAAACAATATGAATGTTACCATAATTATTTATTTCACTATCATAGTCTTCGTATGTGTTTAATTTATTTTGGACACTATATATTATATAACATCATAATTATCTTTCCTAACGGTCTATTGTCATAATATAATTATAGTTGGTAGGTGTTGTTATTGACTGATACTATCTGTCTTATAGACCTATTTATTATTGTTTTAATTGAAAATTTGTTATTTTCTTCTTTTATTCGATCAACTGTCAAGTGTGCTTTTATACATGCCCGTTGACAATAAAAATTTTTTAAAATGTACTGCATAATTTCTTAGTAGGTACCTATTTATTATTGTCATTATTATTTCTAAATTATTATATTATACTACTATTTCACATTTTCACTGTTATATGTTACCAATTTTATAAGACATTCATTTTAAATATGTTTTGAATTTTATCAGTTGCTACTTGTAAAATAGTTGAAATCAATATACATACAATTTTTTTTATATAAAATGATGAAAATTCCAAATGATTATACCATTGGTATGAATTTATAATAAACCTAATTTATATGTATTTTTTGTTCGAAATACATAAATTGTTTTTTCAACATTTCATACTATTATTTATTTATGCAGTTTCATAGTAGGTACCTATTTTCTAAAGGTTGGTGTAAGAGTGTGTTCAAGCATAATATATATGTATATATGTATTTCCCAATCAAATAACTCCATCATATTTAAGGTATTTAAGAACCTGCCTAGCTAGTTATACTTATTTACTAGCGGTTTATCTCTGTACAAGCATAAGCCTACCATAGAGGTGTAACCCGTAAGTAGGTATCTATTTAAACTCGTTTGTGAAAAAAATTGCTCAATGTCCAGCATTTTTTTTCCAAAGCACATAAGTATATTATGTACGTTTTTTTGTTAAATTTCGTTTGATAATTATGTACACTCCCTGTTAACCTCAGTTTTTGAACACAATTTTTTTTTAAAAACGGCTAAAACCTCAGTTTTTATTTTTCAACTCCCTTACCTCAACCGAAACCAAAATCTTTCAAACCTACAGGCTACAGCACTTGGTCATTATTGGTATACAATAAATTAGAGTGTATATTATAGTCTAAGTACTTTACACGCCATAATAAAATAATGAAAAATCTATTAAAGTAATCATAAATGTTGAATGCGGTATAGGTACATTAAAAAAATCAACTAAGCCCGCCGTTGTGAATATCAATATTTTGGCGATATCAAGTCACGACGCCATTATTGTCATATTTTTCATATAGAATATTACTCTTTGCATCCTTTGTAGTTCTTACATAATATATAAGCATAACCATACAATTGTATTCTAACATTAGGTTGAGACATTAATACACCGATATACCTACTTTAGTGCAAGATTTAAATTTATTTTTAGAACGTATTAATAATTTGTTATAAAATTAAATAATAAGAAATAGGTAGGTGTACAATGTACATATTTAACTTGCGTATTGCAACTAAAAATTATAATAAAGTATATTAGTGTAATAAAATTATACAGAGGTAAGTACCATTGTTATATGTATAATTCATATCTAAATCGTATTGTGTAGAGCGTGGACGGTATACTGTAATAGAAGTATAATATTATACTTACGTATACGTCGTATAATTATTTAAATGTTTATCGTATTTTAATATTTATGGCTCACATTTATAATCACTCGTGTTTCTAAATAATGTTGAGTAGCGAAACTACTGTAGTGGTCTATTACAATCATATTATGCATTATAAAAGACAAAATATGGTAACGATTTTTAAGGCGTTCTATAATAGCAACTAACAAATACTATAAACAATGAACACTGAAGAACAAATAGAAGTTAATATTTTCATACTTAAAAAATACACAGGCGAGCCACCAATCGACCCATTTTAGTATAATTAATGACTGTTGCGTAATCAGTAATCACAAAATGTATTCATGAATATGTTTTAGATATTCATCGATTGTTACAGTTATAGTAACAGTTGTGGTGAAATAGAATTGTTGATTAGCTTATACAATTTACAATTTTGAGATTTTCTAATTTATTTTTAATTTGCATAATATAATATAATATAATATGATTGACGATGTATTAAATATTCAGGCATTTAATGTTCAAACTATATGTTAGATTAAATTATCAAAATAAAAAAGTAATTATTCGTAAAGAATTTTAATTTCTCCAAAATGCTGACTAAAATGCCCGAAAATGTTCAACTTAAATTGTTAAGTCAAATCAACATGTAAATTTAATTTATTCCTTGCTCAGCAGACTATAATAATAGATATACCTTTGTGTATTGTAAGTATACATTTTGCCAATTTTTAGGTTGTATTAAATGATTTTGTTTATTATTTTAAATGTCCATTGCAACTTTCTGCAGTGCGTAAAAATGTACCACTGCTGCCAAGTGCCTAAAATATGCGAAAAATAAGTCTATGATTCGCTAGTATGCATGTGTTCGATAATATTTTTAACGCACGTCGTCTTTCGTTTAGCCGTGACCTCGGAATACGGCGTAGCAGTGGTAAAGTGCGTGGTGGGAGGATCAGGAGAAATCCGGTTACTTCCACTACTACCTCTGCTAATATGTCAAAATGAAGACTTTTTGACGACAATTAATAAACTTGACTACTTGAGTCGTGGAGTTAGTGGTATTAATATTTAATTATTAGCGGTGGTCCAGGTACTCATGAAAAATACGATAAAATGTTCAAAGAACGCTGTAGGTATGACCAGGTGCTCACGAATATAGCGTCCCACTCTTGTCTTAAAATAAAGGTAGCATGAATTGCAATTCCCAAGTTGAATCATTAAACATTATTTTAGTAGTTTCCAATAATAAACTAATTAATTGTATAAATATATTTTAGATTTTGATGATGAATGTATTGATTTTACAATGTGTTTTTTTTTGGATGGATCGTCTACACCAGAGATGGCGAACCTATGACACGCACACTATTTTAGTTACACACACAAATATGTATGAGTTTGATAATATTAAAATTTTTGAAAAAAAATTGAAGGGTTATCGAATTAGTTGACATGCACGGAAAAATATTCAACCAAAATTTTTATTTGACACGCTGGTACAAAAAGGTTCACCATCCCTAGTCTACAAGGTAAGCAGTTGAAAAAACTGGATCGATTTCGAACTGCAGTATCTTTTCCGGTGAGAAAGTGAACATAGTTGATGCATTCGGGGGGTAAAAATTTAAAAATCCCAGTAGTTTTCATTAGCGCCCGGGAAAACAAACAAAAAAAAATTAAGGAAAAAAGGGAATTTTTAAACACAAAATCGGTTTTTGATCAAAAAATAGATTTTAGTGTTTCGGGTTTTCTAAAAAAAAATTACCATAGATATATGACATTTTTGCTGAATATTTATATTAGCAATTTATATACCTACATCATAACATTGTCATGTTGGGCTATTTATTTGCATTTTCGAATTTTATTGTTTTTTTAAGTTAATGTCGATTAAAAAACTTCGCCAAAAAACTTGAAAATGTAATACAAGGTTCTTCGTAAGTTGTTGAAAGTTTAGATAAAAAAAAAAATTATAATAATATAATTTATAATAATTTTTTTTGAGCGTCTGAAACTAGAATTTTTACCCAATTCATAAAAATGTTACTTTTTATTTGTAAGATTTAAAAACGTAATACAAATTAAATATTAGTTTTACCAAAAAATAATGCTCACCGAAAAATCAAATTAAATTTTTGTGAGCTTTTGAAGTTAAAAATTTTAGAACATTGGATATTTATTTGATTTTTCATATAGCTATATTTTCTTATTTTTTTTTAAATCAATAACGAATAACTATAGATCTTTGAAATGTACACCATGTTATCAATATTATTTTATCAATTCATATACTTGAAAAAATTTTTCAAAATATTTTGAGCTCTTTACGGACGTTTTCAATTTTCAATTTTTTTAAAATTTTTTTTTTTTTGTAAATATAATCATTCAAATTGTATTTACGTTGGATCAAAAAACGTAAAAATGTATACAAGTCTCCAGATATATTTTTACAGTAAAAATGGAAAAATATAATTTCGGCACAATTTTGTTTTAAAAGCATTTAAAGTTCAAATTTTGACAGAATTAATCAAATTGAAAATTTATAAATTATTTTTTATTTATAAATTGTTCTGCTTTTATAGCCAAGGATAGAAAATTTAAAACAGTAGGTACTGCACACAAAAAGTTAATTCAGAAAGCAAAACATTTAAAAAATATATAAACACAGTTTTTTTTGGTTATTTTATGATCAAATTTCGACGAAATTACATATTCAGTAACCAAGAATAATGAATTGAGTTATTTTGTTGTAAATTAAAAATATTTTTCGTGGGTACTTGAAACTTTTATAGTAGGTATATTATTATATTTTATGCATACAATGACTTTTCAAAAGTAATTTTTTGTGGCAAAAATGAATTGAATCTTCTGTAGTACAAATGCTTAATAGTAAAATAAATAAATAATTTTAATCATGATAATATTATCAAATATACTTAATTACTAAGTAATATTATAGTAATGTAGGTTGACAGATCGTCTTCATTCAGAATCTTTTTTCGTATACAATGATGATTTTATATCATTTAATTCAAATTTAACACTATCCACTTGTAACCTAATATACAACAAATAGCGACATCCACTTTGCTTCTTTTAGTTTTTTTTTTTCTATAATTTATGTCAACAAAATTTTATTTGTGGAGCTATTTATAGTTTTTTTTTAGTTTTTTAAGTTCAAATTTTTGATAACCAATTATAACGTTTCCAATAAATTTGTTGCGATCTAAAAATATTTTTTATGAGTACTTAAAGCTTTTAGAGTAGGTATAAAATTATATTTTATTCACACAATGATATTTTAAAATGTAATTTTTTCGTAAAATTATTTTAATCTTTTGTAGTACGATAATGCTTAAAAGTAAAATAAATTAATTTAATCACAATAATATCATAAAATATACCTATACTTAGTAATATTATAGGCTAACAGACTGTTTTCTATCCGAATCGTTTTTCATATACAATGATTTTTTATCATTGAATTCATATTTAACAAATCCATTCCAGTGGCTCTCTAGATACCCAATGTACAGGAAACCGTTTGCCCAATCACCCGCTTTTTTTAAATTTTTTAAGTCAATACCTACTTAGTATTACTAAATTACATATAATATGATCTTATAGGTTAATAATATTAAATAAAATATATAAACTTTTTAAATATAATTGTATAGTTTGTTATGGTTTGTATATTCAACTCGAATATTATTACGGACTACATAGACTCCCCAATCGATAATTAACTAAAGTATAATATGGTACCTTAAGGTGTTGTTTCCATCCGATAATCGTATTACATATAACATTTGTGATAAATGTAAGTTGCATCCCGATAAAAAGGTACCGATAACAACTTACGTAATTACTAATTAGCAGTCCGGTATTTCTGAGGTGCACATACGTAAGTTGCAACCTGTGTATCTTTCGTTTTTATTATCCGTAAATTGTGTCTGACAGAAAACGCGTAAAAATAACATATATAGTAATATATAATTTTTCCTTAGAAATTTCTGAAATTTTATATCTCTATGATGTATATTTTTTTTTTCAAAAACGAAAGAATTAGAAACTAAAAAAATATCTCAAATTGAATTTGTGGTTCAATTATTATTTGAATTGTTACATACTTCAATGTAGATAAATAAGTTAAAAGTTAAAAAAGGACTAAGTTGGAATATAAAAATTAAATAGGTAGGGCTTATAGTACCGATAACAATAAATAATTAATATAATATGAAGTATCCAACATTTATTATTATTATTATTATTTTTGTTTATTAAGTTAAAATAAAAAAGCATTAATAAAACAAACAATATCCTTAACTAGGTACAATACCAATATTATGACAGTAATATTGACAATCCATAGTCTGATGAAACGAGAAGGAAAATATTGGTTATAAATCGGTAACATACATTTTACTATCAAAAATACTCAATTTACATGTGCACAAAAAATACTCGAGCAGCAGCTTACATCGAAAAAAGTACAAGTACATTTGTGTTGATCTGAACCAATTGTACATGGTTAACTTCGGTATGTTACAGAGTGAATAAAAAATAAACCAGCTTATCAACACGCATAAAAATATACCTATTTACGCATTTGATAATAGGTCAATTTACTTTAACGTTAAAAGCAAATAACACAAAATTGGATAGGCTGTACAACAATTTGATATGTTTATTGTACTCTTGTACTTGTACAAGACTTTACGGTGACAACTGACAACACATAGTAGGTATATAACGTCATCTTACGTTGATATGATGAGGTTCGTCGAGCGCTAAATAATGATAATTTGTATACTGTAATTTTTTCGTGTGTTGGAGATACTTATACATCGACTTATCGTACAACGTCGTTGTCGAAATGTCACGAGAACGAACGAGATATTTAGTGAAAATTATAAATATATTGAATATCATGTATTAGTGCTTATGAAATTAATATTTTTGCAACAGAATTATTGCAATAATGACCATAATATGAAAACTTGATACAATTTTTAAAGTATTAAATGATTGAACTGTAGCTCATTCTATATTTACTATTCAAATGTTGTTAATTTCCATGGCGATTTTGAATTTAGTACTCTGGACCATGATCACGCACATTATACCCAGTAAAAAAACATAGGTAATACCATTGCAGCGTGCACCAGCACCATTGCCAACTATAATGCCAAATTGTGTTACTATTCGTAGTTTGTACAACAGCTATATGATTTATAAAACTATTATAATATAAGTGGACCTCAATTTTGTCAGGATAACTGCCAAATTGTCTACCTGCTTGGGTTTAAAAATCAATTTAAGTATTCTATTAGATATATATGATTTATATATAATATAATCTACCTTAATATATGTTATATTATTTGTTCTAGTTATGGTGTATACCAAATTTGTTATGCGCACTACTGTTGTTTTAAGTGCTCAGCCCTTCAAGTCTTATTGAATAAATATAAATAAATAAATTGTATGAATGTTTAATATTATCATAACAATTTAAATGCATTACATTAATACTTAGCGGAAAAATAAATGTTGTCACTAGCTGAAAAACAAATAATAATATGCAAACGTAGGAACCTTCATGAACACCTTTTTATTTACTATATTTCCAACGGGTACTTAAATGTATTGATGTTTAACTTTTTAACAAAACGATTTGTCAGTACAGGCGAATATTAATGCAAAATATATGTATAACACGTATATAGGGTGATTTTTTTAAGCATGCTCTCCTTTTGTATGCTAACTTTATGCTTATATTAAAATTCAGATTTCTGGAATTTTTAAATACACTTGAAGAACATTTTTCGAGTCATTGAAATTGACAGAATGATCCTGTGACAATAAGAACTTCAGTTTTTCAGATAGGAATCTCAATTTTTCATTTTTCATTATTAAGCGGATAATTTTTTTGAGAATTTTGATGTATCTAAATCAAAATTCAAGTTTGCAGTTTTTAAGTTATGTAACTTTGTGTGTTAATGATATCATGTAATGGTTAAGCAGACGGGGACCTTAGAGGGTTTGAAAAAGTTAGCAATTTCTAATGATTTAACAATATAAATAATTTGTAAAAATAATCTAAGTATAATAAATACTATGCATCTAACATGATATTTAGTTTTTATTTTTATGAAACCATTTTTAGAGATTATTATTTTAGTATATAATCATTTTAATAATTCAGAACTACTCATATGAATTTCGATTTAGATACATCACATTTTCAAAAAAATCATCCACTAAATAATTTTTAGTAAAATAGGTGGGTTCTCATTTGAAAAATAGAAGTTTGTATAGCCACAGGATACTCTTTAAGTAGTACAAAAAATATCAAGAATTTGAAAATATGGTCTTTAGATCTACTTAAAAATTCAAAAAATCAGAATTTAAATAATTGTACTCAGGCCCGGATTAACTCTACCGTAGGCCCTAGACCCATGTTATAATACGGTCCTGTAGTGTTCAGTATTTAAATGATTAAAAAACACAATGTTTGGGAGAGGTAGTGTTGAATCTCAGTGTTTTAAGCCTTCAAAAACAAAAATATTTACAACATGAAAATCAAATATCAACTTTTATAATTATAACTTTATCTGATGACAATTTTAACACATCTTAAAATACATTTTATTTTACTCAAAACATATTATTTAAAATTAAATTACCAGAAACCATAAAAAACAACTTATTTTATACCATCTTGCATTTTCTTCCTCGCCGACCGATCATGTCTCGCATGATCGCATGTAATTCTTATTCTTATTATTATTACACAATATATTGAATATTGATGAATGATGCGTGTGTGTGTGTGTGTCCGCGGTCGATAATTATTATTTATATTACATGAACGATATTATTTTTATATTATTTCCCTAAAATACTCTAAACCGTAATCGTGGTTTCATTCATCATACACAGTAGTTTACCCGTATACCGTATGCATTTTATCGGTTATTGGTTTTATCCAATCTGATTTCAATAAGTAATTATTACGAATTACGATAACGAACATTGAGTGTAAATATATGAGAAATGTTAAACACAATATTTTGTTTGTTGTGCCAACATCTACATTCTACAGATAGTTAATTGACTTAAAATAAAAAAAAATGATTACAGTAAAATCGTAGCCATACATTTCATTTTCGTAGGCCCTAAAATGTTCGTAGGCCCTAGGCACAGTGCCTATATAGTGTCTATGCCCTAATACGGCCCTGATTGTACTATTAAAGGGAAAAAGGGGCTAGAGCATGCTTAAAAAGTCATACTGTGCATTTATATTATTTATATTTTATAATTATTATATAGTTCATCATCAAATGGGGAAAATCGATAGTTGTATAGCCTGTAATACAATTATTGTTGTCGTATACACATTATATACTTGTAATGGCCAAATCAACTTTCTTAGCGGCGATGACCGATAAATTTGGCACGGGTGAAATACACAAAGATCGGTCGGCCGCGCGACGATTATATTATAGAGTATAAAATATTGCGAAGTAAAAAAACCCGATGAAAATTTGCAATATTAGCACTCGTTGCTGCTGCCTTCCGTCGCGAAACCGCGCGAATAGAAAGCGACGACATCGGCGGCAGCGAATAGTTTGCGACGGTGGCACGGCGCGGGTCGGGGGAAGAGCAGTTTCCTCAACCGCGCCGCCGCCTTCGGTTAAGAATGTTCCCCGCTCGCCTCAGCCCTCGCTACCACCACCTCTCACTTACAACCAATCGCCTACTAGTTACTATATACCTGTATATCGGTGCATGATATCCGCACCGTTGCCGTAGCACAAACATGCGATGTTCAGTAGAGCAATAGCAGTTTCACACGTACGCACTGAAACGACTGACTCTACGCATGTGCTACAGCCTCATTTCCTGTACCGTCTCAACAATCATCAGTCAAAACCATTGCTGCCACAGCGACCGTGTCTGGTGTAATTGTGTACATCGGTGAAAATATTGGGCCTAAACAGTTTACGTGACTACGCTACTTCTGTTGTACGATTCCAAGACATTTTTTGCGGCGGAAGCGTTCCAGAGACGACAGAGACGACTATCCACGTACGTATATACTTTATGATTTGTAATTATTATTGATTGCGCATTCGATTTATGTTTATGCATACAATATACCTATAGGACATGGGTACTCGAAAACGATACTTTTTGCCAAATCTATATATATATATAGTCTTATATTATTTAACCGTCATGTGTACATATTTTTATTATAATGTTCGGTATTTACGATACCTAAATTATCTAGGTATACCAATATACATAAACATAATATTATTTTACGTACTCGGAGGAGACTTGAACGCGCGCTCGTCACCTTCACGGGATTTTTTAAAATGATTTGTACATAAAAATCACACAGTTTTACCTCAGGCACCACCGATTTAAGTGTAATATAATAAATTGTCGACGGACACGTCATCTCCTTATACAGTCAGTCATCTCTCTTATTCTCCGCCGCCACCACGTGACTTCCTTAGACCCTGTCTATACCCTATATTACATATCTCACCAATGCACGTGCCCCGCACTTGACATCCTGCCACCACGCGTGTTTTATGTGATGGCTGTGTGCACTCCGTATAGTATATACATACACGCGGCACGCATTCGTGTGTGTTATTATAGGCACGCTGTATACACAGCTTCCGCACGCATACGCGCAAAATATGTTGCGGCGGCGTCTGCACACTCTCTCCTCGGCAGTCGTCGCCGCCGCCGTAATAATAAGTTATAAGTATAGCGCTGTCGTCGCTGCTGCAGAAAAGAGAGAGCAGCTCATGGCATCGGTGGCGGCGGCGAAATCTATGTCACTAAACCGCCGCCGCCGCCGCCGCCGCATTTCCCACACACACGCACGCGCAGCAGCTATATATCTGCACGTCGTCATGGACGAATAAAAGAAATTTGACGGCGGCATACCTGCAGCCCTCCTCCTCCTCATCGTCTTCATCCACCACCACTTCCTACTCTGGAGCAAACGAACGAACGACTAGGGCTACGACTAGTGTGCGACTGTGCGAGTGATCCATACATTTTATTATATATTATAAAATTATAAATTGGCTTTTCGCGCGAGCCCTCCTCGTGCGCAATATAATTATATTATATAATGTATATGTTCGTTAATTTGCTTTAATAATATTTAGAATTGTTTTTTTTCCTCTGCAGTTTTCGTGGTGGCGTTTTTGTCCGTGTTTGACAATTACGACAAACATCGCGCCCCCGCTATGATTCACAGCGGCGGCGGCGCCGATTGTTATACAGGCACGACGGCAACCACAACCAATGCTGGCAACCCAACGACCATGATGATGGCGAATATACAACAACAACAACTACCACAACAACAACAACAACAGCAGCAGCAACAACAACAGCAGCAACAGCAAACCGCTGCAGATGCCCCGACTGATTTCTGGTGGTGGTCGACAACCGCGGCCCAGCAACTCGCCGACGACGGTGGTGTGGTAGCCGGACACCAACACCAGCAAATTACGTCTTCGTCTTCCCAACAGCAACAGCACCACCAAACGATGGACGGAGACGAGTTTGACGGTTTCGACTTGTCGCTGCTCATAAACGGCGCCAGCGACGGATACTTCAGCGACGCCTCGTCGGCAGACTGTCGGGTGCCCGGGGCCGCCATTTCCGCGACGGTTACCGTGCACACCAACACGTCCGTGGACGGCGTCGGCGGCGATGGTAACTGTTACTACCCGACATCCGCGACGTCAACGTCACTGCAACAGCAACTGGACTTACAGCAACTTCTATCCATATACGATGACATGTGTTGTTTGAGCGGCGTCAACACTGAAGAAGACGCAAAATCAATTTTCCATCAACAGCCTCCGGTGGCCCCGCCCGTGGTGTCTACCACGACCGCCGGTGTCCATCAATCCAAAACCACCGAGCCGATAATCCCGGCCGGCCAGCTTGTCGACGCGACGACGGCGATGACCGACACCACCTCTGCCTCCAAGGACCGCGCCGGAAAGACCACTCTCTTGAGATCATTATTGACAGCCACAGCACCGCAGCCCTCGATACCGTTGTCGCCCACTCGCCCTGTTGATTCGCCGCCAATGGCCATAGTCGAATCCACCACCGAAGTGGCGACGACGACGACGACGACGACAATTAAGCACGAGGCCGTCTCGCAGAACACCCAGAGCAAAAGCAACAACAGCAACAACAACAACAAACACAGACTGCTAATCGAAATGTTACGCGGCGGAAACGCTGACGACGACGTCGTCCCGACGGCCAATACGGTGAAGCCCGCGCGCCGCAGACCACGTGCCGAGACTAGCTGTTCCGAAGACGAGAGCGGGCCGCCGCAAGGCAGCCGCCGCCGACTAGACGTGCCGCCGTCCCTGCAAATGGACGGTGGACAGGCGTCCCGACAAGACGTCGCCGACGACGACGAACTGCTGTTGTACGGCGGCCCCTATTATTCCGCCGCTACGTCACCGTCGTGGTTGGACCGTATGGTGGCGGCGGCCGCCGCTGCGACAACGGGCGCCAGCATTGCCGATTTTTATTCATACGCCACAGACACCGCCGCTGATCATCAGGCTCTGCAACAAGACCTCTACCGTCGGCGACAACAACATCAACAACAACAACAACAACAACAACAACAACAACAACAACAGCCGCAGAACGGCGACCATGCAGTGGACATCGTTAACATCGTGGACGACTGCTGCAGCGTTAGTGATTATTGCAACAGCTACGGCATCGGCGGCAGTGGCGGCTTCGACCAAGGCTACTACTCCGTTGCTTCTGCCGAAGTGGCGTACAGCCCACAGACTTCGGCTCCAGTGCCATCCGTCACGCCACCGCCATCTTCGTGTGGCGACCCATCGACGACGAGCACGGTAAATATAATATTTTACTATAACATAACGAATCACACAATTTATATTATAGATATTATTACAAATATTTTAAGTCTGGTGAGTGGTGGGATGTGTTTTCCACGATTTGTTGATCACTGCATCGTGATATCAGTATTTATATATGCTCTGAAATGATTAACTGAACAATACTCGAGAGTGACTTGAATTCCCATCGTAACGAAGTCCACATTGTTCCTTTATAGTGAAACTTCAATATTATACGAATCTAAACGGACAACAAAATACCTACATATAACATGTTATTCGTATTATCTAGAAATTCGTTGTGTAAATGGAATTCAATAAATTTGGTTCTGATTTTGTTAAGGTTCTAAAAAAAAAATTTCATTAAACGTAAGTTCGCGTTATTTGGAACTTTCGCTGTATTATTCCCGACCTCCCTCCACTCGCTGTGTGGTTAGGCTACTTCTGCAGTGTGACGCCCAAATGACCGCACCGAGGGTCGTTACCCCTCAACGATCTTATTATATTCGATTTTGATGTTGGGCTCATTCTAAGTTGCGATGTATTATATACTTAATGGAAGTGGTGAGGTGGGGAAGGGGCGTAACGTGCTCGCAGTTTTCGTTGTCTGCCAAGTACCTACACACGACAAAAGGAAAAAAAAACGAAACGAAAAAAATAGCTCGAACCTACGACTTGGACGACGACATGACGTAACTTTAATAATAAAATTATAATATCGTAGTCTCAGAGCTCAACAAGAAAATTAGGTGCGGCGATTGCGAGCCGAGGAAACGCCCAGGCGCGGCCCACATTCCATCGCCGCGGCGCGCGGAACAGGTTTTCGCGTGCGCCCGTCGTTGTAAAAAAAAATTACAAAAACTATTCCGTACGCCCGGAGCGGCTTTAATATGATTTCTATTTTATTACGCATCGCCATCCATGTAGAATATAATAATAATAATAATAATAATATAACCCTCTCCTCGCCGACCCAGCACCCCTCCACCACACCTACCGCTGACGGCTATTCCATTATATTATAATATACACGCCGCTGCGGTTGTTGCCATGTTAAATTATTATTATTATCATTACTATACACAATCAGGTGCGTGTTGCGGCGGCGACGTTATTATTATTACCATGATCATAATATAATATAATAATAATTACAATAATAATATTATATTGTACCTATATTATAATATTCGACTTGTCCGTTAACATGCGCGCCAAACTCCGCCGACGGCGCCCCGGGCCGCCTTGCGATTCGTGACGGGGAGGGAGGGCGTACGACGATGTGTACCGCGGGATCGACGTCAAAAAATAAAACAAAAGCCTCCACCCCCCCCCGGACGAAAAGTGCGTCGTGGTATCCCGCCGTATTATATATGCAATACGTACTGCACGAGCAGACTGATTTAGAACGGCGGATATATATACGACAGCTCGCGCGACGTCATTGTATAATATGATTAATTATTGTTTACATATAATATTTTAATGTTATATCGTATCTAAATAATACATAAAAATAAATGTATGTTTCTTTGTTCATCTGTCCTCCATATTTTGTTTGAAAACCATGCTGGACTGTTTGAAATAAAAGTTATATTATCAATATAATATAATTCCTCGGAGAGTGTTTAAAGGTTCTTTGTTCAACCTCTATATAAGTTTCTACACAGAGTGGATCACCCATGAATTTTTTCAATGTCTGATATAGTTTTTGCACATGACAATCGAATATTGTTTTTTATATTTAAACAGTTACCTATCATTGCATTATAATTAAGTATTAAAATAATATTTGAAGAAATATTGTATAATATGTTATAGAAAAGGTTACGAATACATTTTTTTTTAAACAAATGTTGGGATTCAATATTTTTATGAATATAATTCCAATGAATATTTGTATGATTTACTCTCTTAGTTCTATACATATTTTTTTATGTTCGGACATAAAGTCCAAAACCAATCTATCAATATTTGTTTTAAGTATTTGTTGAATCCGTCTCCAGCTATTTGTGTTTGAATTAAAATGTCCTAAATTTAGAAGTATAAAAAAACGATAAAAAGATAGATTAATATTAACCCGGAAGAAGTTTGGTCTCATATTTTAAATACAAAGCTTAAGATTTTAATAAAAATGTATGCAAAATAATATAATTGTCATATAATTATAAATTATAATACGAAAATACGATAGTGCCTTGTTTTTTTACATAAATGAATGTAATAGGAATTGGTACAAATATCGAATAATTGGTAACTATTAGGTCAATTGAAAATAAAATTTGGTTAGAAAAGTTGGATCCTATATTGCGCACTCTTACATTTTTATAGTTATTATAATACCTAACTGAGATCGTATGTACTACTTTAGAAAGTATGTTCGCATATTTCAACAATAACTAATAAGTGGTAATTGAGCGATTGCGCAATAATTGAAATAATACGAACATTAGTAAATGTATTCAAAGACTATTGCATATCTATGCATAATCTTGGCACTATATAAGAATATTTAAATTTTTCTTGAAATGTTTTCAAGATCAACATTTAACGTGTCGTATAGTTATAATTTATAGCTCGTGCGCGGTGTATGTACATATTATATTATTGTCTCGCTTTCCAGAATATTATTATCAAAATTACATTCATTTTATTTGAATAGTTAAATAAATTCAACCCATTCCATTTCGTATAATATGTTAATATATAATTAAATGGGTGTATTATGAAGATTTGTTCGATAAGATTGCTTTAGGAGGTAACAATGTTATAAATTATTGGCCAATTTTTATTCGCACATGTGTAGTCTATATTATATATTATAATGTGTACATAATATTTCGATTTATATAAATCACAATTTTTTTTCCCCCAAGTCCTTTCGTTCGCGGGGCATAATACTCCATGTTAAACTGTTGTATAAAATAATATAGTGATGCAGGAATAAAATAATAATATGTAAAAATAAAATGTCCGATTGTGGTCGACGATCTCTCCCCTCGCCCGTTTCATCTCACACCTGACCGGTGTATAGTTTGCCACGCGTGTCCGTTGCGCAATCACCACCGCGGCGTCTTATATAGGCACTCATACTACACTCGTCGGATAACCTTGTGCCGGGACACATAATAATATAATATATAGTAATGATAATAATATATTATATTATATATACACCTGTTTCTATATTTACATACACACACAATAATATGATATTATATACACGGCGACCGCGCCCGCCGACGCATTCGGAATTTGATCGTTTCGAAAGGAGCGCGCATGACGACGACGCTGCAGTGTCCGGTAGAAAGTAAAAAAAACATGCACACCCCGCGCCGCTCTTCCGCGATGTCCGAACTCGCCACTCTATATATACCCGAGGATTGTGTGTATATATATATATATATATATATATAAATGAATGATAATCACATAATAGTATCGTGTGCGTCAACGTTTTTGTAGATTTTGTTTTTCGTTTCGACGCACGTGGGGGGCCCGGTCATGTACCCGCTCGTACAATGCGGCGTGAGTAATAATAACTATACACGCAATATATATATATAAGGTCCGCTGCAGGAGAACACTCACGTGTACAAAAAAATATCTCAGCGAGCTTGCTAATGCGCTCGCGTGTATATTGTAGTGATGTTCGAAATCGAAATAAGAACTTCCGACGCAGATAGAAACAGAAAATTGAAAATATGGAAACATTTTTAGATTCTTAACTATTGCAACATCAGTTGCTGCAGTTTTACAATTTTTTTAGCACCACGAATCCAATGTAATAAAATACTATACGCATGATATTATGTTGGGTGCGAAATAGTTCAAATTTTAAACTGATAATAAGGACGGATTGACAATCACGATTTTTTAAAGGTGCCATAGAATATTATAGTAACAATGTCATGTACAATAGCCATGTTTGTTTATTTACAAGTGATTATGTGATAAACAGGTATCAAACAATAAGATGGTACATCGAAAATAAGATAATTATTCATCTATTCTAACACACTTCAAGTGCTATTATGACTCTAACTTTTATAATATTCGTATAGCTAATAATGTGTAGATTCTAGATACGATTATGTTATTGATCATGACTATAAAAAAATTGTAACTATTAATAGTTAATATGAAATAATGAGAACCTTTAAATTAAAGTAGTATTTAAATACCTATAATATTATGTGTAATCATAATTACATTCATGATGCGTAATCACAAAATTGAAAATCCATTCAAAAAATTATGTTTTTGATTATGATTCATAGTTAAGTTCACTGTATCAGTACACCTATATAGTATTCCTGGGTTTTAGACTTTTTTTTTAATATGACGTGTCTTACACTAGCATAATAATTACAACAATTATGTCCAAATCAAACAAATAACTATAAACACAGAAAAGCGCATTGTATTTAATATATATATATATTATATTATTTGTTTTATGAATTGGTTTTAAGATATTTCACGTAAAAAAACAGAATGTATAAAATTCAAATTTTTCTGTTTAAAATTATAAAAAGGAAACACTATTAGTTTTACAAACCGTAAACGATAAAAAGCTCAAAATTAAGAGCCTCGTTTATGAACGAACAATAGCAGTAGGTACCTTACCTATTACATTATTATTAATTATTATCATTTAATGTTATGCCATTGGGCATAAGCGTATTATAATACTATTATAGTCTACATACTATGCCCATGACTTTGCGTAAATAATACTAGCAATACAGTGCCAATTACATAGAACAATAATTGAATGACCGTGGGTATATTATAATAGTATCTATATTGGTATTAGGTATATTGTAATAATTTCAAAGAATTTAACGTCTCACAAGTCGTAGGCTGAGTATATGTTCGCAGTATTATGCTAACTGTGGCAGATCCCATTAGAAAAACACGGATCACCTCTACCCACACTATCTATAATTATTAACCGCGGTAATAAAATATAATACCAAATATAAATTCAAAATTGTAACAGATATCATAATACTTTATTGCATTCGTGACATTATATTCCACACTGCTAATGTTTTCGACATGTAAAAATAAATAAATTCGATTCTTGATTTTCTTACAAAAAGTTGACACACACAGGTGATTTGTCGTAAAATAATTTTGGTATAATCATATTACATATACATTTATTATTTGACAAATGTCGTTGTATTAATATTTTCGTAATAAAAGTTGTTTTTATTCTTGCAGTTAACGCCCTTTTATAATGGATTAGCATTGAGTAATGACTCATAAAAACATATTTCAATTGAATGCCTCTATATTATATATTCTTTGTTCATAAGAACTGTGGTAATAAACAGATTTTTTTTTGAAAAGTTGTTGAATATTATCATTTTTACGCCTGTTAAAAAAAAAATGAAAACCATAAGTAGACCTATTAAATATATGACTGAGAATCAAAACTGGTTTGGTTTATTTCGAGCCCAAAAACAGTTTCGATTTTTTTTGAGTTTCAAAGACGAAAACAGTTTCGTTTTTTCCAAGTTCCGAGTTCGTAAACAGTTTCAATTTTTTTTTCGGACTAACCGGTTTTTCGAATAGGTTTCAAACCTGTTTTGATCTGCCTAAGTATAGCAAGAGTTTTATTTTTATCAAATCCAAAATACGCACACCTATAGTCTACCCTCTCCACCACATGTACTCGTCATACCTCGCCTATATCCGTGTATTATACCAGTCTATTTCGTAAATAATACATAGGTATTTCATGGTGACGGCGCGGCATATCCACACGTCATCGCGTACACACGTCACCGAAGTTAATTAATTAACACATATAATTAATATTGTTATTATCACAACGTTTTAAAAGTCATTTTTAAATTTTGTAAACTTTCAGAGCGATGACGGTGATAATAATATGGTCCAACAAACTTGGAAGACGACTGAAGCAACGGCATCTGACGACTATTACGATAGGCTGCTGATGACCGTCATGATGGAAGCGGCGGCTGCGGCGGCCGAGGTTCAATCGCCGGCTGGCGATAGCAATTGCTCCGGCACAGCTGACAATGTGTGCAGCAACTACATCAGTAGCAGCAGCAACAGCAACAGTAGCACTTGTAGCACTACGTTCAAAAGCGCGACCGGTGATAGTGTCGACGTGAACGGCGACAATGACAGCAGCAACAACATGTGCTTCAAAATCGAAGTGGACGACGACGCGGCCATTACGACGGCCGCCGATGACGATGATGATGACGATGACTACGAGTCGGAAGTACCCGAAACGAAGTTTCAACCGAGTCAGCTCCTCGTCAAGACTACCGCGACGTGCTGTTCGACAACGGCGGCCGTGGTCGAGCCAGAAAAAAAGACATTGCCGGCCGTTACGACGGCCGTCACCCCTTCCGGTTCCACGTCGTCTTCGCAACACATCCACTTGTGGCAGTTCCTCAAGGAACTGTTGACAGCATCATCGGCAGCCGCGGAGCTGCAGGCGGCCACCGCGGACGGCGAAGCGGTTCAGTGTGGCGCGTCACCATCGTCACCGTCTGCATCGTCGACGACGCTCTCAAACGCCGCTGGAAACAAGCCACAGCAGCCGCAGCAGATGATTCGGTGGCTAGACCGGAAGCTTGGTGTTTTCAAAATCGAAGACAGCCAAGCCGTGGCCCGTCTTTGGGGCCGCCGCAAAAACCGGCCTGCCATGAACTACGACAAACTGTCCCGAAGCTTGCGACAATACTACAAAAAAGGTATCATGCGCAAGACGGAACGTTCGCAACGGCTCGTCTACCAGTTTTGTCATCCGTACAACGCTTGACGAAACTAGAACTTTATGATATAATCAAAAAAATGTAAACGTATTATTATTATTATGATCGGGTCTGTGTATCAATTGGAGTGACATATTTTATCAGCACATGACTTGTTCAGACATCGCTCAGAATCTTAAATCTTATCATTTTTCTATAATTTCATTAAATACTTTCGGGGGGCTCACACCCCCCTCCCTTTTTAAATTCAATCTTATGCTGGCAAGCATAAACAATCACCAAACATTTAACAAATCAATAATGAGCTAATGGTTCCTTAAACATGATTTATTGGCTCGTGATTAGTCCAATTTTCTATTGGACATTAATACATGTCTCATACAATCCGCCATTGGTATTGTAACACAGCCCTGATTCTAGTGTGATATATCAGACTATAATATGTAAGCATGGTGGTGGTAATTTTATTTTTTATTCTTTTATTTTTATTTATTCTTCGAGAAGATAATTGGCCCCCCTTAACATGTTTGTGTGGGGGGTCAGAACCTATTGGTAAGCTAATACTTGTTAGGTTAAAGTAGTGCTTGTACTTCGGCTGAACTATTGTAATCATAGTTCGGTGGAGGGAAAGCGCTCACACATACAATAACACACACGCCGTCTCGCGGTCGTCGCCTTCGGACGGGCGGGAGGCGGACGCGAAGCCGCTTAGGCGCGAGCGATGAACGCGGAAGGTAATTTTCGCGAGCGCAACTGTCACAACCTTTTTTAGGGTGACGGGGTTTTTTGGGGGGGGGAGGAGTATTGATTGTCGGCTGTTTCCGAAAATCCGGTTAGGTGACGATTTTGGTTTGTATGATCATTAATTATATTATATACCAGCGGTTCTCAACTTTTTTCGAGTTCGCGACCCCCTTTAATGTCACCAAGATGTACAACGACCCTTTTCCAATGTAAGCATTAAAAAATTGAACCAACTGTTATTACTGTATTTATTTGTTTATATATCTTACAAAAAAGGTATATTATGTACACTTCAATGAACGTTTTTATCGACTTTCGGACTATCCAAAAAAATATATATGTATTATAACACTTACTATTAATTATAAGATTCTAAGTGAAACAATTTTTTCCCATATGGATTGACGACCCTAAAATAATTGTTGGTGACCCCCAAAGGAGTCGTGACCCCCCGGTTGAGAATCGCTGTTACATACAACTAAATTGCACATACGGTTTTCGACGGTATCTACCTATAGTTGTAGTGCACGAGCAGGAGAGGAGGGAGAATAATGAGGCGCTTTAAGCGCGATTTTTTTTTTACTATTTTAAAACTACCCGACCGCTGAGGCCCTCTGCGGCCATGGTTGGATTTGGGTGGTTGTTATCGGTCCCATATATCCATGATATATTGTCTATTACGTACGTTCTGTGAACATGTTTTTTTAAAATATTGTAATTATAAAAATATATTTTTTTATTATACATAATAATTATTATGTGAATTCAATATTATATTAAAGTAAGATGTATATATCATACATTTATATTATAGAATTAATTATACTTAACATAGTATGGGGGGTGGTGATTACGGTGTCTATGCGGACTGTATTAATCCGCAGACGTAATACACGCCAATTGGTGCAGGTACACAATTATATACATTTTTTTTATTCATTTTTTTGAACCTTCGAATTGGCAATATGGCCATTAACATTTTGTGGGAGGGTTACTGTTGGTTTTGAGCAACACGCATGTGGAGCGAAAAATTTTCACTAAAAATCGACGATATTACGATATTAATATATCTTGCAATTTATTTCATTGTACACGTTTGATTTCAATTTATAATTTATACATATTTGTAACAATATTATTGATCGTACTCAAGGGCGTATTTAGGGAGGGGGTGATATGGATGTTGTAACACCCCCCCATCGGCCGTATTTTGTTATATTTCACCAAACTAAAAACACAGTGCAATTTGATCTACATAAATCCAATAAATAATACACCACCAATTTATTTTCATTGTATTGAATTTCATATTTTTTTAGTACCAGTAGTATAGTGTATTATTTATTTGATGTGATATAGAATATACAAGTTTTATGCAACTTGTAGATCTTAAACATACTGTTTTAAAATAAGGCACACGTGTCGTATACTATCTACCAAAAAAATTATATCTACAAAAATCTACGCATACGTGTCGTATGCTATCTACCAAATAAATCCTATATAAAAATCTATAAACTCAAGTTACTAACCTGCTCAATGCCTGTTGGTTCACAGTTGTCCTATTTTAAATAGCCCGTTTGTTAACAGTTGTTCATATTTTATTTTTTTTTTATTTTTTTACATCTTGTAAAAAACATTCAAAAACATTTTTTTGATTGACGGATCTCCACCATTCTTCTTGCAATTATCTTTCAAGGAGATTGGTCGCTCCACGAGCTCTGATTCCATACTTTACTTTCATGTGTTTCCATAAGCATTCAATAGTCTGTGTTTGAGCACCTGCACGTGGATCTATAAAGTTTTTGCTTTTTTTAACAGTTTGGTAAAGAAAACCATGTTCTTTAAGAGTACTGTAAGCTCTCCATTCATCTGATTAAATTGTGGTTTCAGATTCTATTTCTTCCACAATTATGGGAAGTAATGTTTCACGACCTCTTTTATCAACTATAAAATAACGGCGCTCCAAAATATTATCTTGACGTAAGCAGCACATACCAAACACCCAAGGCCCTTGAACGCGATTTCCGTTATTTCTATTTTGGTTTTCAATATTTTGATTTTCTTCGTCAGAACTTGAATCAGAATAGGATTTTGCATTATCATTAGGTCTATGATCTCCAAGCCGTATTCTGCCTCTATTGTACTTTCGTTTGCCTTGGAAAAGTGACCCGTCAATTTGTACGATGTATCCTTTACCTACCATTTTTCCTCGATGTTTAAACTGTTCGACGACAACGTCTTGACACAAATTATACCAATCTGACACTGTGTGATGTCCTCTACTAGTAATTTTTTCTGTTTGTATATTTTGAAATTGTTTTGCCGTTATTTCTATTTTGGTTTTCAATATTTTGATTTTCTTCGTCAGAACTTGAATCAGAATAGGATTTTGCATTATCATTAGGTCTATGATCTCCAAGCCGTATTCTGCCTCTATTGTACTTTCGTTTGCCTTGGAAAAGTGACCCGTCAATTTGTACGATGTATCCTTTACCTACCATTTTTCCTCGATGTTTAAACTGTTCGACGACAACGTCTTGACACAAATTATACCAATTTGACACTGTGTGATGTCCTCTACCAGTAATTTTTTCTGTTTGTATATTTTGAAATTGTTTTGCACAGCACCAAACAAGTTTCAATATTTCGCATAAACTTAATCCACTATTATTTTTTCCATTTTTGTCGGTGTAAGTGAAAAATGGATTTTCTTTACGAATGGATCGCCATGTTTGACAACCCTTTTTTTTACATCGTAAATATTTTGTTATAATAATATCTCCATTTACATCACGTTTTCGATTTTTTTTTAAAGTTTCATTCATTTCACCACCACATTCTTCTCCAATAGAATTTAATTTTGTACACAGTTTTGTATTCGGTAATAAATCACGATCTTTTAAAAATTGTATACAAGTTTCGTCATTAAAAATAATTTTTCTATATAATTCACCCAAAGTACTCATTTTATAAAACCATACATTTACAATTAATGAAAAACACACAACTACGACGTTTGATCTCGGCGATCAACGAATACATACTAAATTCTAAAATACAAAATAACTTTGAAATTCCTAAAGGAATTATAAATATATATATAATATATAGAAATACAATATCGATACGATTACGGTAGATAACGTAGATACGGTAGATAGCATACGACACGTGTGCCTAAAATAATAATTATAAATACATGGTCTTTGTTAATGTAGTACGGGAATGTGGGGGGTCCCCCACCTTCTATAAGTCTAATTAATTTTAAAACACCTCCGTAAAATGATTCCTGGATACGCCACTGATCGAACTAATTTAATTTTTGAAGATGTAATCATTGTACGCATAATAATATTATTAATATTGATTTATGTGTACACATATAATCCACTTAATCAATTTTAACTTTAAAGTGCTCGGCATATTTTTATTATACCTATTGTAAATAGTTTTTATGAGACACTACGAATGATGTATTATATAATTATTGTATATTATAATTGATAATAATAAATGCTCGCGTAGACATATATTTAATATTAAAACATAATATAATATGTATATGCATGTGTAATATATTTGTATGCGCCTTAAAATATTATATATACGTTAACGTTACCCTTTATTGACATATAATTAGTCCAAGTAATATTAATGTTATTTCTTATTAGTTATGAATTATTTAATGTATAGGTACATATACCTACCTAATAAATATTGTACACATCAAAAATATAAAATGATGAAGTATCGTCAACAACGCGGTTACGGGTTATTATTACATATCTATATATAAGTATTATATACACTATTCAATAACGATTATGTAATTAATAATAATTTGTATATAGGTGGTATGATTATGTTAGTGGAGTTAGTTCATTTTTATGTTATTTTCAAATTTTAAATAATATATTATTTAAGAAGGGTTTTTAACAATATTTTAAAAATGTATTTTGTGATTGATTGTAATCATTATATAATAACTGTATATATATATATATATATTATGTATATTATATTATTATTACTTTGTTTTTATACATTTTTTTATAAATGTTTCAGACATATTATACACTTTTATAAAAATTATAGTATTTTTAATTTTTTTTATAATATATTCCTTTTTTAACATTGATTCCAGCTAAATCGATTCCGCTACTATAATTGACTAACTGTCGATTCTGCCAATTTGAAATCATAAGTAACTCGAGGTTGAGCCTCGCGTTATTGCGTTAATGTTTTCATACCGAACAAATTGCCAACTAGCGCAATTATACCAGGATTTATTAAAATATTATGAACATAAAGCCAAAAAAGCTATGTAACCGTTTACATTTAATTAGTTAAGCTAAATTCATTTTACATGTGAAAACGGTTCATATATGATGTTGATAGTATATGTTTAAATTGTGACGGTTGTGCAGGATACTGGAAAATATAATAATGTACAACTGAAATTGCTGAAATATTGTATTTACCATTTGGTACTCGACTAAAATGTCACTAAAATAATTAATATATGTACATATATAAATAACAACATTATAAGTATCCAGCACCTATATCTTACAATTTAGAAAAACAAGATGTAATGTATAAGGTATAACTTATTAAAAATGAATAAACGAAGAATCGAAAGGTATCAAATATTGGCATGCTTATACATTTCGTATTAATACAAATTATTATTTTTAGAACTGTCTTAATAGAAGTAAGTTAAAAAAAAATAAAATCACAAGACAATTTTCTTAAATATTTTTTACAAAATTTAAGCCTTAAGAACTACAAACGACTGAACACAACCTTTGTTATCTTCCTTTTCTCTACTCAAATATTATTATTTGCAAAAAATTCTAATTTCATTTTTAAATAAAATATTATTATATATTAAATATGGATTTAAAATTCCAATACATAAGACATAAAATAAATGTTAATCAGTATTTATGTGATCTCTTAAAGGTTTTATTTAAAAAAGTTACTGCACAATTTCAACCATATTGGAGTTCACAATAAATAAATAAACATAATATTATCTGTATACCTAATCCAAATAATGTTACATTTTGCACTTCTACAGGCATTCAGATGCAAACTATAAAAAACAATTCGTATAATAACCTATACTAATATCAGCACAATAATATAATAGATATAGAATCCGATTATTCCAAGACGTCCATCTTATACTTGTTAGGTTTATAATATATGCATACTATATAGGAGTACTAAATATATTATACTATTATAGCATAAAAAGTGAATACAAAAAAGATCGGCTTGAAAAAAATTCATAATTTTAAACCCACACAAAAGATTATATTCATTTCAGTGTATAAGTCTTGATGTTATGATGTCTATGTTATGTCTATGTAAGAACTAATAAGTCGTAAAATGATACTTGTAGGACGTAGGTAAGTATTATAAGTTATAATAGGTTTTAGGAAACATTTACACAGTGTATTTCAAATTTTTAACAATTTACTATGTATCATGAACAAAATATTGGTAAAATAAATACACTTACTTGGGTAATAAAATTATCATGGAGATAATTTTTAAAAAATGGGGAAAGTATTAAGTAGGTAACCGTACACGCAGTTGTACAGTAGGTAGGAGTTAAGTGTACCTTGTCATTGAAAAGTAAGCCACTGCAGTGTGCCGACATGTTAAATTTGAATACAATATTAATCTTGCTTACGAAAAACAATTCTATACGAAGGCGATTTGCTAGCCTACATATACATTATTAAGTAAGTACATTTTAATATTTTATGATTGGTAATAGGTATAGGTGGGTAATTATATTGCTATCATAGAATTGTATTTTACTATTAACTACTAATACAGAAAGTTGAATTAATTAATAATTACTGACAAAAATATTGAGTTTATTATATAATTAATAATATATAGTTATCAGTTTATTATATAGTATATAATGATTATTTATATCGTGCGTATTATTGTTATTAACTTTTGAGGAATATCGACTCACCGTAAAATCGGGTGAATAGGCAATATCATAAAAAACTTAGAAAATGTCACCATATGTATATAAAATATAATACTCATGTAGGTACGTAAGAGTTTCTAATTCATACCTATAAATAATTTATTTGAATAATTATGACGTATTAAGTAGTTCTTCTTTGTTTGAACATCTAATTTCGTCAGAATTTAAACATCAAATTTTTGTCTTATGACAAATCTAATTTTGACTTATGAGCAATCTTATATACATTTTCAAGAATTTTGACCGAGTTAACATTTTCTATCGACATTTATAGAAAAAAACCAAACATTTAAAATTTCAATCATAATATAAAATATTTTAAAAATAATTATACCACGGATAGAAAATGTTAATATAAACGTTTGGTGATCACAAAATAAGATCAATTTTCTGGATTCGGGTAAAAATTGCGTTTTTTCTCTATTTTTGTTACTGATTATTTGCTGATTCGAAAAGTACTTGAAATTTTTAATTTTTACATTCAAAAGTTCCAAATAGATCACATTTAGTATCACAAACCACATTTAAAGTTCTTTGTTCTTAAAATATGTGTTCACATAGGGACACAAAAAAATAAATAAAATAACGCTCCTCTCAGAATCTGAAATCTGTAAACATTGGTTTATATTATATAATTTATTTGGATTTGGATATAATCATATATTCATGTATAATATATTAATAAAAATTACATTTATTTAAAGTATTTGAAATACTTTGAGAAATACCTATAACCTATTCAAGTAATTTAAATATATACCTACTTTAAGTTCTAAAAAGTTTTTTTGTCCCAAAATTCTTTATTATGCCATATGTTTTAATTAGAAGTTAGAACAATAATAAGCTGAAGTGATAAAGTAACAAATAACAACATAGAAAGGGCCTTCCACCGAAAGTAATTCAATGTGAATATCAATTAATAAAATAACGATAATAATACATAAATAGTAATCATAAAGTAATAATAATAATCTATGCTAGCTGAAAATGATATACATTTTTTTAAGCCACTGTCTTTTTTGGAATTTTCTGGAATAGTAGCAATGATAGTTGAGTGATAAAGGTGGTGAATTAGTTTGCTATTGAATCGCTTATAGTAGAGTTTTACTAGAAGAGTAATACTGTGACAGTGTGTATTTTGAAGGCATAGGGAAGGGTCAAGGATATTATTGGAAACAAGTTTTTTTTGACTACATGTATTTTGGTTATTTGGTTCTTACTAAAATTCAAAAGCATGATATAGTTTCATATTCAGTAAGTATATATTTTTTCTCTTTTTTGCTAATGTATACACCTGACCAATGTTGGCCTGGCACCTAAAGGGCCCCGGATGCATTTCTTCAGAAGGGCCCCAAAAATGGTTTTTCATAAACATTTTAAAATGTACTTATTAGTAGTGTAGAATATTAAACATTTTTTTAATTTGCCATATTTAAAATAAACCAGCAATTAAGTTTAGAATTAAATTAGATTAATAGTTTTTATTCCAAAAAATTATATACATAATATAAATAATATCTTATCTTGTAAGAGGGCTTCGATTTTCTTAAACAGCAACTTTTCTAGTAAGAATGTGAATCTAATTGGTGCATTCGGGAGATAAAAATTCTCAATAGTTTTCAAAAAGCAGCAGAAAAAAAACAAAAAATGAAAGAAAAACCAGAATTTTACACAAAACCATTTTTCAAAATAATCAATTTTGGTTTGTAATTGTAGTTTAACTCTAACAAAAATAACAGTAAATGGTAAATACATGAAATTTTCAATGAATATTTATGTAAGCATTTTCTATACACCATAACATTTTCAAAATATTTTGATTCGCGTAGGACTATTTAAAGGCACATGAAATTTTTGATTATTATTTGTTTTTTTTTAAACCTAAGTCGATAAAAAAATTATCGCTCGGTCAAACAACTTGAAAACGTAATACAAGGTCCCTTTTAAGTTTTTGTTAATGGAAATTTAATAAAAAGTTGGGCGTAAATCTACAATACATTTTTATGAGCGTTTAAACTTAGAATATTGACAAAATTCGTGAAAATCACTAAAATTAGAATATTCAAAAAAAATATTTCTTTTTTGTATTCTAAGACTAACTGATCCCATGCACTTCGTTTCCCGTTGAAAATTCTAAATCTATATATATGACACTCGCTTGTTATAACGCGAGCAGTATATTATCAAGAAGGATATATTATATTATACTAGCTGATCCCGTGTACTTCGTTGCCCGTTAAAAAAGCCAACGATTATATAGTGAATTAGTGACACTTACTGGTGTTAGTGCCCACTCTATACAAAAAATATATTTCTCTTTTATTTATTTGTTTAATTAATTTTTTTACCTAACCTGACTTTGATAGTGGACATGTCGAGCTGATGATGGGCTATACATAAATGCAATTCAGCCACCTTATAGTGGTGGTAGAATTGCCATTATAATTGGTAGGCCATATGCAATAATTCAATTTTATGCATCCTATATATGCCTATATATACCTGGTTTGCCCGATTAATAACCACTGCCAACCGTTAACAAATAAAAATACCAATTTCTACTAAATAAATTTGTATTTCTCCTATAACCAATATATATAACAATTATACCATTATAATATAATAATTAATAATATATTAATATGTGTCCAAAAATTATTGATAAAAATATATTCCATGAATCATATATATGTTACTGCGAATGTCCGCAATTGGTGAGTGCTGACAGTCACCGGCTAATGTCGTGATGCACCAAAGTCATTGGTGAATGTTGGCATATTGATTAAATTTGTACTCTTTGTAAACATTTTCTAGCGAATGTCGACATTTATATAGCGATATTGGTGAATGTTGGTAATTCCGATATTATTTAATCTGACCTCATCTAATATTCCAGTACCTCCTATTAACTAATATACAATGCATTGTACAAGTTGATAATTTCGATTAAATGTTTTACTAACTTACCCTGCGACTTATTATACCTGAATAACCGCCATGCTATATGCTGTCTCGTTAAAATTTTGTACGATATTGTCATTCGACGTAATTATAGTGTTATCGTTGTATAAATGGAAAACATACTTGAAGTATTTTATAATAAATTTAATAATTTATAGTATCTAAAAAATTAGCTACCAAAGTTGGTGTTATAAATCAATTATACACCAGAAACTAGTTTTCAGTATGTAATGAAAATTCAATATCTATCACTGATGTGCTAACGGATAAACAAATTTTGCTTCAAGCAAGCTTCTGTATCAAATTCATCAACCGGTGGGCAAGAGTATACACGATCTAATTGCAAAACAAAGTGCACCGCAAAAAAGTGTGGTTGTAGAAATGTTGGCATTCGATGGAGTTCAAAATGTCATGACAAACTGTCAAGTAGAAAAATTTTCGCCGTTTTTTTGAAATAATAATTGTTGTATAGCAAAATAATCATAATTTAAATTAATAATACGGGTATAATATTGTTCAATAATTATAATCAATAAAAGTAATTGTTAATATTTATAACTAAACTTATAATTTATATTTTATATTATTGTCTATAGTATTATATTATAATATTATGTGCGAATACGTAACCTTTGTCAACATTTACCAAAACCGTGTTGTGTATGTCAACATTGACCGAAATCCTAATGTAAATGTCAACATACACTAGTACATGTCTATAATATTTTAATTTTTCAACATTCACCAATTTAGTAGTTGTATGTTGACATTCACTAGGTGATTGTCAGCACTCACCCATTGCGGACATTCACAGTAACATATATATATAATATACATACGTGGACATTATAATATATATATATTATTCCTAATAATAATTAAACCTACACAATTATAATTTAAAGCTATGTGTATATAAATATAATATATATAATATATATTATTTATATTAATATAAGCTGTATTGTAAATAAAACGATACTATATTGTTTTATCACTAATAAATATATCCATAGGTTAGTGATAATAATATAGCAATAATTTAGTTATTTCTTTGGAATAATATTATAAATATATTCCAAATAAAATAATACTTTATTGTTTTAATTGTAATAATATTTTCGTAATTAACTAATAATAATATGTTATTATTTCGTTGTTAGGTACTTTGAAAATAATATTATACATTAATTATTCTAAATAAAACAATACTATATTATTATATTGAAAATAATATTTTCGTAATGAATTAATAATAATAAAATATGATTTTTTTCGATACTACAATATCATAACACATGTAATGTTAATACAATAAAACAATAGTATTTTAATTATATTATTTCAGATATGATGAATTAATAATATTTTAGTATTATTATCATTACGCTTTTGCTATCTGGGATATTCAATACACGACATATTTCTCCACGTTGATCCACTTTTTTGGTGTTGGCCGGGGGCCCCATTTTAAAGATTAATTATGTCATATGGACAATTTTATAAGCTAAAGCTTGCTGTAGCTTTTTCAATTCAAAAAAACAGTCCAGAAGTCAACAAATAAATCATGAAAAATATTTTTTTTTTAATGTTAAAAAAGGGGTTTTCCAACATTTTTTTTCGTAAAAACCTTCTCTTGGCAATTACGAACAATTAAAAAAAAAAAAGCCAAATCGGCTCTCAATTGATGAATTGTTATACATTTTTGGCTCCATTTTTAAACATAGATTAATATTATATTATTATTACCGTACCACACGCTAGGAGTATACTCTATATGAATAATATTTTTTATTTTTATTTTATTTTTTATTTTGACTGTGGATACGCCGATGAGTGGCTATAAAGGCAACTCAGCAATCTTAGTAGGCAATGTGTGAAAATTCGATTAGTTATTTTTTACCAATAACTAATATAACAAATTCGCTTGGATATTCAGATAAAATTAATTGTTTTTTTTTTTTGGCTAAGCTAAATAGTTATAATAATTGTTTATTATTCCACGTCGATACCGACTTACCTGGAAGCATCTGTGGTTGTCGAGATGTTATTTATTTTCAGCCAGCGACTATTTCTTACTAAAAAAGGTATAGTTATACAATTTATACGTTTATTTTAATTAATAATAACTTATTATTTATTAACTTTATCGGACTTAATTTATGTCTAAAACCTTCTCTCTAATGTCCTCTTTAATTTAAAGAAAACTGCACGACCATCCAATAAGTAGTTTTCTTGGTTAGCGCGGTCGTAGAAAACCCCTTACAATTTTATATATGTATTCTAAGATTTATAAAATTATTACAAGATTAATAAGATAAGTTTATCTATCTTTATCATATAAAAAATAAAGGTCTACCGGAAAGTCAAATTTATAATTTATAAATTTTTATGAGCATTTAATGTTCCACCAAAAAGTTGCTCTGCTGATGTGAACTTGGCAGCTCAAAATTTAAAATTGGCCCCCCGATTAAATTAATGTCCAACAAATGTTGAATGTTATCCAACAATGTCCAACAATTCACCAACAAATTTGTTGGGCTGCTTGGACCGATGTCTGCTAATATTGCGCTGCCAAGTTCATAAGGGTAAAATCTTGACTATATTTAATAAATCACTATCGTCATATATTAATAATATTATGTATTTATTATTGTGTTTAGGCCTTAACTTCTTAGACACTGCAGTTTTCTTTATATTGTGAAGTGTTTGCTATTTCACATCATAGATTATACACTAATATTAAACTTAAGTTTTACTTGGCTTAAACTTTTATTAATTATATACAGACCTATTGTTCAAGTAAAAAATAAATTCTAAACAACAGCCATGGTGGAAAATATATAAGTAGGTACCTACATAAATTACTTACCCATTTGATTGTTGGTGTACTCAGTAAGTACCTACACCAGTATCGTGGGAAACCGGCTTTACCCTGATGAAGCCATGCTTGGCAAGGAATTCTCGGAAATCGAGAAACGCTTTCATCAGACCGGAAGTGGTGACTGGCAAGGATTGCAAGAATAAATAAATACAATTAATAACAAATTCACTCGTACCTACTACTATACTCGTTACACTGGAATTTCATATTTTCATTAGGTTGTCAACTCTATAATATGTACGCGGAAATGATCAGATTGCTAAAAATCCTAAGACAAGCCAACGGAAAATAACGCGGTTTCCTTCGTGTTTTATTTTTGTATACTATTATAGTCGTACAAAATTAAAACACGTAGGTCAAAGTTTAGTTTTACCTGCTCTCAAAATAACGAACTTCTATCAATTTATCATATTATTTATATCCAGGGCTCGTAAGTTCATGCACTAAAAAAAGCACAAATAAGCATGCATTCATGCACTAAAAATTGGCAAAATATGCATTAAAATATGCACTAAAAAGTTCGAAAATATGCATTTAAATGCCCTTACATTTTTAAATTATGCACTCAAAATATGCATTATGTAAAATATTTATGAGCAAATTTTAAAATAATAAGAATATATCCATTAATTTTAAAAGTATTTTATTCCTTTTAATTTTTATATATTTAACAACCAAAATTAATAAAATGAATACTTGTGAAGTTCATATAATCATATGGATTTGTCATCTTTATTGATTTTAATTAGGTAGTCATTTTTTGTCTAATTTTTGTACACCATTATCCTGCACCTACAATGAAAATATTTGGAATGACATATTAGTTATTTGACATTTTCACGACTCGTACAGTTAAACAACTCATCGACGACTGGCGTGTGCAAGAACACTACATACCTGACACCTGTACATGCTTGCACAGGTATCGTTTCGACGACGGAATTGTTTCCGCGGTACTAAGTAAAACGCATAAAATCTAAATAGGGAAATACTAGAAAAGTCAGTAGTCACACGAAAATCAAAATAAATCAAAACACTATCATTCAGTAAACGGGAAAGTAAATAAGAAACAAGAAACATTTCAAATATTTTTCTAAACAATTTTTTTATGAAATAATATGCGCTATAAACTCTAAAAAAACGATTATATGCCAAATATGCCTTTATACCTAAAACATGCAAAAACATGCATTATTAAACTTCATATTATTATTACTATTATTATGAAACGGATTTGTATCTCAGTTAGCATATTTTTCTGTGTAGCAAAAAAAACATGTAAATGCATGAACTTACGAGCCCTGTTTATATCTATTGGAAAAGTCTGTATCAATAACAAATTGATCGTAAAACATCAATAAATTGGGTGAAAAGAAAAAGAACCATTATTGTGCATAAATTAATGCAAAAAAAAGAGGGTAAGTGCTTGACGCTCTGCTGTACAGTTGAATACAAGTGGGTCACTGTACCTAATTAATTGTGTTAAACTTTAATCCAATAATTTATGTAATATCATTGTAAACAAAAAACGATTCTGGGCAGAGACAGTTTGTCAGCCTATATAATATTTTATATATTTATATTGTTATTATTAATACGGTGGCCGGTAAGTTGAATTAATATTATTTGCATATAATAATATTTGCATATAGTAATATATTTTGGAAGTTTCAAATACCCGCGAATAATATTTTTATGTTAACATACAACTAAATTCGTAATTCTCCATTTAAATATCTAATTTCGTAAGAATTTGAACATAAAGTAACTATAAGAAAATACTGTGTTTATGCATTTTTAAAATTTGTTGGTTACAGAATTAACTACTTGTGTTTAACAGTGTTTTAAAATGATGATCCTTAGCTATAAAAGTTGAACATTTTATAAATATTTAACTATACAAAATAATTGATACATAATATTCAATTTGATAAATTTTGTCGAAAATTTGAACTTTAATGCTTATAAAAAAATCGAGCTTTTATGGTTTTAATATTTTTCAACTGTTATTGTAATTTGAAACAATCTACCAAGACTCTTAAACAAATTCTTTAGCTTTTTGACTTAAAGAACTACATTTTATTGACAATTATAGAAAAAAACTAAAATAATCGAAAATTGAAAATTGAAAATGTCCGTGAACACTCCAAAAAGAGTCTAAATAATTTTTAAATATTTTCCCCTCACGCCATAAGTATTACTGTTGGGTAGTTCCTTAAACTGGTGGTAAACTCATGTAAAAATACATAAACATTAAACACCGCATATATGCATATTGTAAACTAATCTTACAGATTGTATATTTTCCAAATAAATGTTAAAAAAAAAAATATTTTCAAATATAGGAAATGATAAAACAAACATTTTGAGTACATTTCAAATATCTAAGGTTATTTTTTTTTTTAATTACAACAAAATAAGATAATCGTTCAATGAGAAATCGAGTAGATATACATTGATGTAAAAAATTGAACTTCAAACTTTTATAAAACTAATTTTACTTTCCGGCAGGCATTTTTTTTTTTTTTTTTTGATAATAATGTTGATGAACTCATGAGGAGTTTTATACTAAATTTTCAAATCGACGTAAAATCAATATGAATGCATAGTGAATACAATCATTGCTTCACTTAGAGTTAGAATCTAAAATATAGACATTTGAATTTTCCGGGTATACCCCTACCGTTGCCGAACAAATCTCGGAAACGGTCAAGGTACAAATCCGTGTGAATCACGTTCTAAATATTTGTATCGAAAGATTTGTAGTATTTGAAATGTATAGGGCTGGAGAAACGTACCTACTATGTATGTTGTATGTATTGGACCACTCAGAAACCACCGGTCTTGAAGTTTGTCAATGTGTGACTGGCATTAACGCCGGGATGACGCAACTGACACTCTTGATAGGGTAACCGCGATATACTTTCAGTTCATCGATGATGGGAAACTGGTTATTCGATCAGTTCGTAGTGCTGTACGTGCGAAGAGATGGACGTCTTGTACGTGGTTTTGCGAACCTCGTCACTTCCTGTTTTACGAAACGGGACATCCTATTCTATTCCCCTGAAGGATTACGTGAAGAGGGTGGCGTGTCCAAGTATGACAAATACGCCTTATATTATTGTTATATTATACTATTCTCAGATTCTTCGTAAGAGAAAAAACGCACTTCTATATATGCATCTAAAATTGTTAACCCATTACCGCATTCTTATACTTTAACAACGCTAAATTTTCCTAACGTTGCGTGCCAATAGTTACGTGATTTTTTTTCTTACATACCATTAAATTATGAAAAATATTATATGGAAGATAAATAAAATATTATAATATGATAAACATGTGTGAAAGTGTTAAATTCAATTTCAATGTTATATACATAAAATCATTGTATACTATAAACACGATTTTTGAGCAAAGACGATCTGTCTGCTCATATCAATAAGTATATTTTAGACATTAATTTTTGCTATTAAAGTAATTCATTTATATAGTACGTAAAATTCATTTTTTCCGAGAACAGTTCATTTTTTATAAAATTAAAGTTTCAAGTAAAAATACTCACGAAAAATTGAACATTTCAATATTTTATAAATGTTTAACTAGGTACAAAATAGTTTTTGTGGCTTTAATGAATTATGTCGTTTAAATTTTAAAAACTCATAAAAAATCTCTAAAATGTTTCGTGCCATATTATAAAAATTAACAGAAACCTTGCATTAAATTTTCAAATATTAGATTTATATAGAAACATTTTAATCAATATTTATAAAAAAAGTTTTAAAATTTTATTTTTCGTGCATAAAAAATACTAATATAAACTAATATTTTCTAATCTAATGTTGAAGCATCTACGGTTATTCGTTTTTAAATCACAAAAAATAAGAAAATTATTCTATGATAAATTGTTATTCATTTAAACTTCAAATGCTCATAAAAAATTGATTTGACTTTCCGGTAAACTTTTTATTTAGTAATTGCTGTGCAACATAAAATGAATCTTGTATTCAATGTTCAAATCTAAAAAATAAATAGAAATTAGAAATAGACATTTTATGAATTTCTAACTCAGAAAAATGTGCACATTTTCATGATTTTGACTAATTGTTATCAAAATAGGAACTTCAGAAGCTCATAAATAGTTATTGTGAATTTAAGGTGGATTATAAACTTTTTTTTGTAGTAAGAATAACTTATGAGGAACCTTGTATCATTATTCAAGTTTTTTGACATAGTGATAAATGTATTAACTATTGACAATAATTAAAAAGAATCTGATATAAATCGAAATTGTCGAAAATTTTATGAATTTTATCATGTGTCAATTCGCTCTCGTTTTAAACATCACATAATCGAATGGATTATTGTTAATTATTTCTTCTCAGTTTTTATCTAATCAAA
The DNA here is from genome assembly GCF_001856785.1 of Myzus persicae. NCBI lineage: Eukaryota > Metazoa > Arthropoda > Insecta > Hemiptera > Aphididae > Myzus > Myzus persicae. The sequence goes on along the minus strand of NW_019101718.1, from coordinate 173,818 downwards.
AAAGTTTTTGCTATGTTGTACGTCCGTAAGACTGAGACACATCGTGTCGGGAGGTCTCGCTGTTTTTTATTTAAGGAGCAAAAATTAGGCAATTTCTAATCTTGTCGTCACCGCTAAGGATGTAAGTATTAGTCGTAAATGATTATTCGCATGAGTGTAACTAGTTATTTAATAATGTCGAAAATATAAAAATCATTTTACCAAGTTTGCAACAGCTTACGACTTATTATTTTAATTTTGTAAACATTAAAAAAAATTAAGTTAGGTAGTTATTGTTGTCTGATTTTAACTGTGAAAAAAGATTGGAATATCACTGAACAATTTATACATTCTATAGATCACACGTTACTAGTTACTGTTGTACTTGTCATTTTAGATTCCGAGTGGAGCAAATAGTGTTACTATTGATTTTGCCATTTTTTTTTTATATCTCATCAAGTAGTTTTGGGGCAGCAAAAATGTAGTGATATTCAACTTTGGAGATGGTTTTTATAGCAAATTGGATATATTTTGTTTTGTTTTTTTTCTATAAATGTCATAAATGTTTCAATCATAGTACAAAATTAAATAAAATTATATTTCTTTCAAAGATATTTTTCTGCTGAATTCAAATTTTTTTTTTAGAATCAAAATTGAACAACATAAATTAACATAAATGTTGTCAAAACTTAAGGTCTTTTGAACTTGAATTTATGGTAGTACTCTTAAATGTGCCTTCTGGGATTATCATTATCATTATCTATATATATATAAGAATCTAACTTGATTTTGGAGACAAAGGAAACCGGTTTTGAACCCTCATTATAATAATAATAATAATTAACTAATTACCAATTATTTTCATATATTCACCGATAACGATGCCTGTTTTTTTTATTTTATAACCGTTGTATTATTTGTATAGCCAAAAAATAGACTTATGTTTTTAAATTAAATTATAAAAAAAAAAATTTCTTCCGGAGGAAGGTCGGGCAGCTAGTATTATATGATATCCTACCTGATAATATACTGCTTGCATTATAACAAGCGAGTCTCATATATAGATTTGGCATTTTCAACGGGCAACAAAATGCGCGGGATCAGCTAGTGTTCAATAAGTAGTCAATAATAGTAAATCAAAATACCAAATTTATATTTATAATAAACTTGTACATTTGTATACATAAATTATTGATTCGAGAACCACAACTAAATTTAGCTTGGTTTATTTAGTAAATATCAGCAAAAAAAAAATCCAACATTTCATCTATAAACTTAATTTTTCAAAAATCATTTAAGTTAAAATCATAAATCATTTCAAAAAGTATTTATTAGAACAGAGTCTAGTTAAAACCCACGAACATGCCAAATGTTCTCAAATATACATTTCATTAGATTTATTTGAAGTTATTTTACAAAACAACCAGGAAAGTAAAATTGTAAATCATAAATAAATATATAGTTGAAAATGTAATAAACTAATAACTATGATTTATAAACATCCGCTGATAAAATACAAATTCTAAACAAAATATTATGATAAAAGTACCATAAATCATAACCATGTAGGAGTAGACATATTATACTATGTTGTTATTCCACATATAAAATTAAGTTATATTATAAAACAGTATTGAACATCTTTTAAATTTGTTGAAATATGTTCAAAAGAACATACAAATTTTAAGTATAAGAAAGTGAACATTATTTAAATGGCATGGCATCAGTATGTTTAATTTTTTAAGCAGAATGTGAAATATATTAAATTGAAAAATGTTTTAATAGTTTTCAAAAGAAACTATGTGTTTTGTATTTTAGACAAATAAATCAAAATATGAATCTATGAACAAGTATAATACGTTCATATGTAGGCACAATGTAGATACAAATTGATCAACTATGATAAAAAAAAATCCAGTACATAGTGAATGACAATAGAACTTCATTAAAATGTATACAAATTACTAGTTATTATTGAATAACAATGCAATCACAACAAATTTGTACAGTTTAAAGCTTATGCCTTACACAGGTACATATTATTATTGATTATAAATAGTATCAATGATATAATATATAATGACAATAGGTGATTCAAGTACACTTAATTATGGTAATAATAAAACTAAATTATAACCTTATAACTAAATATAGAAATGTAGTGTTGGATAAGGATTAGTTGATTTTAAAAATTAACTATAATTAATTTGTTACTTGAATACAAAAATAATTTACAACATTAATTGTATTTACTCAAAAGCAACTAGTTATAGTGACATTACTTTCACAATATAAAATATAGTTTAAAAAAAGTTGGTTATGATATAAATATTATTTGATCATTAAATAGCTTATTTAAGATTTATTTGACAGAGAACACATGTAAAAATAAAAAATAATTTACACTGATAAACTAATTCTTTGATGATGTATTGTATCACGAGTTATAGATGAATTTTTCTTTATACCAGATTGGACCGGTTGATAAATTCATATTATATTATTAATACAATGTAAATAAAATTGTAATGCTCACATTTATTTGTAAAGTAACATATAAAATTAAAAGCAATTTATAAAAAGTAACTAAAAAAAATTATAAATCATTACTTATCAGTTATTACCATACAATATACATAATATTAAAAAGTAATTATGTAACAGTAAAAACTTTGTCACAAGTAATTTAAGTACGTTACTTACCAACACGGTTCATATTATTTTTCTTATTCTATTACCAATATCATTGGAAAGAACTACTAGAAACCTTTAGGTATATGTTTGTGAACAGCAATAGTGATGTCAGGTGGCACTATGGCAGCAATAGTAACAAAGATGAAAACAAATGAAGTTGAATGTAGAATAGTGTCTTCTAAAAAATAAAAGATTACAATAAAAACAAATCAATCACTGTATAGTGTGTCAACCGAAACTAGTGTTACCTTTTTCAGTTGTTGTTATTGATCAGCTATGAAAAAGTTACTTATTCATGCGATCAGGAATTAACCGGCAGTCTCCTCACAACAGCTGTTCAGACCAAGTCACCAAGTGTTATGGTATCGTAGTTACAACATTACAGAGGTAATGATGGTAGTTTGTAAACTTGCATTGACTCTGTTGGGGAGCCCACAATAAGCAGTTTTATTAGTAAGACAGACGGTATTGTTGAAGTTTCATCTGTTGTGGGTTGTGTTGCAGTTCTGGACATATCATACAAGAGAGAAAAGAGATTTCATGATGTTGCAAATAACAGTGGTATCAGATATGTTGGCCATAGATTTTTAACCTATGTCAACTGTCAGCAATCGGATTGCCGCATCCACAAGTGTAATACCAATAGGTACGTAGACACTAGATACGTGTTACGAAATATAAAACTAAATGAAATTAGAGTGGGTAAATTAATTATTTACTTACTACGAGTTACGACTAACGTACTTAAGTGATTGCCAATGCTAATTTTTATTTATTATGCTAACTAATTTCTAAGACAATCGTAATCACTAATCACTAAATTGTATCACTATCAATACCGCGCTAGGCTTCAGCCACGGCTATAGATACTATAGTATCTGTAGCTGTGGTTCAGCTGATAACCGTCCGTCTAGTTGTTCGATCATAAGCTACCGAGGTGTTGGTTACAACCGCCACAGCCGCCTACAACGTTATCAGACCGCGGTTCTGTTATCCGACCGCCGTCGAGTCGTAAGTCTAGCATATTTTATCAACGACATTCGAATTGCGGGCACAGTGCCACAGCCCACAATCGGGGATCAAAGACATGACGAGGGCACGTACGGCATGCCTCAAAAGTTCTAAGCTATCTGTATGATCAGTTCGGTGACGACAAACGATTGTCGTAGCCTAATCGACGAGCCGATTGAAGTCGGCTGAATTATCATTAATGACGATAGTCGGCCGACTGTCATCTCGTTAACGACACCAATCACTGGCGGCGCCTACAACTTTGTTCACTGTTCGATCACGTGCAAATACTCTCGGCAATATAAAATCTACGCAGCGTGCCCGAACAGTTGACGGCCGCATGTTTAACCACGAACACGCGACCACCGGGTGTGCAGCGATAACGTTATCGGTTATCACAATTATTCTGCACGGATATCCCGTATGTGTTAAGTGATAGTTGACGCTGTTATTCGAAGTTCGAACGAACGGCGTTAGGCTACTGGTCCACCTGTGCAAACGTCGGTCGTTTGCTTGCGGCGGTCGCGGACTACTTCGACACGATCACCAGACCTACCGAGATCGTCTGCCCAGCGCCGTCGCGGAAACGGTGAGATCTGTCTGCCGGGGGAAAAACTCGACTGAATATGGAGGCGACCGTCACTAGTAATGCTACTACGGTCGCCACTGTTGCTGACGAATACCTGGCGCCGCACAAGCCGGTGGACTCGATGACGACGACTTCACCATTAGTCGGCCTCGTCAGCGGGTGTGCCGGCGCCGTGGCTCTCGTGTACGTGGGACAACCACTCGACACCGTCAAGGTACGCATGCAACTGTCTACGGCCACTCGGGCCGTGACGTCTAGCGGCGGTGGTGGCGCCGTCGGCGTATCCATGTGGGGTTGCGTGCGAGACATGTGGCGTCAGGCCCTGGTGACTCCGGCGCCACATATTCGTCGACTGACGAACAACGCAGCAGCCGCCGTCGTCGAGGCGTGTCCGTTGACGGCCACCGATCAACCGGCCAGCAAGGCTGCCGCGGCCGGACGCATGGCTCGGCTCATGTATGCCGGCACTGCTCCCGCGCTGCTGGCCAATGTGGCGGAAAACGGAGTACTGTTCGCGGCGTATGGACCTTGCCAGCGGTTGGTGGCGTTCGTGTTAGATCTATTTGGCGGGCCCAATGCCGGCACTGCCGTCGTGGACGTGGAAAAAAAACTTGGTCCTGCCGGCATGGCTACGGCCGGCAGCTTGGCGTCACTGTGCTCCGCGTTCGCGTTATGCCCCACCGAGCTGATAAAGGTCCGTCTCCAGGCGGCTGATCTGGACAGGGCCAACTGCGTTTCAGGTACGGTTACAGGACGCCCACAGAATGCTGCTGCCGGCACGCTGCAGGTTGTGGCCCGAGTGTGGACAACCGAAGGTGGTCTACGAGGCATGTACCGAGGACTAGGCTCGACGGTGGCACGTGAAATGCCTGGCTACTATGTTTTCTTCCTGGCGTACGAGGCGAGCCGCACCTATCTGAATGATTGGCATCACAGCTCTTTGGCGACCTCAACAGCGCTGTCAGTAGAACACCGGGAGGACCCTGCTTGGGTGACAATGACGGCTGGCGCAGCGGCAGGTACTTGCCTCTGGCTGGTCGTGTATCCAGTGGACGCGATCAAATCACGAATTCAAGCCACTGGTGGCGGCGGTACAGCTGAAAGTTCAAGTGGCGGTTTCTTGAGGGCCATGGCACTGTCTGTGCGCAACGAGGGTCCACTAGCCCTTTATCGCGGTCTGGCACCCACCTTGCTGCGCACTGTTCCGGCATCGGCTGTCATGTTCTGGACTGTGGAGCGTACAAAGACATTGTTGTCTGGTTACGGGCTATGAGATTTTTGTTCATGTATTCCTATTTGTTTGGTGACGCTATGCTATGAATAACTTAAATGTTGTTAAATCAATATTATGTATTTCCAAGTATGCATGTTTGTCAATGTACCTACGCATAATATCCAGGAGACAACACAGATTTGGTACTATGAAGCTGGTTTTTAATTTTAACAACAAACAAAATACCTAGCAGGTACATAATATAGTTAAATTTATTATTTTCACCACTAGTCTAGTCACAACAAACCACCATTGATTTGTTTTTTAATGTATCAATCATGTGTACCATACACAGTGGGTACTTCTAGTAAATTATTCTTATTAGAATTTAATACAATTTATCACCTTTATGTGTATAATATGTTTCAAGATGCCACAACAGTCAATAGTAGTTACCAATTATTAAATTGAGCCAATAACTTATGATTAAAATCTAATATGTTGATAGTCCTTGTAAGCTAAAAGGGCTTCACAGAGGAGTGCCAGGGGGCCATGTTCTCCATTATTTTAGTTAGATTAATTGTTTTATCACTCAAAAAAAAAAAAGAAGATATGACCTGCTGTATTATCAGAGACTTTTGAATTCTCCCCTTCCTTCATAGCTTATATTTCTGTGGGCAACCCTTGATAAGCTATATAGTAGGTAAATTATGTAAATTATATTTGTTTAAAACATGCAAAATACTTACATAAGTACTTTGTTTTTTAATAATTTTTCTACTTTAAACAAGTGAAGATTTTTCATTTTTAATCTGAAAATATGCCCATTTTAAACATTGACGGGATACAAGACACTTTTAAAAAATCTTTTAACATTAACACAGATACAGTTATTTTGTTTAAAAAAAAAATAACATAGATCTAATGGTGGTAACTGATAAAATATAACATTATATTTTGAAAAAAATGTATTTACAAACTGTTGTGTAATAAATTAATTTTTATTGTTATTAACAGTCAAGTATCAATTGCAATGGAATCTAAATTATTATTTTCAAAATTGCCTATACAAATCCCCTTGAAATTGTTACTATTTGATTGTATTATGTGTAGTATAATGTAGTTAATATACTTATATAATATATAAATCACAAATATGTCTTCCATATAATGTATGTCTTCCATGTATTGCTCAGTTATTGTTATTGTTATTTGCCATTTTAGTTAATATTGTTATTATTACTTTTTGTGTATATTTTTATTATTTTTTTAAGTGCATAAGTAATAGTTGTTAATTTCCTGTTATATTTATTATTTTACTTGTATCCGTACGGTGACATTGTCGTTACCATCACTCATGCGTTGTGTAAATTATAGGTTTTTTTTATGTGGAGGATTTGTCTTGCTTGATCAACATCTTGCCCAGACAATTGTTAAATATCCTGATAGTTATTTATTTATACGGAATATTATTACTTAGCTATTGTATGTATGTTTATACATTTATGTAATAGAGTTTGTAGACTGCCTTATGATGTTGTTTTTCCCTTAACTCAACCTCACGTGATAGAACTTAGCTGATAAGTTGTTGTCACACTCATTCATCATCCTAATTTGGTCTAAATACTCTATCTTTACTGTGTACCTAGTTTTAGATTTAGGGAAAGGAAATTATGATTACAGTTGTCACATGTTAAATAGTGAGTGGCAACTTCAAGTATTAATTTAAAAAAAAATGTTATATTCATTTTCAACGTTATCACATAATATAGTTATGTTTTAAAAACCTTTAATTTCATTACAATTTAAGTACATAATTTGAGAGCTATTTAACTCAATATGGATTATGTTAGATAGAATTGTCTGATTTTGATGAATATCTATGTAAAAAATAATACTTGGTACCTACTTAAGAACCTGATTATGGAGTCTTATGGATATCATATGGATATATAATAGTCTTATGGAGTTATTCATGAATTGATTAGGTAATACATATTACATACAACATAAATGTAATAGATAAAAGTTTGTTTATTTTTTATTGAAAATATTATAAGTCCCTAGTGACTTATAATTAGCTATATATTTAGGCATCCAACAATTTTCTTGTTATTCATCACTACAATAACCAGATTTAAAATTAAAAACATAATATGAGAGATAAAATTAGGAATTTAAATATATGAATGTGGAGAGATATGGTTATAGGATATGACTATAATATGAGCAAGTATTAAATTCACACATACCTAATCATATTGTTACGTCACTATGATCTCTGACTCTAATATAAATTTACAAATTACAATAATACATAAATTATACTTGGATAATTAAACAATAATTAATGCTTATTTTGAAAATGAAGTAACTAATTGGTACTATGTTGTATTGTAGTTATAGTATACATTATACATTTATTAAGAGTTAAAAGTGGGTCGCTTTTTAGTGCATTGGGATGAATTAATGAATAAAATGTATTAAAATATAACAAATCGAAAATCCATTTCTTTCAAAACTTAGAAAAGAGAATGAGGATTTAAAATCTGTTTTCACAATTAAAATCAGGCTTTCGGTACTGGGTGAATTTTATTTTCGCTTTTTGGAACTTCCATAGCCGAAAGAATTGAAACTTTTTTGATCACAAAAAATAGTAAAGTCTGGCTGAACGTATGCACCTATGTTATGGATTTCTAAGAATCTTAGTGGCAGTTCATCTTTAATTAAATAAAGCGTTAGCCAAACTCATGCATACTAATGATTAATCACTACCTACACAGCAATCGGAAAGATAAAGAATATTGCCTAAATCCGGCCCCTTAAAAATGGTTCGCTTTCAACAGTCTTTATAATAATAATAAGCTGTTAAATCTATATCTATAATTATTAATTGGTAATGGTACGTTGGTACCTACATAACTATTTAATATTTGATATCTAGGTACTACTACTACAGACTTACAGCCTATATAATATGTATACCTACTATAGAGCCATAGGAGTGGTTTTTGGTAGAAAAATTGAACTAGTTGGTAGTCTTATGAGGACAACATTTTTTTTTAAAAATAAGAAAAACTGAAATTTTTTCGCCAAATCAATTTCTACCTATATTGTTTTATTGGTGTACCTAAATAAAAAACGAACAAACGATGGTACTTAAAATGTTTATATTAGCATTTCGTATGCATAATACAATTTTTAGATATTTTGACACTTTTTTAGCTATATCGCTAGGTATAGGTGTGGACATTTGAAAATTGTCTTGTTCTTTTTTTATACCTATCTAAATGTCGATAAAAATAATTTTTGGTATTAGTTGCTTTAGTTGGAATGTAAGACAATTGAGGTTAATTCTACAACTAGACCTATTTTACATTTTTATGAGCTTCTGAATTTTAAATTTTGACAAAATTGATTATTCACTCGTTAAAAAACTATTTATCGTCAAACGATGTTCTTATTTTATTGTTATTCGAAAACGAATAACCGTAAATATTCAATTTTCATCAAATGGTTATATTATCATTTACTACAGATGATATAACTTTCTAAATGTTTTTAAACTTTAAGTAGACACCTATTGTACAACAGAGTGGGTTTAGGTGTATATTATACCCACTTTCCCTCTTTTTAATGTTTTTTATTTGAAAAAAAATACATTGAAATAATGAAATAGTTCATAGAAGTTAAAACCAGTTTTTATTTATTAAAATCCCGTAACTTATTACCCCAACTATATGACACTATACATACATTTACGTAAACACACAATTTTGTTAAAACATAATAATAATTATAAAACCCAAAAAAAAAAAAAAAACTAAATTGGAAACATCATTAAGACATAATCAGTTCCTTTCCGTAATCTGTAACATATAAATATATATGCATTGTACACATACGACATACCTATTGTTATTATTACCTAACCTGAATTAAAAACATAGCATTAATAAATATTATAGTAGAATAGTAGATGCATGTTTACACGGTAGGTAATAATCAAACGTAGTTGCATGATATTATTGATACAAAGACCGGGAGAGGGCATAGTGCAGGCTGGCACTCGTCTCGCTTCGCGCTCTGTTTCTCTTCTATAAAAATTTAAATAAGTCCATATGATATAAAAAAAATAAACAAAAAAAAATGATGTCTTAATGTATCATTATTTCAACAGCAAAATCATCAAAGTATGTAAGTAGTAAGAAGGTACATTCGAATTTAATTTCCTTAAAAAATCTAATCAATCACAATAATATTATATTTGTCACAAATTCTTCAATAATTGAAACCTATTTTTTTAAGCAAAAATCCCTGACTTCATTTATAAACTCTTAAACCAAATTTATTTCCGCCACTGATGTCCTTGTAATTTTTATACATATACATATACACATACATAGGTACCTACATACATGTATGCATATATACATATTATATAATATGCCACATGTACCTCAGCACTTGTACAAATATTTCATAAAGGACGCTGTTGAACTACACCTTAGAAATCATTGAAGATAATATTGTCGATTTTGATAAATACATTGCTATTTAATATAATTACAAAATTACACAATGATTGTACTTTAATTGTATATAATTAAAACTAAAGAACTGAGAATTGAAAACATAATTTTAATCGTAGATAAGGACATTATAGTATAATTTATTTTAGATCTTGAGTAGAGCGATGAATAGTCTACATTATTATCGAGTATAGGTACCTACATCAAAAATTAAATCTATATTCATATAATAAAAACATTTTTAATTCATCATTAGGTCAGTATTCAGTAGGTATAATTTCAAATTGAAAAAGGCACCTACATACTTACCAAGTAGCACAATAACTTCAGTAATTTGATTTTTTTAAAGTGTATATTTTAAATACCTACAATATATATTATTGAATAAATATTAGTTATTATATGCACTGCAATGTTCATTTTGACGCGAGTAAAAATACATTTTTATTTTAATAAAAAATGTACAAACTACATACCTACTAAGTTCCATAAGTATACCTATGTTGGGTAGGGGATAAATATAAAAATAATAACATTATTGGGGTTACACCGGTAGAAGCCACCCATTAGAGATACTTAGCTCGAAATTGAAAGGTACCTAAGCTAGAGAAGGTTGCTAACTTTTTCCAACAAGTGAGCTACTCTAAAAATTTTAAATATCTGGTGAATGCAGGTCACTGTTTTTTTTTTTGGGTATATATTAATATTATTTATATTTTATTGCAGGCAGCTTAATAACAATACATTTTTATAATAATATTCTTCTTTTGTTATTTCTCAATTGGAAAATTGTGTTCTTTTTCTTCTCTTATAAAGGTAAATAGTAAATACTATTTACTTTGCATATAACACGTTAAAACATGTTTGAGATTACAAGATCAACCGATATTGGTTTAATTCATTTTTAATACGATCGAAAATTAATATTCCTCTAAAGATGTTGTCTTATAAATAACCTGCGTTAGATGATTACCTAAGTTAAAAAACCAAGACACTATTTTAATTTTAAGTATAAGACGAGGATTTCCAGAAATTGAAAGGTTGTGTAAGCTATTTAATATCTGTTGATGGATTTTAGTGGTCTTTTAATTGTATTAAATAAAGAAACGTTTATAAGATTGATGCTTCTTCCTCAATTGTTTTAATGCTGACTGCTGAGGCCTTTGTGATAGAGTTTTTAAAGTGGTGAATTCGTTCTACGAGAGCAACATTTTTAATGACCGGGCACGAACCCTGAGTTTTAACCGTCTTGTCTTAATATGATTTTATAAATACTTAATAAAATAATGTGATTATAAATTATTGAAAATGATGATATTGATTACCAACTAATTAGATACGTAAGACATCAGCTAGACTGAAGGAAAAAATTTAATATGACAAATTAAATTAGGGACGTCAAACTTGTCTTTTATTTAAAGAGGATTAATGAAAGATATTTTAAATACATAAAATATGTTTGTTTAATTTGTCTTAGGTACGTATAGGCTATAATTAGTTGTAAAATGTATTTATCTAAGAATGCGGATTTGATTTCCCATTAATGGGAATTATCTTTAATATTAATTATTAATAATATATTATTAATATAAAAGGTATTCAGTCACGCAATGCAACACAATGTTGAGTCACAAATGGTAACCATATAATATTAATGTATTATGTATAGGTTATCATTTTTACAAGTTATTCTCAATGTATTCTGTAGTGTATGTATAGGTAGCCAGGTAGGTAAGTATAAGGTAAGTCGTTAAGAACGTTTATAAAAGAATAATATTATTAAGTACCTAATGCCGCGTAATACATACATTTTGAAAATTAATAGAAATTTTAAAATTAGTTATTACTATGTCAAACTATATAAGATATCTGTTAAAATTTGTAATTTAATGGTAATTATATTTTATATAATTAAATGGTTACCTATATCGGCATATCTAATGTACCTATACACTCTAGTCTCTAATACTGATACTGCGGTGTAGTATATAAGTTCTATTATTATAACTAGTTATGCAAGGGAGTAGGTTAAAATATCGAAAGTAATAATAGTGAATTAAAAAGGAGTTAGGGTTTATTCTAATATTAATGTATTAAAGCCATGTAATTTCTCACATAATCTACTTACTTAAAAAAAGATTGTATTTACACTCTTACAGATTGTTTGTTTTCTAATTGTATGATAAATATGAAAAAGAATATAAAAAGTCGAAGGACTAAAAAAACAAATTTCAATGCCCTCTGTAGGGCCGTAGGGGAGTGCACCTATGTCCTGACACAGTGCCACACTCGTATTCAAACCAACGCGCCCACACTTTTAATTCTTTTCTCTACTTCGTTTGTTCGCTTCAGTTTTGTTTTTATTAGTACAAATGTACAATAGATCGTATTTATAACCCGTTTCCGGTTTTTGAACGGAGGAAAAAAGGTGTATTTTAGTTTCAAAATTAATATATTTTCCATATGTTTATTATTTTTTATAAGTGTGAACCTCGTATCGTCATATTAATTGAGTAATATTCAAATAATATGCCTACTTGACGTTAGGTTATCTGGAATAATTACGTTGTTATAATATAAGTGGAATACAGCTAGTCGATAAAAATAATAACATGCTTATTATATTTTCGCTGATAAATCTATCTTAAATACTAAAAGACATATTAGAGCACAACATCCTTCGTACCGAATTATACGATTAGATTATTAAAATAAAAAAAACATATTACACAAAGATCTACGCCTATGTAATACGGCTATATACTAAATATTAAATTTGATTTTGATTACCTTGATCATAAATTGTTTGTACCTACTTAAATAACCTTATACTACGCTTTTGATAAATTGTTATTCATTAGGTAGGTACCTATAAGCGTCCGCGGTGAGCGTTTCTGATGACTTATTAGAAAACCGCACGTGCAAAACCAATGTTTAATTTAATATGGTGGAATAAGTAGGTACCTTTCAGCCTTCTATTCTTTACAATTGTAACGTAGCGTACCTACTCCGAGTTACGTCTGTTATTATTTTTTTATTATTTTAATATAGTAGTTGTACAATCTGTAAAGTTAAAAATACAAAACTACTACCTATACTGATAATGTCTTACAAAGCCAATCTAATGATGATAAGAAAATAGCAGATAAAAGATTTACATTCTGAACAAAATAATGGACTTTTATTGTTATGGAAATAATTTTATAATTTTATATTATTTTATATTTCAGGGATGAATAAACTTTATATTTATATTTTTTTATTTTCTGTTATTGGTGACGACAAAATTATCACTACCAATTTACCAAAGATATAAGATGGTCGTTAAAAAAAAAAATTGTATGGCGGCAACTAGGTATCACGAAATTGGTTGCACCTAACTATCATCACAAAATCACTTCCACCAAATTTAATTTATATAATATACAGTTAATATACATTTGTTTTTATGTGAGTAGCACCACAATTATACTGATGTATACCTAGCTATATTATATTTTCGAAAACTGTTTTTAAATTGTAAGTACTCGATTATGTTCAAAAAGGTTTTAAAACTAAGAACAAAAATAAAATATGCATTAACAAACATATTATTAAAAGTACCCGGTTTTGCATAATCTTGACCTATTTTTAGTTAAATTCATATTATATACATTATTATATATATATAATACGTCGTGTTTAATACATATGCCATATGCATATAAAAAAACCTCAACAAAATACATAGTTATTAAGTTCGTTATTTTCTTTAAATCAAATTATTGATCAACTACAACCAATTTGCAGGTCACAATCAATGAAATACAAAAACATGTTTTTCAACAAATTTCATAATTACGCAACAATTAATGGTGGTAAATGGTAATAATATCATGAGAAGGCTTGCAAATATATGAATTTTATTCAACTTCAATATTTTTTAATTCAATTCAGTTTGTACTCGGTAACATAAAATATTATTAAATACTTAAAGTTAACAACGATTACTATATTATTATTTATTAATAATAAGCATTTTCTTATACATTATAGTAAAATACAATTATAATTTTGAAATTTAACTCCTGACATCTAAATTATTAAATGTTTAAAATTTATTGGAACCTACTTAATTAAAAATAAAATCATCCTTTATTTATAATATTATAATTTACAACTTAGATCTGAAAATATACGGATATGTGCAACGTTTAAAGCTAGATTAAAGGAGATAATACTCAGATTAACGCTGGTGGTTAAAGGGGTTGTAACCCAGGACGCAGTATCTAGAACTTAAAAAAGTGGGTACTAGTCTTCCGTTTTTAGTTTTTCGTTATATCAAAAAACAATTCTGTTTAAATTTTAAAATTATACTTAGAAAATATACCTAGTGATTCTATATATTGTATAGTATACAAAAATAATTCTGATCACCAAAAGTTTTAATTTGGCTCCGGACCAGGAAGGCAAGATTTAAGATTTTGTCAACATTTAAAAATCTATCACTATTACAAAAAAAAAACACAAAACTGTAACCGTCAAAACTTATACATTTCTTATAATATTCATTCATTATTGTACTAAACATTTTGTCCGATAAACAAACATTTTTATGAACATAAATCTAAAAATATATAAAATAAATTCACAATTTCAAATATATATAAGTATTCAATTTTGTTTAGAAAATTATAGTTGAATTATTTTAGGGAATATCAGATTTTTATAATTATTCCTTTTTGTGGAGGAACTAGAGCGAAATGTAAGACATTTTTATAGATAACTATTCGAAAGTATTGTTGCCTAAATATTTCTGTTTTCTCGTGGTTTTTGTTCGTTTTTAAATATTCTTAAGAAAAGCACTTGGATTTCTTTTTTTTCACCCCCATCAATTTTTTTACAAGAAACCTGAAGAAAACTGAAACAATTTTGCTGCTCTAAAACGTGGTGATAGAAACAAAAAATAATTAAATAATACAACATTGTAGTACCAATAATTTTTGCTCCACACGGCATTTCAATTGATTGTAAATTGTTATGGTTAAAAAGCTTTAAAACACTAAAATAACCTTGAGCTCCATAAACGCGCTTGGCTACCAAAATAACTTATAAAATGTTGTGTTTTATTAATCTTATCAAATCCATGGAGTGCGAATTTTTAAAAAAAATCTTAGTGTGGCTGTGGCAAAGGTTACGTTACAAGTTCAGCTCATAATTTATGAATAATGAAATTGTAGTTTTTATATTAATAATCATAATACAATATAATACATCTACATATAAATTATACTGTCATCGCGGCTACACCTCGTCATATAAAAATACGTCAATAGATATTTAAAAATAAGATTCATGTTGCTATGTTAAATTATTATCCTCGAAAATGAGTGCGTCTGTTATGTAATACTACATTTTACATTATGAATAATATGCTTCCATAATTCATGGCATGGCATGGGTTATTCTACTTGCACGCTGTACACACGAAGAAATGTGTTGTTTTAAATCCGTTGATTTTGTTCACATATTTTGCAGCACGTTTATTACCAGCCAGGGCTCGAAATGTAGACGATTGTTTAACTCATACTGATGCCGGGTAGCACTAAACATTTATTATTTAATAGTGAGCTAATGGGTCAATTAAGCAAGATTTTTAGTGGCAATAATAATGATTGGTCCACTGAATTTAATACATTTTTCCATGCAACTGGGCACGAGAATGTCACCAGTTATAATCATACGTTTGAAATAATATGTTATTATATGTTTCCTATCTTGTTTTTTTTTTTACTCAGATTTCAGTATATTATGTGTTATGTCATTTTTGGTTTGTATCAGAAATTATAACATAACCATATCATTTATCCCTTATTATGTGTAGGTTTATCTCGTCCGTCTGCTGCGAAAACATAATATTTTGGGCGCCACCTTTAACCGCCGTCGCACTCGCGCGTGTTATCAGGTTGAATTAATCCGCCGGCCAATGGATATAACACATATATAATGATATTACATATTTTTATTCACACACAATATATATCGGACAAGTGTTCGGTGAGTGTGTCTATATACTTGCACACAGCAGCACGTATATTATATACCGTCACCGTCACCACCGCACTCGATCTCCTTGACATCGCGCGATAACGTTCTCAACACGTAACTCCCCCATCCTCATATCATATTGGATGTAGGTATATAGAGGCATATAGGTACGACGTTTTATTAAGAACAGATATACCACCGCTCGCGACACCCACTTTAACCACCACCGCCGCCGCCTGGTCGTCTGTATAAACATCATATTATTATTATTAATCGTGGAATCGCGGTGGCACGCGACTTCGGCGGCGCCGGCCGTGTTACCTGAACTGCACGATCCGGTCGTTGGCGCTAAACACTTTTCTCTCTCTCGCCAGCTTGCTTTTTTCCCTTTCTCGTACACATATACACTGCACACTCGGTCTACGACCGCGGCAGACATTCACCGCCGATTTTGCGCCTTTCTCTCGCTCTAAATAATATTGTAACGTTAATATTACTATTATTATTATTATTATTACTATACGAATTAATATTGTTAATTCTGTAAATACTATACGCCGTGTATCCTGACCTACACTACCTGACTCCGATAGGGCCACTTACTATTTATTTATTTATTGCAATAAGGGCTAGGTAATTGAGGAGCTGTAGGATTGTACCCCATGTAGAATGATTATGGTCCACATTAAACGCACGTCTATAGGTATCTACTGTAGTAGTGTGGTGAAATAATACAAAATTATAATTGATAAAAATATAACAAATCGTCACAATAGAAAAGGTGAGTACGTATCTACAAATCTATATTCTATATGTTCTTTATTAAGATGTATATTGTTCTAAACAGCGGTTGTGGATTATTAGTGTATATTTATACATTATTTATTACACTGTAATTGATTTTATGCATTTCATGCCTTCGTGGTTCAAAAGCATCTCAATAATATTCCATGGACCAGACACTAAATTACATTTTAATTAGCTTGAACGCGTTTAAATCAGCTGGCCAATATAAAGCCAGATTGTGATACAGCATTACTCATTTGGTAGGTACTATAGGTACCTATTCACTACATACGAGGTTAATGATCAATTCTCAGGATAAAATCAGCTTATTTAAAAATGTTTGAATAGGTTGTACCTAATACATAGTATTTGCAAAGGAAGGAAAATAAACAAAAATAATTAACTCAAGTAAAGTTGAGTTAAATTAACACAAGATCGTTATAAGTTAAAAGTTTATTGTTAAAAAATAACACAATTTTAATTCCTCGAGTTAATATAAAAATAATATTAATTTAACTCAGTTTAACAAAATTCAATCCAATTTATGAATTATAGTACTTGGATCACATTTGCCTATCTAAATCCTAAATATAATGTATAGGTATATACACTATACCTAACACAATGGCTGATCTTGCACAGTTTTGCAACAGTATTATTGCGTTGCAACAGTCATTCTAACAGTCAATTTAATTACTCATATATAAGTTCTTAAGTAACTTAGAAAATTGCTTAACTACTTAAAAGTTAATACCTTTACTAACGAATTTGAATATTCTACTAATTATTATACACACGTTTGCTGCATCTTACTGTCTTGTCAAGTCTTGTGGTCGTATCATAGAAACATTGAAAGTGATTTGTCTGCTACCCCTTACTTATATGATTTATTAGAATACATAGTACACAGCTAATATAATATGACGTTATGGTGTTACACGACGAAATCTAAGGTTTTGTTTTTATACATTCACGTCACTATTTCTAATATATTTATAAATCATTTAATTATTGACCGGTACAGAAAAACTTGAACATTACTCATCCAAAATGTTTCCATATAATATAGTATTATTAATTGTTAATGTTGCAACGGATTTACACTACTTCAGATTTAAATCAAACCATGCTATCACTATATACAGTAGTCGATTCTTCGGGGGATGAATTCATATTGGTGTTACTATACTGGGCACCGATTCTTAAAGCAATCGAAAAAGTTTTTCGATCATAGATTAGTGGGAAATAGAGTAGGTTTCAATTTTCACCGACAAGTGTGTCTTTTATAGTGTTTTTGATTGTTGCATTCAATATAATATTTTGAACACTGTCAAATCCAAGTCAAACCCTAGATTTTTTACTGTTATTTGTATTACTACATCACAACGGCTTTATCGTGTTATCTGTTTTATTGATTAGGTAGGTATTATTTATTATTATCACACTTAAAAAAATATGGTTGAATAGTGATGGACGATGTTTTGGATAGTATACGGCATATGCTAATTGCAACATAAATTTACAAATAAATAATATTTTCCCACAACCGATCATTTAAGTATTGTATATTATCATATTATTTATATAATATTATTATTATTGTTTTTCGATATGACGATTATATACCTAGTCATCGCATGCCAACGCGATACCGTAATATATTATTGACGTTCTTCAGTTATCAACATACATAAGCGCATTTCCCGATGTGTACAATTTTATTGTGTATGTTTTGTGTTACCTATAAAATATTATAAGTATAAATGCGTCCTCGCCGGCGGCTTCTCTGTGCGTTATCGGTGACTGTCGTAGGAGGTACCTCCACGCGCGCATACAGCTCCGGGGCGCAACTTGATTCATATTATACCTAGGTATATACGTAAATAATAAATATTCTATCTATAATTCGTTATGACCACCGCAGTCGAATGGTCCGCAGCGGTGGGGTTACCCGAACTACAGGTGTTACGTTTTTTTTTTTTTTAAGTACCTATATTATATTATACAGGTACACGCGTGTGCTACAGCTGGTATATACCATTCAGTTTTAGTCGTGAGCTTGGGGCAATTAAAATAATTATATAATTTGAATTATATATGTATATACGTACAGTCGGTCGTGCACGGTGTACAACAGGTAATAGCATGTACGCCTCTGTGTACGTACACGCATTTAAGTATTGCAGTTGCGGCGATGGTTACATATTATAGTTAGTACAATGGTTAATGGTTATCGTATACATTTATATCGTTTTAAGTGTAAATGTTTTTCAATTTTTCATCTAAACGTTTACACAGCTCCCATATAGGTACACTCGGCCCTGAGTGAAAGACGTTTTAATGTCTCGCGAGTAGAACGTCATTCATCCGCACAAGCGTATTATTATACCTGGGAATACAGTATATACACGTTTTAAATATTTGTCGACTACAAGTAGATGATACCTAACAAAAAGAGTTGTATTATTGAAAATTTCAAACTTCAAAAACTATACTTTACAAAAATATTTCTATAAGATATAACTACAGTTATTTTTCCAATAGAAGTTCATACTTTGTATCAGTTCACTGGAGTCTAGAACTAGTCCACTAGAACTGGCCACTTTGCTGGCACTAGGTATGGGTACCACTGCTAGGTGGTACCTTTATACGTTTTCATTGACTGGCCATAAGGACTCTCATAGCTCATAAGTAATGACGTTTTATGAACAAAATCAACAAATTTCATGTCAAGACAATAATTTTTGGGAAAGTAATATTATCATACATCGAAATATCTTGTTAGGAAGGTTACATATTATTACAATTTTTATTTTTGTTAAATTTTTTTTGTGTAACGTTACCATTAGGAGCAGTAAAATTAATGCTTCAGTCTTCAACTTTGAAGATAGCTTCTACTTTTTGGCACTAAATTATATCTAGATATTTAGATATAAATTAATTTTGTCTATTCATCCTAATTCAGAAAGAATAACTGTAAAGTTAATTTTCTTGTGTCTCATTACATAAACAGATATTCATAAAATCTTGATTTTTTTTTAGCTTTTTATGGCTTGATATTTTCGATTGAATTTCAATCATCTATAGAATATTGAATTCAAATTAAACACATAATATATTACAGTGATTTACTCAATAACGAGGTACACTCAACACCTTACTGTACATTAGAGAGGTTACCTATACTTTCCCCCTTTTTAATTTTAACACCTAATTATTGACAATTTAAAACAAGGTTCCTTGAAAGTTTTTTTAAGCCACATCTATTTTTTATGAGTGATTGAAGTTTAAATTTTTTTGACATTTCTAATAGGATGTCCGATATTTATACACTTAAATTAACTATTTAACTTTAATAAATATTTAGATAAATTTTAATCCGAATTAATGAGGTAGGCGCAGGCATTACACTTATTTTTCCAATAATGTTGATAAAAAATGTTATGCTTGAAAATATAAAATATCTTGATTCTTCATATAAGTTGTATTTACAACAATTTTATAACATCTAAAATACATAGGTACCTATAATAATATGTGCAATAATTTTTATAGACATTTCAAGTACGAAGTTTAACCTGACGTAACCTATACTCACACAGTCACACTCTGCTCCTTATACATTTGTTTAGAGTCGTCTTTTCGCCAACACTGCAATTTCCCGTTCGTCCGATGTAACGCTTTAACGTAATGAAGTCGTAATACTCTACGTTCCGCCCACCCGTATTCATATAATAATAATAATAGTACCTACTATTGTAATAACGAAGCAGATATCATATTAATTTTTCGATAATCGTACGCTTTCGAACTTGTGCAGCGGCGTATACTGCATACGCACGCACATGATACATAATATAATAAAATATTAATAACGACCCGATAATATTGTATAATAGGCCCTTTTGGAGTTTGCCGTTGGGCGTCGCTCGCGGATATACCTATGAAGGAAACACAGACATTATAATATTTTGTCGTCGTCTCGCGTGAACGATACCTCCAGCAGACTGCAGTGTACACGCATCACTGTGTTAATATAGTGAATAGTATAATATAATATTATTGTACATGTATGGGCAACATTAATTAATTTTTTATTACTACCCAATTACCGAATATTACGAAATTGATATTTCGTCGTACGTCTCATGATGCATACCTACGTCGGTACGTCACAATAAATTGTCCGTCCGTTACCGGCCGCCTAATAAACTTCGCATCCTTGACGACGTTATTGGCCGAACGCAGTCATTCTTTCGACACTCAATTTAATGTTGGACCGCAATAATACATGACGTATATACAAAAACTATACACGCATATTATAAATAGACGATCGATAAAGCCGATTATACGACCTAGGTACTGCGTCTTAAATCCTAGACTGTGCCAGTATAGATACAGAGTGGTGAGTATTTTAGCAACTATTTGCTTATGAACAGATCCATTTATTATTTAATCAAGTAGGTAGTTTAGAAAATAATAATTTAATTTTGCCAATCCAGTCTGTTTTATTTTTTATATGATCGTTGGTAATAAGGTACCTCATAATTAATGTATAGTTAGTGAATCAATATCTTACCACTAAGATTTTGAGATAGACTACATATGCACTATAGGCTTTAGGTCTGCAGTTCGTGTATAATATACTTAGGTAAGTATATATGTTAGGTATATATTATGCTTACGCCTATATGACATACACTTCAACGGTCATTATTTTTTGGTTCAATAGTTTTGTTCTGTACCTATAATATGTTTGATGATCATAGCTTAGCACAATTATATATTATAATGTGTTAATATGTTATATAAAATATACATGTATACACGCAGTTACTGGTCGTGTGTTCTGCAAAAGACTTTGGACCACTATCCAATGCTGTACACAACATATTTTCATTAATTCGTATCGCGTACCTTTGTAATATCGGTGACCACGATCTGGTACATGATTTATATATTATATATAGGGTTAGGTACTATATTCCTCGCACGTTCAACAGTATAATATTATATTGTAATTTTTTTTTTGTCATTATAAAACATGATATCATCATCATCATTGGACTGTCTTGAGACGGGAACGTGCGGGGCCATTTGCCGCATTCGGATGTATCATGCCCGCGCACGGAATTTCGAATTACATTTAAAACTGTAAGCATAAAACAACATAAGGCAGCCTGTATAATATTATTATAGTCATTATTGATGGTGTATACGAACATTTGGCAGTGGAGTTCCTCATCGAAATAACCCGTTCACGAGACCTATTAATGTCGTACAATTTTAAAGCCCTGTATACCCGATGCCGACCACTGACCAGGCATCACAATCCAGAACACAGTTTTTGGGGAAGGCTCAACAGCATAAATACAATATTCATATTGATTATAAGTACAGTATTTACTATTTCAAGTATTCATAATCAATTATATAGTATCCAGTAGTAGGCACTGATGTTTCTGGGGGAGGGAGGCTAGGCCCTCGCCTATAGATCCGTCTCAGATGACGACTACTATATAACTGCACGGTGATGCAAGATTCATAATAATAGAGTGCAGATATGCAGGATCCCCAAATGTCCGAATAACTACACCTAGGTATGATCGAAAAATAGTATGTACCTACACGGATAGCGTTTAGAGTTCTCCGAGCAAGTCTGTTGGATCTTATTATATCAACACTTCTAATCGTATTTGTATTTTTTTTTCTGCATAAGTGAGTGAAGATCTCTGCGAACGCTTCCAATCGTCCATAACAAAAGTTAGCCGACCGTGCCCAATAGATATGTTTGATATTATGTTGCATTTCGCGAGAGAGAAGAAGAGAGTTGGAGAGGGGTGAGCGAGAGGGACAGTATAGCCTGTATGACTGTATAGTGTATAGGTGCTCTGCCCTACAGGCTACAGCTGTATCCACCTACCCGTACAAAATAATTATAAGTATACACCTATTAGACTCTTAAAATCGAGCGAACTGCGGCTAACGAAATATTACCAGCTTAATGCGATAATTAATGCGCGCGTTCTAATAACGAAATCTTCGTCATCGTCATTAACGGCGAAGACGACGAGTATAAAAAGTAAATACACGAAACGTAAATAGGTACAAGGTCGCCGCGTTCTTGTCGCCATCGTCGCCGTTGTCCGCTGATGGACCGTTCTCTTCTATATAGGTATAACGCCGCTGTTCCAAACTATTAACTAACTATTATAATTATATTATTTACACTCGCTACTTTACTCGTATCGTATTATGGGCGAATACAAACACAATAATATTATAATATTTACAACGCTCTAATGATATATGCACACTTTCTCACTCTTTCTCTCTCTATCTGCCACCGTTGTCGGTTATAATAATGACAATAATGTTTATAATAATACATATGTTCAAATGTGTATTCTGTACTGTATTATAATACCTATACACGCACACGCTATTGTAGGTATTGACGTCCCGCGGACCGCGACGGCCGATGCATAATAATGTTCGTATTTGATTACATACTTAAATAATTAGGTGTATTACGATTTGTGATACGTTTTTTTTCACCGCCCAACTATTATGAAATATATTTATATACCTATGTATATATTTTTTTAAATACAGCATTATAATTTATGCAAATGTTGTATTTTTATTGGTGATTTTTTTTTTGGCTCAATAAGTAGCCCATATACATTATTAAACTGTGCCATTACTATATATAGCTCGACAGGGCAATTTACTATAATTTTTCACATATAGTAACACTGCTGGCGAAAAAGTTTAAATATTCGAAGTATAATGTACAATACCCTCAGAATTCTGTATCATGTTAAGTATAATAATAAATACATTATATTATGCAATAAACTATAAAGCATAATACATTCAAGCACTATATTATCATTATTTTTTAACAAAAGAAATTACCTATACCAAGGTGTACGATTTCAATGAAAAAACAGTGAAGCTCCTATATTTTTTACATATTATCTTATAATTATGAATTGTCGCATAATGACTATTAAAATGTAAATTAACATTAACAATTTGTGAGTGCTAACCACTATACCTACCTAAACATATTTCCTATAATATATGAATGCAAACAACTGTAAAATGAAAATCATAGGGATGATGTAAAATAGACGTATTTAAATGATGTCAATATCTAAAATTTGAATACTGAATACATATTTAGATTCTACATAGTCCAAAAATTTCAAAATTATATAAAAAACAGATTTTCATAATTATTCCAACTCTCAGAGTGAAAAAATTTATATTTTGATTCTAATAGCTGACCATTTCGTCTCAACCTCAAGTACTGTTATAGTGTTATTGTTTATTATTTATGATATAGATGGTTTAAATGTTGTAATTTTAATGAATGCATTCAATGCATCAAGACATGTAATCTTTATCTATTGTTTCGATTTTACTAGGATCCTCTAAAACCATATTGGATGTATTCTACTCGTATTTTCGTAAAAACTTCCTTTTTTACACTAATCTATAGAACCCAAGAATTGTTTTAAAATGTATCATTTATATTTTTTTTTTGTTTTATAAAATTAACAATTTTATTTGTATATCTCTTCTGATTTAAAATATAAATAATATAAACATTGAACTTTCTTAGAATTATTTAGCAAATTTCAATATATTACATAATATAGTACATAAAACCTTCTAAAAAAATGAAGGTTTTATAGATAGAACTTTATAATAGGACATGTACATTATTATATAAATTATATATAGTTCTATAACTATTATAAATATATATCTAAGCCGAAAACAAATAATTATGAATAAACTGTGTGTTTAAAAAAAATGTTAAGATATTGTGGCTTAGTATTAACTTATAATACAATATTTTTATTTATTCAGCGATGGTTCCTGAAGTGTATTATAAAAATAACAGTATTCAACATAATGAGTACCTATATATGCTGTTTTTTATGGCTATCCAGAGCCAATCGCTGTGAGTTTGCATAGAGCTAGAACTTGTATATATGAAGTTTACATGTGCATATGCCTACCTATTAGACGCATATATGATTATGCCAAGTCTAGAAAATTAGTTATAACTTATAATATATGTTATAAGGTTAATCACACAACACATATTACTTAATAAACCTATTAGTTAGAATTCACGTTTTTCAATGTTAAACAATTTGATAATAATAATACTAATATGAACAAACCGATATTAGCGCATTGACTACTATACAGCCGGAAAAAAAACCCAATTAATTATTGAACTTCGAAAGGTACACGTCATGTTATAATGATACAACTACATAGATTATTACACGGCAACATGACGAGAACTGCATTCGGCTCACTCTCACTCTCTCTAACGCCCACCTGTATACTATATTATACGTATTTGGGCACTAGTGCACTACTTCAATGAACTATATAGTTATATAGCTATGGATATAACTGCACTGTGCGAATGCAACGTAAACGCCAAAAGCAATCACCGCAAAGCCAAAATATAGAATATAATTTGCGAAAAAAACTCATTATCATAATTTGTAGGTATGGTTACCTTAAAGTTTAAACATATATAGTCACTGTACCGCACGTTAATAATATATTTTATCTTTACGTTAGTTGTATACAATATAGTTCAGTACTTTTAGGTAGGTTAGTCACCGATATGTGATACACATTATAATAATTGTCTACATTTTTTTTATTCTATTCAGTTTACGGACATACCAATATACAATATAATTATGAGATAACAAGGTTATAATATTATTACTACTCATAATTATAATATTGGAAAATATTTCCACCACCCACACAACGAATACCGTAATAAAAAATAAATGTAATACAAGTAGTACATAATATTGTAGTAACATAGGTACTCAGAGCCGGACATGCCTTATTAGTATACCTAACCATAATAAAAAACACGACTTTTATTTGTTTATAAATTATTTTAATATCGATTAAAATAAAACTAAAACTTAATAATAATTGTATGTATGTAGTACACTAGTATATACATACCAAGTCAACGATAATAATGAAATAAATAAATATTAACAATAAATCAATAAGTAATAATATTTTGAGTAAATTGTTTGATTTTTTTAATTGATGCCATCTATTTTACCTGCCATGCTTAAAAAAGGCGTACCGCTGTTTATTCGTAATTTGTAAATTTAAATTCTAACTCATTTAAAGTATGTTTGATATTGTTTACAGTTTAAGTTTACTGTTATCGGTTAGGTATCAAGGCATATGCAATTTGAGCAATTGGTTTTTTTCTGGGTATGCAAACTTTTAGGCAAGCCAATACATTTTGAAATTTCACCAGGCCATTAAAAGAAATATATTTGTATATATAAATGTAGGTAACCTATGCAAACCTATGTAAATATTCTTTCCTTCCCTTTTATAATTCTAATTGAAACTCATAACGACTAATGCAACTTTCAAATAGCTAGCAATTCAAAGAATTAAAAGCTTATAAGCAATTAAAGCAACCTGCTAAAGCCATTTTACTATTATTTTTAAAAAAGGCAAATAAGGTATAATAAATAAATCTAAAAAACCAAAAATGTACAAAAACTTGAAAAAATATATATTTTATTTATATTACCTATGTATGAAATCATAATGTATATGCTAATTATGGCGGCGTATTGGAGTATTAATGGCGGGCCAATTGTTAATATTTTTTAAGTTAGTGGTGCCGTTGCACACCCTGATCCCCCCAAATGACGCCCCTCGGGCTGGTGGCAGTGTCATAGCGTTGTCTATTACCTACTATTTATTTATTTATTCATTTATTTCATAAAACTTCATTTACAAAAAAATAATTTACAACAGCAAACCGTATTTCAGTTTACTAAATTAAAAGAGTGAAACAATTCATTTATAAACAATCATAAAACATTTAAAAAAGTACATAAAAATAATACACATATTGTTGTAATAATTAATAAAACAGCCTATTTTTAAATAATATTATTTATTATTTTTATCATAATATCTAATTTATAGAATTTTTTTTAAATATTTGAAATGGATGCATTTAAAATATTATTATTACAATATCTAATATTATTAATTATTATTTTAATATAATCAATACTATTTATATCATTAAAATATAACATTTGCTAGTTATAAATATTCTTTATTTTCTTTCATTAATATATTATATAATAATATAATTTAAAATACTAGAAAGTAAAAATTTACTGAAAATTGGCACCCCCAAAAGATGTTTGCGATACTTGCCTGTGCGTAAATCTGCCCCTGAAAATACTACTAGCTGTAAAGTTCTTTAACAATTACACTTATATTGTATATTTTTTTCTCTTACAACTCAATTACACAATCCAATAATTCTATGATTAACAAATAATAATACACCATATAATTTGATTACAAATAACAACATTAATTTAACATAATAATTTATATATATTATAAATTTATTACTTAATATAATTACTGTCTAAAATTCAAGTTTAAACATATTAATAAAATAGTACTTATTTTAAAGACTTTAGTGCATTTTTAAATAATTACTGTTTGAGATGATTAAGTGTACACCAAAGAAATTCTCTGCATAAGAATATTTGCTGGTGAGTATTTAGTATAATTATAAGAACTAAGAAGTATTATTTAAGTAGAACAATTTTGTTTAAAGACAGATTTGTGGTAGCTTTAAAATTGATTCTTTTCAATTTTTTAGGAATTCAGAACAATATACAACATACATTGAAACATTGTAGGTATTTTATGGCTTCCGTAAAAAAAAATGTAGTTCATTTTTATGCGTATCTAAAGCTTTCATATTAAAATGTATTAGAAAATATCGCTATAATCTGAACGTCTATTTCTATGTATTTGATAACAGTATCATAACAATCGAAGTAAGTTATTTTGAATGGACTATAAAGTGTTCTGAGGTTTTTTACTATCAGTTGCCCAGATAGAAAAACCATATTTTAGATTAAGGTAACTGTAGAGTAATAAATGACACTCCATACGCCAAGAGCATAGCTACAAACTTCATCAAGGGGGAGGGAAAACCAAGTGTTTTTTTTAAATTTTTACCCAAATTTACATTTTTGTTAAATATTAATATATTTGTTAGGTTCACTGAGCCCTCGATGACACATATTATAGAGCTTTTGAATCATTGATATTTTTTTAATGTCTTTTTAGAAAGCCGCAACTTCATAGAGCTTTATTTGTAATATTGTTTAGATTGCCGTTCAATAGTAGCTTGCTTGTTTGTTGTTTATAACATGGTAACTATTTGAAATTGTAAGTTATTTTTTGAAAGTAACGGAACCCCATTTATCAATGTGAAGTAGTCACATTCCTTGAGCATAACACAAATTAACAAAATTATACATTATATCGCTTAGATTTGATATAGATTTAAATATTTTTATATATTATTTTAATGAATCTACGTGATAGGTATCGTTAATAAATAGGAGAAAAAGTAATGGTGATAATTAATGGTCACCTTGAAGGACTCCTAAATAGTCGTAATACTACGTACTATATCTTATGATAAATGTAATTTTTGTATTTGCAGATTGGACTCTACAAGATAGAAAACACGAAGACCCCGGTTATGTGCGTGCCAATATAATAATAATGATAGGTGTACCCACACACCTAATAATAATATCGATATCATAATATTATAATATGTTCAAAACTCGATTAGACCGAATCGATCGTCGAACATGTGACATTATTATCGCCGTCGTAGGTAGTGGTTGTCGGCGGCGCGTATTGACAAATATAATAATATATATATATATATATATGTACTACCTACTTATGTGTATTCAAACCTCCCGAGAGGCCGATGCGGCGGTCTCGTAATCGGCCGGCCGTTGCCCAATCGGCGGCAGACGCTATATGCGGTATAATAATAATAATAATAATATGGTATTTAACTATGTACCGCCATAATAATAATAATACGACAACGACGACGACGACGACGACGTGAAGGCTTAATTAGTGTGCGTGGCGGGGACGACTTTTGCGGTGGCGGGGACCGCGGGCAGAAGACCGTGTGGTGCATAAGCGTGTGCTGGATATCCACCAATACGTCCCCAAAACGACGCGGTGTCCCCCCGAAAGACATTCGACGCCAGCGGGCCGCGTCGACGGCAGCGACTGGACCGGCGGTCGACCAACAGTATACCGGAGACGCCAGCGCCAGCAACAGCAACAGCAACGGCAACAGAGCAGCAGCGGCAGTATAATATTACCTATATAATATATACACCGGCGACGACTGTTCTCGACCACACATACCAGTATAGATCGCTCGCAATATATAATCGTCAGAAAGTTCATATTAATACTACTGTTTTCCACGTGGTAGTGGCGCGTTATTCGCCGACGTTTCATTTATCGTAGTAATCTGCAACCGCGGCCAGACCGGAAACGCGAAATAAAATATTCAAACCGCCGCAGCAGTTTCGCGGGCGGCAATCCACACCCTCGCGCAATATCGTCGTAAGTGTTTATTATTTATTATTACACGTTTATATTTAAAATAAAATACGTTTTTATTACCCACACTCATACAGTACAAATACAATAATAATTATCACACACTCTACAGACATAATATTAAAAAATATTTTTTTTTTATTATTATTATTGTTAAATAAATAAGCTTTGGCATCTAATGGCCATTGGAATATTATTATATTATTACCTATTACACATAGATAGAATAATATTATATTTATAATAAATGCATCAATATCACTGTTATAATAATTAATAACTATTATTTCGATCGGGTTGGGATTTCTTATTTGTCCTGACAGCGTCATTTGGAATTTTCCGTTAAACATCTAACGTTATTGTGGTGACAAGCCGACCATGAGGACCACCGGCAGCAGCAGCACGAGCTGCAGCGTCGTGACTATAACGACCATTATGCTGGTCGCAGCGACCGCGGCCTTTGAAGATTTCAACGCACAGGTAAATTGTCATAAAATCACCACCGTAAAATAATAATATCGTGGCGTTGATCGTTTTTATAATTACTATATTATTACTATTTAAGGCTAATCGGTCGTGTATCATTATCCCATTGTCGTATATACAATGTATATATAATACGTATATTTGCATTGATGGTACGTGTGATACTATATACTACTAACAAAAAAAATTTAGAAATAATAATAATGTATTGTATTAATAATATTTAAATGTTTATTACTGTCAAATATTCACCCATGCTAAATATAATTGTAAGCTACACGAAATCCCCAGCGGATCCACGAAACGCGCCGAGGTTGTATGAGATCACACAAAGTTGGGTTTTCCGGATTCGCCTATTAATGAAGTCCGGGCGTTAAGTGCATAACCTACCTACTAATCGAATTTTCGTATCGATCACAATATTAATGTATTATACATTTATGCCCAACCGCATACAAAAGTGAATTACACCAATGTACCAATGCACTATTTTATATGGTAGGTACTAGGTATTATAATATGTATAACCTAGACGCTGTCCTACCTAATGTTCTGTTGATTTTATTTAGCTATTTTTTCTCGCTTTGGAAAACCACTCCGTCTGTGGGTGTGAACATTTTTGTATGGGTACACTATGGAGCTTCAAAATAACATAATATTTCATGGCATTTTGTAATTCTATTGAATATTAGAGTTTATAGTTAAGTAGTTATGTGTAGCTAGTACACGGCTAGGAGGTAGAAGACAGGTGCATTATCGTTTTCACTTTGAACACTATTTCGAAAACCGTCTCTTTCGTCCCCGACAGTAGTTGTATCCCAGGAACACCTTACAGAACGAGCGTGGAGTATATTTTAATTATTCATATTTATGTAAATATTTTATCTCGTAATCGTAATTCAACGATTCCCGTAATCTCGTCGTAATCGTAATTCATTAATTTCCATGGACGTCGTAATTCTGAAAAAAGGTAAACGTATAATATTTCTTAGTTAAATATGATGATGATATTATAATATATACAGTAACTATCGATAATATGATAATATACGATGACAATGACAACGGGCGCGCGATAATAATTTTAATGCTCAAGACGCGCGCGCGTAAAATAATATTATCTTCCATACGATCAATGATATAATAATAGTAATAACATAATTTAATATCATTATAATATTTGGCGGCGGTGGCGGCGGTCATCGTCCGGCAAGGCGGCGGCGACGAGGGGAAATTTTAAAACCGCTCGCTCCGGGTAAGTGGTTCAATGACGACCGCGGCGGGGACCCGCCAGTGCGTAAGCGCGGCGGTGATCCAAGGTCGGCTGCCGGCTATCTGCCGATCTGTGGTGACCCACATTCACCAAACCGTTGCGATGCTCTTCGCCGTCACCGTCATCGCCCGCAACGCCGCCGCAGCTACTCGCTCCGCGGCCGGCCCTAAGCGATATGTACCCAAACGCCGTCACTCTCGCTTTCGCCGACTATATTTTATTGCTCACCGCTCGGCCCGGGCGAACGGATGATAATATTATCATAACAGCATATTGTGCCCAGTGCCGTCGCTGTAGGCCAAACGACCGTGTTGGATGTCGCCCGAGGGTGGCGGCTCAAATAGAAGGGCGTAAAAATTAAATATTAAATTGTTAGATAGGTAAAACAAGTATTGCGTTTTTAATAACAACGCCACAATTCAATATTATTATCATTACCTACATATGATTATTGTCTTAACTGATGTCAATGAGAGTAGTACCTTATTATTTCGATAGCGTTCCGAATAATATTGTTCGGTTTTTTTTTTCACGGTAAAATCGTAATTCTAGGTTCTTATCTGAGGGTGGCCCTGGTTAACGATTGAAAGATTTAATATTATACTACAGTGTGCCTGCATCATACACTCAATGTAATAGGTACATATTATAATATATAATAACATTACTAGGTAAACCTATAACTGTGTGTCTATATAGCACTTTGTGCATGTGGTTACATATTAGGTATATGTGGTATACGCGGTAGACTTCTATGCAATTTGTATTCCTTGTAAATTATAATATCATAATAATATAATAATATACAACACGTATAATTTTATATTTTTTTCGGAACGTTCATCTCGTACTAAATTATAGTAGTTCAAATATTTTAAACTTGCATTTTGAATGGAACAATTTACAAACTAGATAGGTGCAACTAACGTGTTACAAAATAAAAACACTAAGTTACAAAGTAGAATAGAAAAGTTACAGTTATAATGTGATACGACATTACATAACGAGAACAACTCAACATAATAATGTGTTGCCGATTGCAAATAACAACTAGTCGGTGGCTAACGAATTTAATGTTTTGAACCAATATGGTTATCCAGGAATTTTCAAATAAATTTATCGACTAAGTCGACAGTGCATTTTAATTAAAAATATCATGTTGAACACCAATGTGCAGTGAATACGTAAAAAGAACGGAATAATGGTTCACGTTCTTAAACGAGTTAAAATTCAATAAAAATGATTACAGTCATAACCCGTTTGTTAGCAAACCAACACGTATTTCCACCCAATATTATACACTATACATAATATAAAAAAATGATTTAATGTACGCAGAGACTGAAAGTGGATACTCGTCTCGCATCGCTCACTTTTGCACAGACCTAAACCAGTGTTGTACGATTGTTTTAAATTTGAAAGCAAAATAATAAATCGACTAGTTTATAAAATAATTCTGATCAGATATCAATTAACTATAGAATGTTATATCAGTTTAAATGTTTTTATATAAAAGTGACTGGTCGCTGACATAAACACATTTAAATAAAATAATTAATATAATTACAAATATGGTAGGTAATTTAACTAAAACAATTCTCTGATTTTTTGATTTTTTGATTAGATTGAAGAATAAGGTTAAATAAACATAATATAATATGGTATTAATGAAAAAAGACTATTCGTACATATTTTATTCAGATAAATATTGAAACTTCACGTATTTGAAAATTATTTAGAATTACTTAATTGAATAATAGTCATTAGAATTATTTTTTTCTGATTTAAAATAAAATGTAGTATATTATTTCTGTTTACTCGTATATTTTTACATATATATTTTGTATCTATTATATCGTTGTACTCGAGTTTTATTAATTTGTTATGACGATTTAATATGTATTAAGCACTTGGTTGTACAGGCAAATTTTTGAATGGATTTAGGTAGTTCTTATTTTTCTGAAAACTTTGATTGTAAAATTATAAACTTAGATACAATTTAGTAATTAAGACATTTTAAATTTTCATTAGCAAAGTTTCCTAAGTAACTCAGTTAAGTTAATCTGAGTAAAGTTAAATAAAGAAATGTGTTACACAATTTTTTAAATATCATTTTATAGATGGGTTTCCACTAAAAAAAAAACTATGCATACAATGAAAATACTTAACAGCCTAGTGCCTACACTCTTTATGACTGTAGTATTTATGGATGCAGTTATACAAAGACAATTTATTACATATTTCTCATACATAATTATATGTTTAATGTTAATAGTATAATTTAATTATTATTTATTTTTGAAGGTCTACTTGGCGATTACAAAAATATTATTTTTCAATGTTACAATAATCTGAGTTTAATTTGCAATCCATATAATTTCTAATAGATCTATTTTAACCGAGAGAAAGTTAAACGATTTTTTTTTTAAAACCATTATTTTCAAGTAGAATTTGTATTTTTCTAAGCTCAGGGTCTGCAGAAATTAATATTATATTTTATACGTCAATGTATTTTATAACACAGTTAATTTATTTTAACTAATTCTCAAATTATTCATAGACTAACTTCAATGGTGAACCACAGAAGCTACTACACCGTGAAACTAGAGCTTTAGAAGTTATCACCCGGCTATTAGGTAGCAGCAGCGGGACTGTGGCTGGATCATCATCCAGTGGAACGGTAAGCCTTGAATCAATTATTATAGACACACGGACGCAACTAAGGAGGGTTTATAGTCTCTGCCAAAAACTACCTAATATTTTTGAAAATATATAATGAAGAATTTTAAAATCATTGAGAAAAAAAGTTTTATCCCGCCCCCTCCGACCAATTATATTAATGTAATATGATGATAATTTAAGCTATAGTCTTTTTTTCATATTTATATGGCACCTCCACATTGAGGGCTGAACTGTTGAACATTGCTTATTGGCTCCAGCACATTGTTTGGCCCTAGTACATTGCTTGGACCCAGAACATTGCTTGCCCTCAATTTCAGTAATATTCTTAATCATGACTTTTATAACCACCAACATAAATATCATTACACCTTGCCCAATTTTTAAATATGAACAATTTTTGTGTATTTATGTCCTCAAATGTAACTTTAGTGTGATTTTGCCAATATGTAGTGTGTATACACTTAAAATATAAAAATATACAATTATTACGTTACAGTTGGATGCAGGAGCACCTCCAGCTTCGGCACCGGCCGATGCAAGTAGCGGCAGCGGAGCCGTACTAAATCTAGTCGCCCCGTTGGTGGGAAGCAGCAGTGGCGTGAGTTGAATAAATAATACACAACCCCTTCCCCCTTATCACTTGAAAACTATTCATCCACTACATGTCTACATATGTATCAATTAATTCATGTCCGTTTCTTTATGTTCGTATTTGGTATAGAGTGTTAGCGCTGGATCTTCGGGAGCAGCATCTGGCACTGGAGACGTCAGCAAAACCGACGGAAGCGGTCCAGACTTGGCTGGTCCAAATGGAGCCACTGGTGGTAGCAGCTTTTCCAGCATTCTGTCTCTTTTGGGACCCTTGTTGGGTAGCAGCAGCGGTAGTGGTGTAAGTTTCTAGTATATTTTACAAGATGATGGCTATAATATTATATTATTATGTAATAGCTACTATGCGTGCATGATTGTGTAAAGCAACGTTTATAGTTAATACTTACAATTTAAGGTCGACGAAGGTTTTAAATGTTTGAAGTTTAATAAATGTACATACATATATTATAATTGTACTTTTACACATACAATTTATTTGTAAATATGTGCTGGTAGGGTAATGGTGGAGATGCCGGAGACAATGTGAATGGCAATGGAGGTGCCGGAGGCCCTGCTGGTTCTAATGTCTTAAGTCTGTTGTCCGGTCTGCTGGGTAGCAGCAGCGGCTCCAGTGGTGGCGGCGGGGGCGTTGGGGGTGGAGATCCATCAACAGGTGGCGCAAGTGACGATACAGTTAGTATTTTTCACCAATAAATAAGTATTAACATTTTTTATTTATGCATATTATTATTGCGTAAATAAAGAAATAATTGCATAGTATTATATACATATTTCAATGTGTGCTTTAGGGCGCCGGAGCGGGTGGTTCAGGATCCAGTAGCATATTGTCACTGATCGGTCCACTGATAGGCAGCAGTAGCGTAAGTACTTTTCATTTTTAGAAGTAAAATATACAACACTTGGTATGTACTTTCGTTTTACAACGATCTAGTTGATTAGTTGATACCTATTACACCACATCAGCAGTAGCACTATATTATTATTATGATTATAAATTAATAGCAGTAATAGCAATAGTAGTAGTGTTTAGTAATTGCAGTATTTGTTCATTTTTATATTTAGTTTATACCAAAACTTAAGTTGTGCCTGTTTGACATATTACAATTATAGTGACACGCCAAAGTATACAGTCATCGATGCGTTTGAAGTACTTAGCGTACTACATAAATAGAATAAAATAAGTACAGTATAGTAGACAGTACCTAGTGTTGTAATGCAAATTCGCCGGCAGCGATATTTCGCCACCACGTCTTGTGCCCGAAGTGACTTGAAGCATTGATACCACAACTACCAACACAGTCCTAATATCCTGTCTCACCATCGTATCGTTGTCGTTGCATGATATTTTATATATGTTTATCACCAAAAGTATCAAATATCACCATATTAGTAGACTTTAGATTTGTATTTCCATTTTACACATAAACACGACTGCACTAAAAGTTCAATAAAGTGTAAAATTGTTGTGTATTTCCTATCACACATGTGTGTATAGGAAGAAAAAAACTCAGGACCTAGAGGAAGTTACGAAAATGATAACGGCGTAGTGGACAACACAACTGACTACTTAGATGATAGCAATGCCATTGACATAGACGTTAGAAGGGCCGGTCTTACGAATTCGTTGAAGACACAGTTATATATCACAAGGGACAAGAGGGCAACTCCAAAGAATATGGAAGATAAAAGCGACGTTGACGATTATGATAACGAAGTAGATGGATCATTGGATGAAGACAACGATAGTAATGAAATTATGGTTTCAACGGTGGCAAATGGAAATGGGACTGTAAATAACGATGGAATGATGATGGCTGAAGAAGCACAAATAAGTGGAGGCGAAGCAGGTGATAGCAGCAGTAATGAAAGTAATGACGGTGAGGGAGGAGGGGGGAGTTCAAATTCTGGGTCAATAATTGAATTAGTTGGTCCCCTTTTAGGTTCATTAAGTGATGGGGGTGGTGGTGCTGGAGGGTTAGATTCCGGATCAATACTTGAATTAGCTGGACCACTTTCTGGAACATTAAGTGGTGGGGGTGGAGGAAGTGAGGGAGAAGGGGGAAGTTCAGACTCCGGATCAATACTTGACATAGCTGGTCCCCTTTTAGGTTCATCAAGTGGTGGGGGTGGTGGAAGTGGTTCAGATTCTGGATCCATATTGAATTTGGTTGGACCCCTTTCCAGAACATCGAGTGGTGGTAGAAATAGTGATGCTGGTAGCGATAATGAGCAGGAGGGCAGTGGTGGTGATGAAGAGAAGAATAGTGATGGTGGCAGTGGAGGGTCGTCAAACTCTGGATCTATAGTAGAGCTAGTCGGGCCACTGTTAGGGTCTCTTAGTGGTGGTGGTGAGGGAGGAAAGGGTTCGGATTCTGGTTCCATATTGAATTTGGTAGGGCCATTATCTGGGTCACTAAGTGGTGGAAGTAGTGGTACAAACGAAGATAATGGAGGCGGAGGATCGGATTCAGGATCTATTATAAATTTAGTTGCTCCATTATCCGGGTCATCTAGTGGTGGCGAAGGGAGTAGCGGTGAATTCGATTCTGGATCTATTTTAAAACTAATCGGACCACTGTCTGGTTCATCGAGTGGCGGTAGTAGTGGTAGTGACAGCGCGGAAACAGAAAATGGCAGTGGAGGTTCGGATTCTGGATCTATATTAAAACTCATTGGACCGTTATCTGGTTCTTCAAGTGGTGGTGACGCAACAGAAACAGGAAATGGTAACGGGGGATCGGATTCGGGATCTATCTTAAATTTAGTTGCTCCTTTGTCCGGTTCATCAAGTGGGGGATCGGATTCTGGGTCGGTTAAAAATACCACTAAGATGGTAGCAACTAGGAGACCTGGAGAAAAAGGCACTAATTCTGCAAATGCAGTGAAGTCTTCCATTTCACTGAATTCGGTAGCTAAAAGTCCGATATTAGCCAATTTGCTTGCGACCGTCCTGTCACAATCTTCTGCTGGTGCTGCATCTGCGTCTGCCTCCGCATCTTCATCATCGTCTACCTCAACGGCTGTGGCAAGTAAAATACTAATATATCGTGTATAGACAGAGACAGCGACGATAATATTATATCGTGAAGTTTGCTTGCTTTCATTACTTTTTGTTGTGACTGAGCTCAAATTAATTTTTTAACTTAGTTATTAATAAATTAGTTGAAATAATTAAAGTACCCTCCCACATTTTTAAATATTAATACTATTGTGCTGCAGTGGTTTGATGGTACGTAACTGTACTGAAATATAATATAGAACTTAATATATAATATTATATAATCAAGGTATATATAGCTATATGAACTATAAGTATTTAATTTTGTGATTACTATAGGGTGGAGCCGGTGGTGATGGTGGCGACGGTACCAACGGTGGTGCCGGCGGTGGTTCTGACATTCTGGGTTTCCTAGGATCGAGCAGTGGTTCCAGCAGCGGTGGACCTGGTGGAAATGGAGGTTCTCCGGCTTCTGCCACCCCGGTAAGAAGGCGTCAGATTGGAGGCTTTTTCCGTCGACCATTCGCTTCAACAGCAGACACTAACGAGCAAGATGTCACGTATACACAACTGTTGAACGACCGACCCAGAGACCTGCGTCGCCGGTTGTGGTTGTAAATCACTAGTGGCAGCGGTAACGGCGGCGGGAGTAGTGTACACTCATTATATAGTACCTAGTAAAATAGTAATAAAGCACCAACACCAGCTAAAGCTCACTCTGTATGTATGTATATATGATATATATATTGTCTAACCGACCGATCGACCAATAAGCGGCATCCGACGTTTACGTCATAATAATCACCGTTTACATGACGATTGACGTATATATGTAACATGTATTATAAAATTATAAATTAATGTACGGATAGGTCAACTACGGACGACGACCACGACGATATATTCGATACTAAAAATATCATAGTCACGCTCGTTCCACTCACCGTTCTTCATCTTTCTTTCTCTCTCTCTCTTTCTCCCATCATATTACGTAATATTGATGCATAAATTATACAAATGTTTTCAAACTCGTTACAAATTACAGAAGCTGGTTAATATGTTTTTGGGAGTGAACGCCGTACGTGTACGTATTGGTTTGCTTATTTTCACGTAATATGCATAGTCCTTCTCCTCTGTACAATAACATGCAATTTAAAAAACAAAAATATAATTAAAAAGTGTTTTCGTGAGAATCATAGCATAATATATTATAATATGTAAACAAACAATATAATATTGAGCATTGGGAAACATAATATCAATTAATTCGTAATTGTTCAAATGGTGAAAATAGAATTTTTAACTAGTACGTTTTTGATTTTTATTTCTTACAATTTCATGTTTTTCTACAAAAAATGTCTGTCGAGTCCCCTTCATCATAGCCCTAACAGTTGATCACTGTTTTCGTGAATAAATTGAGAAAACTCCACCAAGGATATTTCTAGTCTTTCGTCGTCGGCGTCTGTGTTTTACCTTCCATCCGTACGTCATATTAATATTATATATTATTATATTAAGTTATTACAAGTATAATAATTATAATATTTTATTATAATAAATATATATATAATATATATATATAGGTTTATAAATTAAGTAGTTTAATCTAGCTCACATAAACTTATTTGTGTACACACATGTACCTTTTAAACAATATGCATGTGTGTATATACGAAGAAAGCGCCATATTATTATCATTGTCACATATCATATACATTTAAACATCATCGCATTATGTTTTTTTTTTTACGATCGAATTAGTTTATTATAGTGGTTAGTTAGTAGAGTAGTAAAATTGTAGTAATCCACACATATGTACATCGAAGTCTAGATTAGTATAAAGGTAGCGGTGTATAATATTGAATATAAATATATTTTTTGTATTACAAATAGACCAGTGATAATAATAATCGTAGTCTTAGACAATTTTAATATTATTATATAATTTAGTTTATTGTACATAACATTATAAGACCGGAATTAAAACACGACATGGTGATAAGGACTAATTTAAAAAAAAAATGTTTTTTGTTAAAATGTATTATTTAACAAAATCCTTATCGCCAATTGTCGTGTTATAGTGCATAATAATAATTATCATTATAGTGTGTATATTATGGAAACCGTATTAGTATTTTATTTTATGTTCGCACGTATTTTTACGTTTCATTCCTCGATCACTATTTTAAGTCCTTTTTCCCATGACTACCTACGAAATTATGACTTATGATCAATTATTATTTATCACTGCAAAGAAAATGTGACAGAGAACAGTAGTTAATAATGGCATAATACATGTACACCACAATCAACATCACACCGTGCACTGTTACCATCAAAGGCATGCCGTACGTAAAAACTGTAATAAAGGTATATCTTTGTTCGTTAATTTTTTTTTGTAAACGTAGTTTTGATTACACTTCAATAGATAATGACTTGTAAGAGTGGGTAGAGGGGGGATGAAATATTAACTCTACGTAGTACAAAATTTACTTTTTACTATCGATACAAATATTAATATCAACAGAGACATAGAGTATAATAATCAT
The DNA here is from genome assembly GCF_001856785.1 of Myzus persicae. Lineage (NCBI taxonomy): Eukaryota > Metazoa > Arthropoda > Insecta > Hemiptera > Aphididae > Myzus > Myzus persicae. The sequence goes on along the minus strand of NW_019101718.1, from coordinate 133,862 downwards.
TGAAATGTAAGAATGTAAGTACAATTATTAGGTATGTTAATTACCTAATTATATTGTTGTCTCAAATAGTCAATTCAAATAATTTACAAAAAATATGAACATATTGAATTGTATTTAGTTATGAATTTTTGATAAAATAAAAAATAATAAAACATTTATTATCATGTGGATAATAATATACGAGTATTGAGGTGATAATGGCACCACTGTGGTGTTACTATTCATATAACTTTACATATTTGGTGATTTTTCAGGAGCAGAGACCAATGTGGTGCAAAAAGTGTGGACTTTTAACAGCCATCAAGGATGCCTTTATGGTAAGTACTGATCGTCTACATACACATGTACCTATACATAATATATAGAAGTAAGTACGTATATGTTGTGTGTTATACAAATTTAATTTAAAACCACACTTTAAATAATTTCTGTACGAATGTGGGCGTACATTGCTATCCACAAAACATACATTTTAGTATATTTTATTATTTATAATAGTTATGCTTTTACTCAATTTATATACGCACTAAAAATCACATAAATAGTCTATACTAAAATCATCGTCGATAATTTTGAACACACTTTCCAGTGCTCGGGGATGAACAAGATACTTGAAAAAAGTATATAGACACATCAATTTGCACCTCTAAATACAAGGTACAAAATACATTCATCATATTTTGCAAAAAGATACCAAATATAATTTTTTTTTAATTATTCTCTTGATAAAATTTTTAAAGGTGAAATATACTTCGTAATAATTTCTGTTAACAAAATATAGTTATAGAAGATTAGAGGAATAGAGGATAGACAATTGATAATAATATCCTGGTCAGAAACTCATGAAAACAATAACCTAGGTAAATTTGGTATATTATATAACACAATACAGCATACACACATACACACACTCACACACACCTCTGAGTTCACCTCTCAATATTAATATTGTTTTTTTTGTTTGTTACAAATTCAAAAATTATTTTTTGTATTATACGAACACGGCAAAGTGTAATTAAATTTAAAGTAATGTACTATTAGTTTGTGATTTACTCGATCAAATATATGAAAATAATGTGAGATGAAAACTTATTTGATTAAATTAATATTCATATTAAGTTCAAAAATGGCACCCATCGATTCAAAAAACACTAATGTATTGATATAGTTATCTTCTTAACACCAACACTTAAATTGTCTTCATTAAGAATCCTGTTACTAGACAACTTTCCTCCTCACATTCTAATGTGAAAAAACAAAAAAACATAGGAACTGTCAGAAAATTTGTTTACTATGCATATTATATTACAGATTTTACATACCTAAGTTAAAATGATAATATAAAAAGTGAAAAATGTATCTCCATATCTTGTACCTATCTTAACACTCTTAACGCATAAATATTTTAAAAAAATACTAGATACACCAAAGAAAAAAGTGTCTAAATACGGTCCATCGACCATTTCTATATACATGGCCATAATTAAACTTACTAAATAAGTATGTAGGATGATTTATGGGTGATTATAAATTGTCGAAAAAGTAGGTACATGGTTAAAAAGTGTAAATTAGTTGTTTGGTAATGTGGGTCTATGTATCTAGGTATCTGGGTTTGGGTAAAATGCTGAAAATAAAGTATACTAGATACAGCAAAGCTCCTATAGTCCAATAAATCACGTGTATTGAGACACAATACATCATAATATTATATACGTAGCAATAAAGATAATAATCGTGTTCTTTCAACACTTTTTACCGAAAAATATTGTACGATATGTTGTAGAATAAAATGAACGCGTTCATCAAGTCGTCTTCGTCCGCCACCACTGCTTCGTCGTCCGCTCCAGCGCCATCTGGACAACGGACGTTGTCAGCGTCTCCTTGGACAGAATTAATGATGCCACAGCCACTTCCACCATCACAGACCTCTTGGTGGTCGTCACCTCCACCATCGTTTTGGTGGTCACCCCCGTCATCGTCATCGAATTGGTGGTGGTGGTGTTGATGATCCCGTCGCGACATAATATCGCACGATGAACCAATCATTTGGAAAAAAATGATAACAAAAACGATTACCTGTACTTATACATGAGCCATTGTATGTAACTTACAACATATAATATTTTTATTATTTTTTTTAATACCTACCACGTATAGTTTACACGCTCTATTCAAATCTATGTATAAAAACGATTGCATTCGTATACTAGTATTAAAGTACCTCTACACATCTTTAGTAGGTACACAATATCATTCGACTTAAATCATATTGTATTTTGAAAAAGTACATAAAGATGTATGTATTACTTTTTTGTTATTATTTATTATTTTTACTATTAGACAAGCCGTATATTATATAATTATATACCATTTAACCAATTACCAACTATATTATTCTGTGGCTATATTTAATAGTTTTATTGTTTTAAGTACCTATATCTAGGTAGTTGGTAGATATGCTAATGTATCTTGAAAAGATGACCAAATTCAGATGTACAATTGGCCATGTTGATTTGAATAAACAGTAACTAATGTTGTTTTTGAAAAAAAATAATACTTGTTGAGTGTCGACAAATTTTGCACTAAGTCACATACACATAATATATGTAATTATATTTCAAAATAGTTAATACGTTGAACGTATTTAAAAATAGCACTTCAGTGGCACGTCATCGTAATTTATGTCAAATGTAATGTATATCGTATATGCAACAATTAACGATATATTATAATATTATTTACCTATAACTATTATAAAATATATTCAAATGTTTTTGTATTTAATGTCCATTGTCTATCAACGCATTTTTCAAATTCACATGTACATTTTTAATCTGGTCGTATAACTTCATATTTTTATTTTATTTAAATATGAATACGTCCCGATATACCATATTGAGTAAAGTAATTTTGAAAATAATGCATACAATGAATAAAGTTAGTTTCCTTCAGCGACGGGGAATTTGGCTCCTGGCTCGTAGCTGTTATAGGTATTGGCACAACAATTTGTTGTCTAAAAATATTAATATAATATAATCATTAGGAAAGGCTGCCTGCCAAGTACTTAGGAGGCTATTGGTACCATGGACAAGTTATTCCTTCATTATATGGACTATGGTCCGTAATTTAACGAAATCGATTGCTCTATCGTTTGATCATCTCAAATTAATTTTCTCAGGCATGTATTTAGTTTTTTTTAACCATCATTTTTAAATATAATTTTATCTGGTTTTCTATTTTATCCGATCGATCCCTAAAATAGATTTTCAACAAATATTACGTATCACAGGAAGAATCATCCAATAACAAGAACCAAACTTCTTTCTCGACGACCAGGTGGCAATAAAAAAACAGACACAAAATAATATATTTGTTACGGCTCAAAATATATTAAGCTACACTAAACAGTGAACATTGAACACATTACACAACAGTTCTATTTCTATAGTGTACGATTAACTGGAACTTAATCGTTAGTTAATGACTAAGTATGGGTACTATAGGTAGTCTGGTATCGTAAAAAGGCATAAGAGTTTCAAAAATAAAATGTTCAATCGTCATCAAACGTTCTTTTTTAAAAGGTTCTAGTAGACAGATACAATTATATGACTGTATAAAATGTTGCCTACTCCGGTGCCTTAACAATATATTTTTGTCAAAAATCCACGAACAAAAATAAATATACTCTCTGTTGTATAAAAGGTACAAGATGGGTAAGACACCTCAAAAAAGTTTCAAATTATAAGATACTCTAATATTTTATAAGGATACTAGACATACATTATTAATATACCTATTAGTCTATTACCTATAATATAAAACTATATATATTTTTCTCCTATAATCAGTGACGTATTTAGGAGGAAACTACTTTCCCTCCCCACCCAATCTACAATTATTTATAAAGATAAAGACGGGTGGCTGGATAACGGTAAGAGGATATTTATTGTCATTATCTAGCTATGACTGTGGGTCAGTTGAGGCCCGACTTGTTTGCGGCGTTGGAGACCAGTGAATTCGGGCAGGACATTATTGTATGTGTAGGTGAGTTGCGGACCTGGTAACCATCATTACTTATGTAGGTACCTATATGTACCTATTACCTATGAACCTGGCAGTTGCGGTGTTGTATATACTAATGAATAACGCGTTAAACGAAATGTTCGATACGTATGGGGAGAATTGAACTCTATGTCTCTATATTATGATACTTAACTTATCATATAGAGTTTAATGATGGGAAGTTATATTTTTATATATTGTGATAAAGATAACATAGATAGCTTTATTGTATTATCTACCGTATTACTTGGATTAATTACAATAGTCGGATAATTTCAAATGGCAAATTAAAAATTGTCAATGCATTTTCAGTCCGAAACCAATCTTTATTTGTAAAAATTTGTATCGTTGAAATACTTACCTATATTTGAATATCATTCATCCTGCAATTTGTATATACCTAGTGAAAAGTCAAAGTCACTTATTATCTACGAAGGCCACAAATTCTGTTTTCGTAAGACACTACAAGATGATGTACAGCGGGGGGGCTTGCTGTGTAAAAAATTGTATGTGCTTTATTAAATAATCACCATTAAATATAAAAGTTGAGAATAACCCACTTACACCAATCACAAACACAGTAAGTCAGATGAAAAAGTCCTAAACAGGCAAATAATGAGTAATTCTCTGAAAAGAAAAGCTTTAGAATACATTCTAAAACTGTCAAAACTTATTCTCTCAGTATTTGAACAAGGTAATATACCAAATTTAACTAACAATGATTTATCATTAATTTGACGTAATATTCATCGTGCCCGTCTATCTGTGCACCCCCTCTGCCTAGCTGCATTGAAGATTTACATGCTGCTTTAGGGTCCATGAAAATTAAAACCGAAATAGGTGAACAACTTTTGTTTGTAAACGACAATGGGCATTCGTGTAGCAGATGATCTACTACCTCGTTTTGGGTGTATCAGGTGATCTATCGTATTATACTAGGTGTAGTTGGTGATCTACAATTATTATTACCTATTATTATATTATATTATTCTGGGAGAGATATACATTTGTTTTATGAAATAGTGAAATTAAATACTAAATTTGAATTTGTATATTTTTGCATAATATTTAGTCATATTTTAAGAAATGCAATTTTTAGAATATTGGGCATATTATGTTTTACTTTTATTTTTATAAATGTAAAATTGTCAAGAAAAATCATAATTGGGTGGTCGTAGTTTGTTGTATCTAACACATATGAACGTCTGTTTACGATAGTTTCGCGAAATGCAATGAACTAGGTACAAAAGAACCTATTACATCGTCATCTGATTGAAGCATGGTGGAGATCAGTTAATGTTCAAGATACTTTTTTAAAAATTTATAAATGATACTAAAAATGTTTACTGTAATTTAAATTTGTATTATATTTGGCAAATTTTTTTTTTATATATTTGAAGAATATTTGTATGATAATATTATGACGTAGGTAGTCGTAATAAAAAATATTATGTGTTTTTATGCAATTAAAAAATTTTTTTTAGTTTTTTACGTAGATCACTCGTCCTAAATTAGCAGATCACTCTATTGCAGTAGATCACCTGCTACACGAATGCCCGACAATGTAAGTTCGATAGTTAGATTTCCACGCAACAAAATATAAAAGTGCTATGTGACGTAGGGAAAATATACGTCAATGAGAAGTTCATAAGCTGTCCAAAGAACTTGACATAACTTTTTACAATTCATGGCCTTAAAAATTATATTTATTTACCTCATGTGTTTTTTTTAATACCCAACAAGTTAAAAACTAGGTACCTACGTACACTTGTGCATTTCAATATGTAATTCGTCACTCTATCTCTATATCCGTTGGCTTATCGTACTCTCCTACTGAAATTCTTTTTATAGATTTTGAACAATCAATAGGTACATAGTGCTGTATCGGAAGTTGTTTTTCATGCACAAATAGGAGGATGTCGATTTTATTTAGGGCAAAGTGGAGGAAAATCCAAAATTACTAAACTAATATAATGACAACACAAACGACAATCATTATTTAAAATATTTTTTGGATCCTTAAAACGTACTTTACTGATGACTTTTTGGCAAAAGAGCCTGCTGAAAATGACCAGATTGTGAAATTTACAGACAACATTTATGAAAACTATATTTCACAGGACGCTATGCATATATATGTATATATATATTATATATTCACATATATATTCAACCCAAATATTTGACTACTACCAACATTTGTGAAAGATTTCATTCAAAAGTTAACATGTCGTTCTACACTAGCCATCCTAACATATTTACATATATAAGTATACAACTCCATAGTTGTGGTACTAGAAGTTCAATCTGAAACATACATAAAATGCAGAAGTAAAAGTGTAAGAAAATGTGTGACAAGGAGCTTTCATTAGAGAACAGATGAATAAATCAAATTAATCTTTTTATAAATCGCCCTGGTATATATTTTGGACAATGTTCAGAAATTTGTGGTATTAATCATAGATTTATACCAATTCAAATTGAATCAATTAATTTTTTTTTATTTATTTATTGAATTAAAAATTTTTAATTCATTAGATGACTGAAAAGCAAAGTAATGATTTCTTAAATCAAAATATAGTAAATTAACAATTACTTCTAATGAAAGAGATTAGTTAAAATTATAACATTAATTTGTCAAATCAAAATTATTTATTAATATCACTTAATTCCTCAAATAGCACCAGTTAATTGACTAATTTTATTTTATTTTTTTTTATATATTTTATTTAATTATAAATTTATTATACTTCAACTTTATTTAAAATATTAAAATAAAAGTTTCATACAAAAACAATATGAAAAATTATTAGAAATGTATTTAATATTTTTGACCCATCAACAACAATTATTAATTTAGAATTAAATTGAATTAGAACTTTTTTAATTATTTTATTAATACCAAATGTTTTATGAATTATACCAAATCAAATAAATTATATGTAATAAAAAATATATTAAATAATGAAATATTAATATTATATAAAACAAAAAAAACTAAATCACCTGCATTTTTATTTATTGCACTCTTTATATTTAATTTACTAAATATTTTTTTTAGTTTATTTCCATATATTTTTTCATCTTCAAGTCACATAATTTTTTCAGTTACTTTAGATTTACCTTTCTGATTATTTTATATTATTTTTTCAACATGTAAAAACACAAAAAATATAATTGCCCATTTAATTCCATTAAATACACCAATTTATTTAGCTCTTTTAGTGACACTTATTGAAACAATAAGAATTATTATTATTCGACTTCTATCTTTATCGATTCGACTAACAGCAAATTTAATTGAAGGACATCTACTAATAACATTACTAAATTTTAATTCAATAATAATTATTATCATTTTAATTCAAATATTCATAATAATTTTTAAATTATGTGTAGCTTAAATTCAAAGATATGTATTCTCAATTCTTTCGTCTTTATACTCTAGAGAATAATGATACAAATTAATCAACCTTATTTTATTTTAAATTTAAGCCCATGACCAATTTTAATAGCAATAAATACATTTAATTTAATAATCTCTAATATAATAATTATAAATTTAAAATTTAATATTTCATAATTAGTAAATTTAATTATAATTATTAGTGTATCAATATTATAATGACGAGGTGTAATTCGAGAAAGAACATTCCAAGGTAACCATAATTTTTATATTATAAATTTAATTAAATTTAGAATAATTTTATTTATTATTTCTGAAATATTTTTATTTATTTCATTTTTCTGAAATTTCTTACATAATTCATTAGCTCCATCAATTGAATTAGGACTAAACTGACCACCTAAAAATATTAATTTTTTTAATCCATTATTAATTCCGCTATTAAATACAATTATTTTATTAACATCAAGATTTACTGTTACATTAACTCATTTATACTTATTAAATAATTCAAAAAAGAAACACAATTATTTTCATAAATTTAACAATTATTTTAAGTATTTATTTTTTAATACTTCAAATATTAGAATATAAACAAGCAACATTTACATTTTCAGATTTAATTTTTGGATCATCATTTTATATGGCAACAGGATTTCATGGATTACACGTAAGTATTAGAACAATTTCTTTAATTGTTAACTTGGCACAAATAATCAAAATACATTTTTCTTATATTCATCATATTAGATTTGAATTAGCCGCATGATACTGACAATTCATTGATATTATTTGATTATTTTTATATACAACTTTTTACTGATGAAATAATTAATTTTATTAATATATATGTATGTATATACTATATATGTATATATATATATGTATGTATATACTATATATGTATATATATATATATGTACTATATATGTATATATATATGTATGTATATACTATATATGTACTATATATGTATATGTATATATAGTATATTTGATTTCCAATCAAAAAGTTTAATTTTTTTAATAAAATAATTATATTAAATTTAATTGCAATATTAACAATACTAATTACCATAATAATATTATTTATAGTTATAATTTTAATTAATATAAAAATAAAATTTAATTATAATAAAGCAGCACCATTTGAATGTGAATTTGATCCATTTAATAAAATCACGAATCCCATTTTCATTAAATTTTTTCTATTTTCTTAATTTTTTGATATTGAAATTTTAATTATTCTTCAAATAATTATACATTTTAAAATTTCTAATATATTATATTTCAATTTAATATTCAGAATATTTTTTATATTTATAATTATTACAATTTTTTATGAATGAAAATTTGGATCATTAAATAGAAAAATTTAAGGATAATAGTTAAAAATTATAACATTTAATTTGCTATTAAAAATTATTATATAATTTATCTTAAATAAGAAGTAAAAAAATTACATATTAATTTCGACTTAATAATAGATTATTAAAATCCTTATTTATTAATTGAAACCAAAAAGGTTTATTACTGTTAATAATAATATTGAAAAAAATTCAAATTAAAAAATTTTTTTTAAAAAGAAGCTGCTAACTATCTTTTAAAGCATTTTAAATGTTTAATATATTTATTAGTTTGAAATAAAACATTATATTTTCAATAGTTAATAATAAACTCTATAAATAGTTAGTTTCAATTTTATAATTTTTTGAAAAAGTGGGTTTTTCTCACGAAAGGTTCCCGACCCCTGCACTATGCCGTAGGTAAAATATGTACAAAAATTGAATTAAGATTTAAACAAGACTCATAGGCCATAATAAGTACCTATATTTATTATTTTAAATGCTAAATGAGAAATGTTTTAAGTAAGGTGTCGTTCAAATAAAATTATCCCACAACTAATAAGTAGCTGCTAAATAAGACAACAGTAGTACACTAATAACTTCTATTAAAAAAGCACATAACATCATTAATAATGTGTTATTGAACAAAATGGCAATAGCAATTGTAGTTAAATTAACGAAGAGTATTTATTTTTAAGCCCATGATTATTAGTCGGAACGATTTTAAGTCAGAAATGAGGGACGGCGGTCAGCAGTCCCAGCTATCAAAAATTATGTGTCCGAAGTATCCACATTAGGGATACTCGCAGGGGTCAACCGATTCCATGTTTAATGAACCGGCCTCGCCCTGGAGGAACCGTCTTAGTGATCACGGTTGTCCTCTACACTCAGGTTAGATGCTCTTCGGATGTTGGTCGAGCCTTTATATTCTGTACTCCGGTTGCCGCACATATGTACACATTTTTAGCTTACCAGCAATAGCATCAGTCGTCCGTCAATATTTTGATAACCAGCATTCATTCAGCGATGGTCTGAAAAAGTCTTGGTAAATTCAAAATTTTTATAGAGTTATTCAGGAAGTAGTTAAGTATCTAGACGGTACGACGAGCTCGGTCTGAAACGTTGGTCGATGAGCAGCGCCACCTATGAACGCAACAGTTGTCATACACAACTGTCGCCAATAGTTATATACATTTATTCACGGATAGTCGACAAAGATGTCGCATACGGTAACTGTACGATATCATTTTCATTGTTCGAACGCGGCTGATTTTCCCGCCGAATCAGCACATCGCCCAAAGGCTTTACAAGTCTCCGCGATCGGTGTGGAGTGTCCGCGACAGGTTATCCCCCCTCTACACATCCGTGGCCGACGATGTCCACTCCAACCTTCGTCCGTCCGCTTGCGAAGTTTTGTCTTTTGCCAACGGCCGAACCTGGCGGGTCCAGTTCACTCGCCTGTTCGCCACATTTGTTTTTTCCTTTGTCAACCGCGTGGTCAACCGACCTTATTTCTGGTCGTTCGTATAATTGTCCATTTTCTTTTACGTGGTGTACGCGACAATCGTCGCAAGTCTCGAGACAGTCGGGGCCTGACGTGTGCGTCCCATCCGTTATTTAGTATCGAATATCGATGATCCATTTATTGTGACACTGCCATCATAATTTCTCCATACGTGCCACCACGGTCGCCTTACCAGTCCATACTACAGCGTGGCTTTGCCGAGTTGCAGACAGCAGTACAGGTCATACTTTCTGTTCTCATTTATTGTTATTAATTATTGTATATATTTTATATTGTATGTATTCAGACGAATAAGTTGTGATTTAATTATTAAGAGTAATACGGGCCCGCACATTATTATTTATTATCATTTGTCATGGTTATATACGCTGTGTTGCGATTAATATATTATGTCTGGCGCACGGCGTCTGTTTATTGTATCATAATTTGTATTTTGTATTATTGATATTTTCACACCGTGAGGTACCTATATATTCCAACACTCCGCAAGTCGTGGCCGACAACCGCCGCCCTTGTAGGAGCGGTCGCGGCGCAACATTTTTGGTAGCAGAGCGTGGTTATCCGACCTCAGGGGGGGGTTCGGTAGCGGTGTGTTGGTATTTGTTTGGTAGGCTGGTATCTGCATAGTGTGTCCCGCGGTGCTTATAGGTGACATAGTTTATATTTATTTGTATTTGACTAGTACACGGCTCTCGTAATGGCAGACGAGAAAGAAGTCGAACGTACTACGCGCCTGCTCGCGCGCGCTAAGGTAAAGCGCACTTCTGTTATATCGCAAATTCGAGCTATACATGCTATGTCATTACGGGTAAAAGCGGAGCCAGATTTAGCGTCGGAGTTTTCGCTATACGCGGCGGATTTAGATGCGCTATGGTTCCAGTTTAGGACAGAGGACGATTCTGTTTTAGATCTGTTATTGGCGTCCGATAAGCTAGCTGACTATTCACCCGACCTGATAGCGGAGGTTCGCCAGCTTATTAATGCGGCTAAGATTATCGCTCAGCGGTTAATCCCGACAGGTGCTGACTCCATAGACTTATCATATATCCGAGATAATAAGACATCCTGCGCTCAGAAACCGCCCGAGGATCCGATTAAGTCATTCTCCCGTTTGCCTGATATACCTCTACCCACGTTCGAGTGCGATTATCGATCTTGGCCTAATTTCCGCGACAGATTTTCCGCGCTCGTTGATACGCGACCCAACTTATCGAACATCGATAAAATGTACTACTTAATAGGTTGTTTAAAGGGTGCCGCGGCCGACGCTGTCCGAGGCATACCGGTGTCGGCGGATAATTACGAGCTAGTAAGGAACACGTTATCCGACAAGTTTAACCGACCGCGATTAGTCGCAACGTCCCTCGTCGACAAACTACTACAGTCGCCGGCCATGACACAAGAGTCGCTAACCGACTTGAACACATTCATAGGAATGTTTAGTGAGTCAATTTCATTACTAGACGCGCTCAAAATACCAGACGCTGGGTCTTTTATTTTATTCTCAATAGCGTTCCGATGTCTACCTATTTCCACCCGCAAACTGTTTGAGGCGATTAGTACTGTGGATTACCCGTCGATAGGACAATTATTACACTTTCTCCGGTCCCGAGTGGCCATTCTCGAAGTCGTGGGTGAAACCCACAAAGGTAGTGCTAATAATGCGCCGTCTAAGTCATCGGGCAAATCGACTGGTCAGTTCCGCAAGGGGGGAGATCACGCGGGGAAGTCACGGTTAACGTCTTTGGTCACAGCCAAAGCAAGTATTACGTGCCCGTGTTGTGTGGGTTCCCACGCACTAACATCGTGCTCGCGTTTTAAAAATTGGAGTCCCGACGAGCGCGCTCCATTGGACGCGCGACAAAAAATTATGCTTCAATTGTTTTAGTGACGAGCATTGGGCTCCGAAGTGTCAATCTGGCGTAAAACAAAGTCAATATTGTTCACCGCCCAGACAACTCACTTGCTTTCTCAGACAAGAAAAAAACGGATATTCTCGGCGATGAACTATCAGGAGTATTCAAACCACATCTTATTTCAACACCAGCACTACATATGTCGACAGTTATGGATTCTCTTCAATCAACTTTACCTATGGCACTCCCTGCAAAACCAACCTCCCCAGCGGAGATAGTAGGAATTATAAAAAAACTTGCAAATAACAAATCTCTAGGCCACGATCTTATTTCCAACAAAGTTGTTAAAAATCTCCCTATGAAAATAATTGTTCATCTATCACATATTTATAATACTGCCCTTCGCCTACCTTACTTCCCAACTACTTGGAGATCATCAGTCATTGTCACTGTACTCAAACCTGGTAAGCCCCCAGAACAACCCTCCTCGTACCGGCCTATAAGCCTTCTACTGGTTCTTGGAAAAATATTAGAAAAAGTCATCCTCAAGCGCATCACTACCATTGCGCAATTGAACAACAGTATTCCAAACTTCCAGTGTGGTTTCCGTTCTCTTCATGCCACAACCCATTAACTTCACCGTGGACACCATCTCAACAGCACTCGAAACCAAAAAATACTGCGCTGGAGTCTTTTTAGACGTTGCTAAAGCATTTGATACCGTCTGCCACGAAGGTCTTCTTTTTAAACTAAAAAAAAAATTTCCTGCCCCTTTATACCTTATGCTGAAATCATATCTAGAAAATCGTTCATTTAATGTCCACCACAACTTACAACACTCTAATCAATTTCCTATCTCTGCTGGTGTCCCTCAGGGCAGTGATATCGCTCCATTCTTATATACCATATACACGTCAGACCTGCCTACATCTGAAGATACTATAGTTGGAACATATGCTGATAATACCGCTTTATTATCAGTTTCTTCTAACCATACCATTGCATCTCAACAAATTCAAACTCACCTAAATAATCTTTCACAATGGTTCACCAATTGGAAGATAAAAATCAATGAATCTAAGTCTTCCTTTGTCACTTTTACACTTCGACCTCATAGCTGTCCAGCTGTATAAATGAACAACATTGACATCCCTCACTCCTAAATACCTTGGACTTACACTTGACAGACGCTTAACTTGGTCTCCTCGTCTAAAGAATAAGCGAAAAAAGCTTAATTCCAGACTCCACCTCTTAAGACCACTCCTTCGTTCGAACTTAACTATACCTATCAAAATAATCCTCTATAAAACTCTTCTTAAACCAATCTGGACGTATGGCATCGTAATCTGGGGCTCTGCAAAGAATTCAAATAAAATAACTATTCAAGCCTTCCAAAACATATGTCAACGTGTAATCACTGGTGCACCCTGGTTTGTCTCAAATGAGTCATTAAATTACGACCTCAAATTACCATCAATCAATGAAACTGCCTCTATCTTCTACCAGCGCTTCCACTCCAAACTACGAGATAATCCTAATCAACTAATAAACGAATTAGCCTCACTTACACTCCCCGGAAATCCACCTAGACGCCTCAAAAGAAACTGGTGTCGTGACCTAAAAACTTAAGATTAAGTACTTAAAATATTCTGGGGTGTCACAAATGTGTGATTTCCCCTTCATGTAAATAATTTAACCTGTTAACTATCTGTAAATATTTATACTACTTATTGTAGTTGATGTATAGATTGTAATTTTTCATAATAAAGTCAATATATTTTTTTTAAAAAAGAACCATTTAGCATTACCCAGAGGACACCACGAGTAGGCGATTCTCATAATCCTCCAAGTATTATTTTCATTTTCGTATTATTATTCATAGTATGAAAATCGTTATATAACTGTAAAATTTATTTATGTAAATTTGTAATTGTAAAAAGTGTAAAAATATAATGTATAAATCTATTTTTTTAAGTAAAAAGCCGTGTGTTTAACGTATTCACTTACTGATATTTCCTTATTTTTATATTTTGTAAGTGTTCTTTCTAAGAGTTCTCTTTTTTTTAGTTTTCGTATTCTGAAATTGGAATGGTGCATCTAGGCTGTTGATTTTAATGTACGTTTCTGTTTGTATTTCTTTTAATTTCGCAATAACGGCATATATATTATGGTGAGTGGAATTGAAATTTGAATTAAAATGCGCATGAAACGATTCACATGCATTAGTTGTTAAATACGTATCAACTGATGCACATGCCCACAAATCAGGTGGAAACATAGCATCTTCTCCTACGTAAATATTATCGGGCCGAGTTTACAATCTACCTATTTTATTACCTAAAATTGTCGGGCCGAGTTTACAACAAAAAGTTAATCGCGGGCCCAGTTTAAATTTACCCTATATTATACTGTAATATGTAGTTTAAATTTTAGCATATTTATTTTAACAGTTAAGATTTATAAAACAAATTAGCAGTAGTAAATACTAAATAGTAATGCAGCACGAGGTATGAGCACAATGTCTCCAATAGAATAAAAATAGCAAAGAATATAGGTAATAATAATAATGATTTTATGCAGCGTGCTCGTATCCACAGAACGCAAGTACATAATTGTGAATCCGTTTTTTAGTTTTTGAATATTCGATCTAATCTAGATGCTTACTATTATATAGTATTTTATACACGTGATCGTTACAACTACATATAATTATTTATTAAATTATAACCTTATTCAATATGTATTGCCATTCACTATTATCGAGTCATCCAATAGAGAAAACCCATAGGTATTACGGTATATCGAATATAATAGATAAAATTTATTTTACGATACTTGGCATTGTGAGTTCCAAAATGGCTTTTTTCTTGACCCACAAATCGAACTCAGCCATATTGTTATTGGATTATAATTGGAACTTATAGAAAAATTTACGACAAATCATACAAGTATTTGCAATTTAATTTCGTCAAAATTTGAGCTTCAAACTCTATTATATTTTATTTAAATTTTGCCTTAAACAAGTTTTGTGTAAATATTGCCGTTTAAATAATTTAATATTTTAACAATTGACATTTTTATTTTTTGGTTTAAGACAATTATTTTTGTGTTGGGCATTATTTTATGAATATGTATAATGTATTATTTTTCAGATCAAAGACTTATAAATCATAATTGTATAAAGCATGGAACTTGATGACCTAATAATCTTTAATGAATGCACAAAAAATGCATAAAATTACATACCTAATCATGTTTAAAAATGATCTAAAAAGTGACTTTAAAATGTTTCTCTTTATATTAAAATGAGTTAAAATGCATCAATACTATAAAACAATAATTTTAAAAAAAGACAAAAATTAATATTTAATTTAAACTAAAAATCTCGCTCAAATATACGAGTAATACTAAAAACATTCATCATGCTTTAAATAAATATTCTTTCTTTTTTTTTTTTTTTTCTAACCAAACTGTATAAAGTAGAGGAAGTTAAATTAGTTAGGTACTTGACAGTTAAATATTAAATTACAAATATTTAAGGTGTTTTTTATTTTAAATTTAACGTCTGAAAATGATGCGAAGATGCGATTGTTTACATTGAGAGTTTATGGTACCTATGTTGAATTCGTTTTTGGTCTTTGTACAATTTAAAGGGACAGAGAATGACTATAACGATTTTAATATGATGTGTATTTTGCACAGCTACACAGAGATCGCGTCCAGCGGTAATAATTCCTTAAAAATTTTGTTCCGGTCATATTTTGGGGTCCTACTAATTACTATAGTAGACTTTAGTTGTGTCCCGTACATTATATAAATAAAAAAATATTTCCAAAACTTTTTACACGGATTTGACTTTCTGTAGCAATAATTACTACTTCTAAAGTTGTAATAACCGTCCACACGTATTAATTGAAAATTTTGCTTTTTAATTTTTATATTATCATTCTACATACGTTTTGCAATTTATTATTAATTAAAAGTGTTAAAAATTAAAAAGATAATTGTTTCATGAATTTGAACCTGATACATGGTATTTTTTTTATTGAAATCTGTCATTGATTTGTTATAAAAATTGATCTTTATTCAATATTATGAGTTGTACGGTTGTTTAAACGAGACTTTACCAATTTGCGCTTAAAATTACGTTTTCATATGTACCAAAAGGTAGTAGGGACGAAATTGGTGTTATACCTTTTTATTTAGGACGTAACTAATTACTAACTATAGTCAGCAGCAATTTGTCCATTGCACGATTACTACATATACCTTATTAATATCATGATTGGATGTTAATATAAATTATATTAACCATTAATTATTATTTAAATTGTTATATATGATCAAATATTTTATTTTTATATTTTAAGTCAAACTTGAATAGACATACAGAGGATGATTTTTCAAGCATGGTCACCCTATTCCTTAGCTATAATTATGTAGGTATTCAAATTCTGATTTTTTAATCTTCAAACACACTTGAAGATCATACATTCGAATCCTTGATATCTTTTGTACCAATTAGTTATGACCCTGTAATAATACAAAATTCTGTTTTTTTCAAATTGAAGCCACGTTTTTATTTTTAATTATTAAATAGATATTATTTTTGAAAATGTTGATGTAATAAAGTTTGAGTATCTATGTTTTTGAGTTATGTAACTTTTTGTACTAAGGATGCAAATACGTTATAACGTGTTACTAAACATATGTAAACAATATGTTTAAATAATATGTAATTATTATTATTATTATCTTCATTACCAAAGGAAATAAGCGAGAGTCCAAATTATGTGCCTATTATAGTAAAGGCAAAAATAGTGGCGATAACTCTTAAAAAATGTCTCTGTACATTTTAATTAATTTCGACATAACACACTGCTGTCATTTATTATGTAGAGTTTATTTATTTTGTGTTTTATTTATTACTTTGTGGCGTTTATCTATACATTAATCCCACCTTTCACTTCCCAATATTCCTTGAAAAATATAATAACTCAATTTATATGGAGTGCGTTGAATGGTAAATCCCTATCTGACGTGTCAGTTGTAGACGGTTGTCACATTTCATTACACTTGGAAATACATATGTCCGTCCGCAGCCTAGGGCAAACGACCACCGCGTCAGCATCTAGCCGCAATGACGCACTTGCACATTACAAGTCACATCGATTATAGTTATTTGTCACAACCACTTTCGCTATGAGCATAATGTATTTAACGTGAGACCCCGCACTGCGTTCTCGGACACAATTATTTAGTTAACATAAAATTGAAATATTAAATCAAAATTTAAGAGCAATATGTACATAACCTACAATTAATGATAAACATAATTGTTTATATTAATTCATACGAACGAGTGTTATAATTCAGAATGAAAAATTAAAAATTGAACTATTATGTACATATTAGACTTAAATTTAAAAGCGCAGGAGAATGAATCGAACACGGCCCCTACCATTATAACAATAAAATATTGTATTTTTTTTAACAATCATTATTCTTAGTAAATGAAAAATTGTTTTCATTATTCATTTTTATTTTAATTTTTAATTTTTACTTACTTTTTATTGCTGGTAGTCGTTCCAAAGTTAAATATTTTACTCTAACGTGGATTTCGGTGACGATCAATATTTGTTTTTAATTTTCTGATGCAGAACATTATCTGGATGATATAATGTTAATGAATAAAGTCATCACTTGAATAAATATCAATTATTAAGCTAACTATTATTAATGAGTTTTTAAACTATAAAACTATGATGAAATAAATAATAATACGAGTGCATTTGTAGAGGAAGTTTTTAACCGTATCTGCTTGCAGGCTACGGAAAAAGCGCAAGTTAAGGATTGCGAGGTCCATGCACTTGACCTGTAATACATTATACATTATTCATTAAACCATTTTTACCTGTATACTATGATAAATATATAAAAATCATCTTTATAATAGAATATTATAGAAAGAAATCATAATGACTCATGTTATTATAATATTTAACTAAAAAAATGCACCGGCACTTTGATATTATTCAGGCCTATTTCTTTTTTGAATTAATTAATTATTAAAAGAAAAAGTTATTGTAAGCTTAGGCCGTTTTTTCAGATAAAAATGATGGATGAGTAAATTTGGCCCACATAAAAATATTATGGTAAGATTTTCTAATATCTAACAAATAATTATCTTATAATATTTTTTTTTTCATATTATTATTCATAATTTGAAATGCGTTATATAAATGTAAAATTGTGTAATAATTTAAGTAAAATATTCCAGTGTCAGATTTCATTTAAGTATTCAGTGTAAACAAAAATAAGTAAAATGCATTAGTGTAAAATAATAAAGGTAAGCATGAAAAAATTTTATGTTAAATTATAAGTAAAATCTATTTTTTCAAGTTAAAAGCCACATGTTTAACGTATTCATTCGCCGATATCTCTCTATTTTCATATTCCTTAAGTGTTATTTTCAACAATTTTTTTTTAGTTTTTGAATTTTGAAATCCGGTTTAAATCGGTCAAAATTATCAGTCCGAAATTAAAACAAACCTATTTTAGTATCTTCAATTTCTAAGCTAAGTTTTCAATCTACCACTAAAATGTCTGGACCAAATTTACAGCTAAAAGGTCGGCTGTATACTAGGAACTGCACTAGCAATCAAAACTTATGTACAAGAATTATGATAGTAATTTAAAATTATTAATACAATGCATTTTTTTTTTGTGTGGTTTTCTTTATACTCGTGCATAATGTCATTGATATTATTAAATATATTTTTTTTAGTTAGATTTTCGGGAGTGATAATTTTGAGTTTGGACTGTTAAACACCGGCACATCCGAAATGGTCCCAAAGATTGGTGGTTTATCACATGTACCTAGTTGGTATTGTAGTATTTAGGACCCATTTAAAAATTTTAATTTCGGGATCCACCTCTCAGATACAACACTAAATATCCCCCCTTGCAATTTCGTCTATATTGCAATTGATAATCCAAAAAAATACAAGTCAAAATATTTTTTTAGATTTTAAATATAGTTGATCATACAATTTCAAAAAGTTTCTACCCGATAAGTTTTAGTAGTTTGGACCTGACTATAATCTCATGTGTTTAAATTTGAATATTACCAGTTTTCATTATTTTTGATTTTTCTATTACTGTGTAAATACTTACCAACTGATTATTTAAACAACTTGCTTTACAGCAATGCCATGTAATTACGGTTTTCCTGGTATGTCTTAGAACCCTCAAACATAATTTCAATGTCCATCGTATTGTACCTAGTATCTACTACCTACCTAAATTATCGTTTAGACATACATTGCAGGCTATAGGGAATTTTAATTTTTAGATAATGCATGTCGTGGTATGTATAAAATTGGTACAACAATATATACAGCAATAATCGTCGATAACCGAAAGAATCTACATTGTATCTTAGTTAACTTATGATTTACACGCAATAATTATTTGACAAATGTTAAATTCTTATATTTCGATTTAGTATCAATTCAGTATCTGTTTGTCACCAGTTTAACAACAGTTAATACCGTTCTTAAAATATAATTTGTTGTAACTTGTAAGCAAAAGAGATAAAACGATGGTGGTTTTTATTGTTCAAAATATGTTATGGGCTTTACGTCACAAACAAATGTAACTCTAACTCTAACTATAATGTATGTAGTATTATAATTAGCAATTTTTTTAAAACCTGATATACTTGTGTTATAACTTTAAATAGTTAAATATAATTTATATATTATGATATGAAATTATAATATACGTATTATTATTATCTCCTGTATTGTAATTTATAACGATAAGAATATGTAACATGTGTTGTACATGTTGCCCAAACGTTTTTTCTCAAAAATAAATTTTGGTAGACGCCCTATTACAGTATAGTATAATATGGTTTATTGTAATTTTTCGAGGTCCTTATAGATAGGAACGCTGAACACGTACCTAGTTAAAATAAATTTTCTGAACGAGGGTCCATTTGGGACCCATTCATCCGTTGCCACTCAGCAGTGCGACTTAATGACCTTATGCCAAAGGCAACCACTATAATGACACGAGTAATAATATTGTCCTGGCTTAAAGTCCATTAAGTCTTGTGGAGTTGTAAAATAAGTGATTATACTATCCATATGGACTACAACGAAAAAATAATAATTTAAATAGTATTTCAACTAAAGACTACAAATTAGTACTGTTAAATAATAATATTGTTTATTTACATTTTGTTACACAATTAGATAATAATAATAAAAATAATTAGTTTGGAAAACATACCTAAATTATATAGCCTGCATGGAATGATAAAATGGGGAATAATATATATTATACAATAGATATTAGTAACAAGTTACAGTCTGTTAATTGAGATAGAGATAAATCAATTAAATCGAAATATTGGAAATTTAGAACAACAGTTGTTTTGATAAAGGTAAAGATTACTAGAATAACAGCTACTAAATGTGAAAGTATGTTTAAAGGCTGATCAAGATTTGGTGAGGTGGAATTTGCTTGGAAATCGAAATACTCGTAGATTTAATGAAGAAGTATTTCAAAACAAAAATTTGCTTGATCAAACGATAAAATATGTCACACGAGAAATTTTTCACCGTATCCCCACATGACCAAGCCTATTTGCACATCTATTATTATGTTACATCTCATTGTGAGTTCCGTGGTCACATAAATAATATATAACACTAACATTTGTTACCACGTACCACGAAGGAAGCACTACAACTCAACCACCAGTCCGATATTAATATTATAATTATCAATTAGGCACCTAAAGGAAATAGAGATGTACCTACAACTTGTATTCTGAGCTATTTGAACACTTTAAATTAAAAGTAAATTGTCAAATATTGTAAAATGTTTATAATGTAAACGAACGGCCTTAGATGCTAATGTTATTTACATCAATGCGAAATTGCGAACATTTAAAAAATATGTATTAATGTATAACAACCGGGTTGGTCACTATAATAATAATAAGTATGTGCATCGGCCGCCTCCTTTCCCACCACCATCGCCACTCGATAAAATAATAATATTTAATATGATTTGTTATTGCCACCTGTAGAGGGAATCAGTCAGCGCAATACAGTGTAGGTAAGTACCTGTTACACACACATCACATATCAGATATCATCGAATGCGTACGTCGTAAATATTAATATATTAAGTTAACTGTATGAAACACCCATTATCGTTGTAATTATTAACACAGTACTATGGCGGGAACTGTGAAAAACTTACGAGGTTTAACAATTTTGAACCTTAGACATTCAAAAAAAAAACCAACCTGAATGCGCAATCGGCTCACGGTAGACGGCGGACCTACAGTTGATATGATATATTATATAAATATTGATAATATAATATTGAGCTAATTTTTTTGTCTTTGCCAAAATTCGTTTTACCGACCACTGTGTACTGTTATATTATTTTCGATGAATACTTCAGTATTATTGTACAGTTTCACTTGTGTTATACGACATTGTGGTGAAAAGGCACATATTTCTGTTGTATAACATTCGTTTCTGTGAAAATATTGAATGATGTTGAATGGATATTTCATAATGGCTTCAAAAATGTAAATATGCCGATATTTAAATTATGAAATTCAATTACTAAATTTAAAAAAATACAATTGTTAAAATTATAATAATAAGCAAATATATTTTGTAACAAAAGAGCTCTAAAAATTGAATATTTTAACAACAGTATACTGCGGGCGAGTGGCAGAAATCACAGTTTGCCACATTTCAATTAAAATACAATATATTTATTATTTCATATTTATTATGCAAGTATCTATATGAATCTGACTATAAGAGTCTATATAATGTAATATTTTATTTTATAATATATTCTTGTATATCGTATTATTTTCAGTCATAGGTGCAGTTTATTGAAACGTACCTATACGCCAGTTAGGCTGTTAGGTAACTGTCAGCAGATTTTCGATTTTTGGAGTACAAGTAGGTGTCATTGAAGTATATAATAAATTATGGAGTATGGACACTCAGACCACGGTTCTTACTCAACTGCATCATGCAATTTATAACTAACACGCTCATAAGTCATAACGATAGTATTCGTTTGATTTGGTTTTTTAATAAATTTTTGCTACAATTTTAATTATCCATTTGAGCTTAACCACGAAAAATGCGAGCACAGTGTTTATGTATTATAACGCGACGAGTATGTTGTACAATATTATATTAGGCAAGTACAGGCAAACATCGTTTCTAGTGAGTCATAGAGGGGATGATGAGGGGTCGGAAGACTGTTTTGGTCTCTTGTCGTCGGAGTTGCCGAAGGGCCAAGTGCGCCGTGGCGACGTTGCCAAAATTATCCCTATCCGTCTGGTCTTGGATCACGCTACGAGCGTTGTGATGGGGGTTATCGAGTCTGTCCAGCGCCAACATCAAATAACATCCTACACCACCACCGCCCCCGAGCACGAAAACCACCCAAGGGACCCGGCAATATAAGTTAATCGCTCCGGAAACCTAACGCCGTAGTGGACTTTAACTTCGATTATTTATAAACGTTCGGCGTATACTGTGTTCACAGCCATTTTGTACGTTTTTATCGTTTAAGTTCCGTGTGCGTGTGCATGCGTGCTAAATTTTTGTTTGAGCGTTTGTGTGCCCACGTGTGCACTCATAACCCCCCCCCCCCTGACATGCAATAAATCAATAACCGCGCCTGTAAAATAAAACCAAGTGGTGGACGAAGAATTCTGGCTAGGTGTTTGGATGGAGAGGGCGGAAATAATTTTGACAATCTTTTTACTGTTGTATCATACTTAAAAATAAAAATTTTTAATATTAAAAATATTAACTAGGATAAGAAAACGGGTATATAATACGTAACAATATTTAGTTTTAAGTCTTAGTAAGTTTTATCAGATGAGTCAAAAGAAAAATTTCAAAAAGTTGATAAATATGTTGCGCACTGCAATTTCGTAATTTGATCATGTTGTGGAGGGTTGGAATAAAACATTTACCCTCCTCCCCATTTTTGTATATATAATATGGGAGTTACTCGTTTCCGCCAAAAGTGTACCTTTACCTTTTCCCCCAATTCACTTTTCCACCAAATCATAAATTGTTCGATTCCCTTTTCCACCAAAATCCTGCCTTTCCCTTTTCCCCCAATTCTCTTTTCCGCCAAATCAAAAAAGTTAGTCTAGTATAATTTAAATATTTTTAATATATTATAAATTATAATTTTATTTTTATTTTATATACATTAGGTAAAAAGTTTGTACTATAATGATATATATTCCTATAACGTACCGTAATTTGAACCAAATGATAAATTTATCACTGATTATCGGGATTATTTCCCAAACGCTATCGATTGCTTGTTGTACCAGTTATATTGTTACAGTTGACAGTTGTATGATACGTACGAAACCAACCGTTATTGTACCTATAATAGTACGCAGCCTAGTCGCTTTCTAACCGTTCTCGATAAACTATAACTTACTATTAAATTTATTACTTCTTTTGAACCGAAATATTGTTGACTGACATATTGTATATTTTATATATAATATTCAAACATTATTCAAATTCTAGACTTACTTTTTTGATTTGGCGGAAAAGAGAATTGGGGGAAAAGGGAAAGGCAGTGTTTTGGCGGAAAAGTGAATCGAACAATTTATGATTTGGCGGAAAAGTGAATTGGGGGAAAAGGGAAAGGTACACTTTTGGCGGAAACCGGCCATGCCCATATAATATAAGAACCTCTCAGTACAACCATAGTGAATTGTGATCTATATAATATGTAAGTACATTTATAAATGCATCATAAATTATTACATACTTTTAATAGAGTTATGTAGATTTGTGGAATAACCTGTGTAGAAGAAGAATACTCAAAAAAAAACTTCAAAAAGTTATAACTTTGAAACCAAGTCCGACCGAAAAATTCTGATTCCATCGTCGATGAAATATATAGGTTTCCGACAGTATCTTGGGAGCTAAACTGTATTGTTATGCCGTATTTACATACACGTATATGTGTAATAGCGTTACTAGTGTTTATTACAAAGTAATAATATTTAAGTTATGACTACAGCTAGCATAAAAGAATGGTATATTTATGTATTATTTAATAGGTATTTTTATAAAAATATACAATAGTCCCTACCTAATACCTATAAATAATAATATTTGTAGTTAAAAATGTACTTATATATGGTTTGCTAGTTTTGAAAAAAAAACGATACCCAAATCCCCCCCCCTCGTAAGTACTCCACTGGAGCGCTGTGATAGTGTGATCAAACGTTTTAAAATGTT
Source organism: Myzus persicae (assembly GCF_001856785.1). Classification (NCBI taxonomy): domain Eukaryota; kingdom Metazoa; phylum Arthropoda; class Insecta; order Hemiptera; family Aphididae; genus Myzus; species Myzus persicae. The sequence goes on along the minus strand of NW_019101718.1, from coordinate 109,330 downwards.
TTGAAGCACTGTATTCTTGCCCGGGCCAGTAGTAGCAGACACAAGATCTTGCGTGACTGGTCTCCTGCGGTAGCACCGGTCTCTCCCGCATCAAAACCTCGATAAGGAACTCGCACTCGCGTAGTTCCGGCTTATATAATATTATCACAGTATTATGTAGTGATAGCTGACTGCATTTCATTTACTTTATTTTTTTCGTTGTTTGTTTTTTCAAACGTTTTTTATTGCATTTTAATATCTTTTTTTTCATTTTCTCAACTGAATCCTGAATTATTTTAGATGTTTTTCTTCTTTACACACGCTCAAGCTTCTACAGAAATTGGTAATTTTCATAATTATTAATTACTATAATATTTATTAACTGCGGTATATTGTTATAAATTATTATTTGTTTAACCATTCATCTATTTAATTAATTGTTAAATAGCTATACATATCAATGTATCCTGTTAAGGGGCTGTTATTATTATTCAATGTGCCAATAACATTAAATGTTACGTTTAACTTTGAGTTTAATACTATAATATTTAACAAGTATAAGTAAATTTAAGTTTTTAGCAAATCTGTAAAGTGATGGAATTTGGACATGTATAATATGTAAGGCTGGACAAGTTAATGATTTTTTTAACTCAGTTAATTTAGGTTAAGTTAGCTAAGTTAAAATTGAATACTCACTTTTCTTTAAACATCTTATCAAGTTGAAAAAAGTTAATCTTTTTATACAAACATAGCTTACTTTATTTTTTATCAACCAGAAACTAAATTTATTATATTATTGTTAATACTTTACACAGTATTTCCATTTCCAAGACTGATACCAATAAAACAATTATTTTGTACAGGATAATTTTTTGAAATTTATGTTAACAGGCTCCTATAATTGTATTGACGTATATTAGAAATTGAGAAATGATTATTTTAGAATTTAAAACTAATATATAAATAAACGTTTAGTCAGATCCCACAATCGTACTCCAATTCCACACACTGTAAACATAACTTAATAACTTGGTATAGTTTTAGATTACTTTAATGTGTTATTAAAATTAATACCATGATGGTAATAACAAATTATCAAAAAAATAATGTGATGCTATCTTTTATATTTAATGTTATATCAAGTATTGAAATGTATACATTTTAATAACACTCGATTATAGTATGTTCAATACGCATTTGTAATATATTATAATACTATTGCTTATTACATTTTTATTTAATAACCTTACATACACATCGTATAGAGGTTATTATAGAATTCTATAAAATTATTTTGTTTTTATATACAATTATATAATACAGATTATAGACTATATTATAGTATATAAATAATTAATATCATATATTTTTTCTCGTAGGACCTATCATGCGACATTTAAAAAATAATATGTTTTCAAAACTGGCTACTAAAACACAAAATTAAATTTTACAATTAAGTATTATAATACTATTGCACATGCGCTGTCACGACGTTTTATAATTTATCGGTTGTCTTAAATAATTTACATATAATGATTGCAATAAATTGTTTTGTTTACGGTATTTAAATTTTAAATTCAACTAAAAACCCCTAATGCGTCATACGTATTTTCTTTTCTGGTTCTTCAGTTCTTGTAATTTGTATAATATAATAAGTATACCTATTGTGAATTGTGGTCTATTGATACTTACAATATACAGAGTATAATAAGGATCATGGTGGGTGATGGCATTTTTCGGGCGTGTTTTGACTGCATACGAATTGTGTCCCGTGGCAAAAATTCTTTCCGAATTGAATCCCGATTTTTTTAACTTTCATAGGTACGAATTGAGTCTCGTACATTATAAAAACTAAACAACATTTCCCTTTTCGTTTTTATAAAAACTTAGGACTGTCTATAGAAATAGTTACTACTAAAGAAATAAAAATATTGTTTTTCTTATTATATTATATATTTTGTATTTTTTTATATTATTATAACTGCATAAAAAATACTATCGTTATACGTGAAAAATATATTTTTTTTGTTTTTTTGTAACTTTATAAAAATATTATATTACCGGTGAAAATTAAAAAAAACTCTTTTATTAATTCAAACCTACTAATTTTTTTTTTTATTGAAAACTGTCATTGCTTGTTTTAAAAGTTGTTCTTTATTAACTATCAAGGTTCTGCGGTTATTTGATATAAATAACAGTTTGTAATCTCTTCAGAGTATCGATAAATTGAATAATGTTGGAGGTGCATTATAAAACATCGCGTTGAGCTTAGAATGAAAAGCTTCACAACTTTTTGTAGTTCTCATAGTAGTAGCCGAGTATTCTGCTCAAAACGAAGGCGGTAAACTAGATTCCGGTTGTATATATTATGTATAACTTTGAATGTATCAATTTTTTTTCATCGAACGTTTTAATAGATATTAAATCGTCTGTGAAACAGTTGATCACTTCGTCGGGATGCAGAAATGGTAATCCTTTATACATTTAAGATATCACAGGTAATGGAGACGCAATTCAGACGTGCTCAAGAAAAACCCTGGACGCAATTAGTATTATTCCTTTTTATAACTTTTTATACGGGACGCAATCCGTAAGCAGCGACCGTTTTCGAAATCGACCTTTCCGTTTGCCGTCAGTACAATAATATATATTTCCGTAATCCGCCACCACAAATTTTAGTTTTTATATACGTATAGTTTATTACAGATAATATGTTTACAAGCGTGTGTTTATCTCCATTAATAGAAAAGAAAGGAAATATTACGTTCGAAATCCATGTTGCAACTGGCAATAAAGATAAATTGTTGCTGGTTCGATCTTTTATACTTGTATAGATTTTACGATACTTATTACATTTTAGTTAGTGTTGAAGTTCGTGAAAAAAAGAATACGCTCCGCACAATGGAAAATATAATCGAGTAATCATGGTAAAAAGCAGTTCATTTTAGTTCATTTTAAATTTCGAATTGATCCATGTAATAAAGGACTTATTCGTTGGCGGTGCACAAATAAAAACTGTACAGCAAAAGTTTATGCAGATGAAAATTGTACAGTTATTAACAACTCACCTACGCCACATCGCAACCATGGTGAATATTCCAGCCAAGCATTGAAAAAGCAGGTGCTAATTACAGCATTAAAAGTAAATTGTATGCAATAACTAGATATTCAGTGTGCATGTGCACTGTGCAGGTATTCCAATTAAGAAAAAAAATGTTAAAATATCAGGTTGGCCATAAAAATTATATAAAAAATTTTACCCCAGCTTAAGTAAAATAAAATATGACAACCCTTCACAAGACTCTTGAGGTATGCCCCACCCCTTCCTAACCACAAGTCCATAACACTCACACACCTAAACGGCAAGTGAGCATTAATCATTGATCAACTATTATGCGTTGAAGGCAGCGTCGGAATCATCGTTGTGATCACTATAGGATTTAATAATTACAGGGGCTAGAACATTTTTCGTTGGAACGTATTATACTGATCCTAACTAGTGTATTTTAAATATTTTTATTGTTATTTATTATACTATATTATTATTTTTTTATCCTGCTTATTTTACTTGTATTTTAATCATGGTTTCACTCACATTTAATAGCTTCTTAGTATGTTAGGTTCATTAGATCCACATCGCTAGATTCATTAGATTTATCATTTTTACAATTCTATACGAACATTTTAATATTGAATGGAACCAATAGATTAAATTGTATCATGACCAGCTAAAACTATGTACGGTTGACATAATGTCGTTTAATTTAAATTATTTACATACGTCAAGCTACAGTAGGTTTGGTGGGATATTCGGTTTTAAATTAATCATCATGTACGTATTTTAAATTAAACTAAACCTTGCGTCGTTTTGATTCATTTTTGTTATTGAACTTTTTGTTCATGAATATCCAATAAGTTGAAACATTATTTTATCGATATTTTGTTTTATATAGATCGAATAATGTTAAGTTAAAATCACAAACCGCCGTAGGTTTTTATGCGGGTCGAGGTGTAGGTATTACAGTATTGCAATAAGACAAGGCTATCGCACCTCAGTCAATCGATTTTTGCTTCCGAGTTTCGCTCCGTTCCAGAAGCGCGTGTGATTTGGCTGGCACATGTCGACTTATACAGGTGTTGCTCCTCCGCGTAGCTGTTGCGCACACCCATGTCGTGTCCTTATCGTCCATGACCAACCGCCTACCCACCCATCCACGACCCACTTAATTTATTGTTTCAAACACAAACATTTAACGACAGGCGCTTCACAGCTGTGCCATGCGTGATGCAGCACACATGTTGCCCTTGACTAATGCCGTCCTTTTTCTGTTGTTGTATTCTCCCATCAAATCTGCCTATAGTTACCGCCTATATTTCACCGACCAATCGTGGTATGCAACCACTGTGCATAAATATATACACATTATAAAATATTATAATAATTGCGTATATCGCCATTGCCGGGTACGCCATGTATTTTCAACAGTACGAATTCTTTACGATATATATATCTTGTATAGGTATAACAAGGGCGGTACGCTTGAAAATAACATTATGATTGAAAACACTGACATTTTTCAAGTTTTTACAATTTTTCGTTTTTTTTTCTTTTTTTTGTACAAGAGTTAGGTAGGTACATAAATAGTGATAGAGGACGGTAGAGGTAGACCGAGGCCGTAGTCGCGTTTCCAACTTCGAAGTATGCAAGTGTAATAATAGATAGTATTAAACATTCGTAAATTCGTAATATTACGTATTAAGTAATAATAACAAAAACTGTGATAATTTTTAAAATATCAATTTTCGTGAAAATTTACAGCTCTAGGTACAGCACTTTTTTTAAATTATAGGTACCTATTAGAAACTATTTTTCTTATTGTATTATTCAGGTAGGTACATTTAATATATATTATTAGACCCGTAAAGTATTAGCCTTCAGCTACCTTATCCAATTGCCCGATATAAGATTCCAACTTCCAAGTATAGTTCCAATTACAAATACCTGAAAGTAATATTATAAGTTTTACTAATGGAAATTATTTTAAGTGAAAGTTATGTATTTTTTTAAATATTTTTTGAATAGGGTGGGGGAGGAGAATATAGAAATCCCATACAGACGGTCCATATTCATCGATATTTTTCGAAATACTGTCACACGATTAACAATTAATTATTGACATAAAACAAAAACAGTTTTTCAATCAACAATTCAATAATTAATATTATTATTAATTCTTTTATTTATAAGTTATTTATATTAAGTACAGTAATAACTAATAACTAATAGACAACAATAATTGTTTTTTTACAAACACAAATACCCAATTATTTACCCAATTATTGGGTCTTAATTTTGAAATATCACAGATTTATACACAATATGTGGTAGGTATCTACTATTTTGTTCATAGAAAATAATTGTAATCCACTCACACGTAATTTAGTCTATATATAATGACAAGAAGAAGGGGTACTAATGAGTTTAAGCCCCCCCCCCCCTAAAAAAATGATTGGCTCCTAAAATTTTGGATTTTTTATTTTTAATTTAATTATATAGACTTAAAATTATGACAAAAAAAATTATCAACTATCTAATTAAGATTGTGCACAAACTTGATTTCGGATTCATGTACAGATTTTAAAATAATTTGAAATAATGCATATGCAACATATTATTTTTTTGTTTATTTTTTAGGACGAAGAATATCCAAAAAGAGTTCGTACAGCCGTTCAATTCAAATATCTAATCGTAACGATGATTTTAAGAAGAAAAACATGTCCAAGTAGCGGCTAATCATACATAATTTGTGAGTATTCTTTTTTATACTTCATTTACTTAGAACTACCCATGCAATTGAGCTAAAATATTTGTTTTTATTGATAGGGTAGTTAAAAAACAACGTTAATCTCCGGCCGGTAGATAACCAACTTACGTGACCATCGCTGATAGTAATTGGCAGATACGGCGAAGTTTCCCAAATCGCGGTACACTACGTAGTTGAAATTGACAAACCTTAGCCTCAAATATTGGTGGAGAATTCTATTTTAGGTTGATCGTCAATATCATCCATGGATTTGCAAACAGACTACTACATAGATGAGCAAAATGTGATGCTTGTTCCGTCTGTGGATCCTCCTATCTATGAGGCCGTCAACGCAGTTTGTAGATCTTTCAACGCAGTCGATGATTCCTTCGCTATAATCGATAATACTGCACAAATTTTATCAGCGAAACGATGTATTGAAGATAGTTCCATTATTCTGAATGATCGGGCGTCATCGGGGTCATCAATAACTACGCACGAAAATCAGTTTACCGCTGAAGAGGTAACAGCGCATTGGCCAATTGAGGATTTACCGCTGTTTCCTGAGCTGCATTTGCTTCCTGATATTGTCACAGTGGATGAAAATGATCCACAGATTTCCACAAATAATGAGCAGCGAATAGAATCATCCATATTTACAAAAGCACAACTTCCATTTTCTATGGAGGAAACTATAAACATATCAGATGATGGAAATGATCCACAGATCCCAACAACTGATGAACTTCAAGAAGAACCAAATACAGAACAGCATCCAACTGTGGAAATTTTAATGGAGCCACCACAGTTCCAAGGCAGACTTATGCCCCAAAGATACAACACGCGTATGAAGGTAAAAAAAAACCTATCAGACTTCATAGTTCAAGAACAGGAAATGTTAGACAGAGTGAGAAAGAACCAGCAGCGACCAACTGCACGTGTCGCATCCACTCCACACAATCAATGGATCCATTCAAAGGATTGGGTTCATATAAATCTACTCAGAGTTAATCCAATCAAAAAGCTCCCAAACTATTCCCTAACAAAGCGATACAAAACCAGAAAGACTAGTTTCAAAAATTAGCTTGTGACCTCTACCACCTCAAGTGCCGTGTGTTCAATTACTACTTCAACAATGGGCTGTGCGAAAAAAAACATGAAATCAAAAATAAAACTTGGCTGGTTAAAATAATCAGGAAATCCTGTAACTTAAACGTTAGTATTTACATAATAATAATTATTAGATAAAGATAGGTATAATTAAGTTTTTTAATGTGTAAATTATTTCCAAATTTTCTAGGTTTTAAATTAAATTAAAATAAATATCATTGTTTTAACATTACCCTCATACTACCTACATACGGCGTAATTTGGTGTCACATTATAAGACATTTATTATACTAGAACGCCAGCTTCCGGTTGTATAATTTTAAACGCTCTGGCTTTTACCCGTTGGCTGTAAAATTAACTGAATCAAGTTTAACATTATACATTTTTTAAATAAATATTTTAAGTTTATTACTAAACATTAATGTAATAATATTATTTTCTAGATACATAAGATCAATAATTGTATTCATCGTCTATATTCATTATTCAAGGGCGGTGTTAAAGAGAAGCATAAAATAAATGTATACCTATCAAAAGCTAGTACATAATCATTACATCCTAATAGATCCTAATCAAAAAAAAATTTTTCTCTACCTAATTTACATTCCTAGTATTAATTGTTTATATTTGTAAATAGATGTAATAAGAAATCTAAATAAAGTAAAAAATATGTATATATTAAGAAAAATATAAACAGTTGTTCCAAAAATCGCGTACCACCTAAATAGTTCTTTGGTAAATCAAAATATCTTAATGTGGATTTTTCATATGTACATTTTTCATTAAATTTATACTTTTATATTAGAACTTTAATTAAAAATTATTATAGATTTCTGTCGAAAATATTACATTTAAATATTCATTCACTTCAAAGATACATCGGGTGATGCCGATTTGGGATATCATTCGGGCCATACTACATAATATCATATTACGTAATTCATGTAAAAGAATTATTTATTAGTTTATTACTGTTGAAGATGGTATTTTATTTCAGTAGTTAATACCTATGTTTTGTGTTTTAAATAAACCAATTTTTTTATTAACCCCTGAATTTGCTCACATCCCAAAAATACAAAAAGGGAGATGTAATTGAATGTTGAAAATTACATTTTATTAGCTTAGTACAAATACTAATACTGATGTCTGTGCAATTATAATATAATGTATAATTATAATACTTGTCCAGAATTCAAGGAATTCGAAGAGATATTGTACTATATGAATAAGTTCATTTTTAGTTCACTATATAGATTAAAATATGTATTATGTACCGTACCTAACTACTGTTACGAGACCGATATACGCCCTTAGCCAGTTCGTTTTTTATTAAGTGTAATTATTTTTGTATTGACAGTTGATAGTCAATGTTCTGTACGCTATTTCAGGTTTTTCCGCCAAGGACTTAATGTTTACATTTTATGAATTAATATTTTTATTGATAATTGTTGAATTTGATCAATAAATGAATCATCTTTTGATTCCATCAACACCCTAAATTTTGTAGTAATATTGACTTTACATATGTCCTATACCTACGACCTACGTATTATAATAACTAATAAGTGTTTTAAGTTGTTCACCAAATTATGAAACATTGAAGACATTAATGCATTGATTGTACTATTGTAGTGGTCAACATATTATTAGTGATGATGCGCTACATTATAGAAAAAAAAAAAAGGAAAAAAAATGTATACAAGACAATTAATATGATAGGTACAATAAGTTTTCTGATAGTATACATTGTTTGAGATATATTTAGTATTAGTGTTATATTTTTTTCAGCAGGTTCGTTCAACTACTGGAACATTTTTTAGTTACGGTAAAGAACTAAAAACTGCTTAAGTGGAACCTTGTTTTAAATTTTCAATCCTTGGCTATACAAATTGAAAATGTTATACATTTTTAACTACGATATCATTTTCAATTTTCAATTTGATAAATATTGTTAACATTTGAAATTTAAATGCTTATAAAAAAAATCGTGCCTATATATACTTGATATTTTCAACTTTTATTGTAACAATATATCAAGAGTCTTGTATTCAATTTTCATGCTTTTTAACCCAACCAATAAAATTTTATTGACATTTATATAAACAGCAATTTAAAAAAATGAAAATTTAAAATGCCCGTCCACAGATTAAAACGAGTTAAAATATTTTGAAAAATTTATCAAACATATAGTGTAAATTTCAAGTGTCCACAGTAATTTGCTTTTGAATTACAACAAAATAAGAAAACCGCTACAAGAACTGTTTTTGCTTAAAAATTCCCTTTTTCCTCAATTTTTTATCTGTTTTTCCTATTGCTTTTGACAACTATTGGGAATTTTTAATTTTGACCCTCCCGAATGCACCAATTAGATTCACTTTCCTACCAGAAAAGTTGCTGTTAAAGAAAATACTATAAGAAACCGTGATGACAGACACAATAAATAAATAAATAAATATAAAAACACATATCATTGTAAAATCAATACATGTTTGCATCACTCCACTCAGAATCTAAGATTTCTAGTAAGTAATAATATTAAACATTTGAATGTAGACAATCAACAAAAAATTCATGTCACTAAAAGTTACTAAATAAAAGAATCTTGAACTTATTCGTAGAATATCAATGGAAAACTACTTGTACTATTGTGTTCGTGATCAGTGGACTATTGGGAGTAATAATATTATTGCAATATTGCATAATTTTGGAAAGTTTGCAATACTTATCTGTCCACTTTAACAAAAATAATATCTGTCGTTAGTCGTTACCAATCACTTTAAGTAAGTACCTGTATACCTGTACACAAATACATTATACACTTGTCAGTTGCTTGAACTATATGCGTATAGGTTAAACAAATATTACCAAATCGATATCCTTCCAAATATAAACAAATTTGTATTTTGCACAGAGAAATTGATCACAATTTAGACGAACTCAAGTGAAAATAAACTAATTAATAAAATTGATTATGTCACACTATATTTGATGATTTATAAGAAATGTTATGGTGTAGATAAAATAAAAATGATAATAAAGTAGTATCTCAAATTTCACCCAGTTGGTTGGGTAGAGGTGGGTATAGTCTGGTAAGACAGGGTTATATCTAATTCAGAATTTTTTGAACTGTGTTCCTCGAAACTTAAGTGTTTTTTTTCAAAATGTTCAAGAACATTATTTTAAAAATCTAATTAAAGATTAGGAGAAGCTAGTGGCAAAAAAAAGGTTTTTATTATAAAGAAAAAAAATGTTTTTATACTAAATAATAATGTTTATAGTATATCTTAACTTCTATAGTGTACTTATAGTGCTTAAACAGTATACAGAAATAATATTTGAGCGTCATTAATAAAAATGGATCAACAAAAACAAAATACAGCAATATCTTTGATGTTGAACCTTATATCCAAGTAGAACTTTCATCAATAAAGCCCAATATCAAGAATATTTGTAATAATAAAAAGCAATTTCACTTATCTCATTAAATTATGTTTATTATATTATACTATTTTTATTTCTTTATTAAAATCATTTTTGAATTAAATACAGTATAATCATTATTATTACATGCAATTATTATAATTTGTATTGCAAATAATCCTTAAATTAAATAAACACATTGTAATGTATATGTTACGCCGAATTTATGAAATTGCTGATTTCATGGAATCGGCAGAAAAATTGACGATTTCATGAAATCGGCAGAAAAATTGACGATTTCATGAAATCAGCAATGTTGTTGCCGAATACGTGAAATCGGCAACTCAAAGTGCATAATACCGCCGTTTGCGTGAAATCGGCATGACCCAAAACTATAAAACATAATTGAATTTAAATAAATTTGTAAAACACTGGAAACAAAATAATAAAATATAATACTAATGTGTAAAAAAAATTTGTATTATATTTAAACATTTTGGCAAGTATGGCCGGGATGGCATGCCGAATTGCACATCATCTTGTGTTCATTTTCTAGATGAGCGATTTGTACGACAAGTACAACGTCGATAGCCTTGTCCGGTCCCAACTGACCCCAATCTAACAAGTTCCCGTAATGAATATTCACTTTGTTGAACGGCTGCTATCGTCAGAGAATAGTACTTTGTAGCTGCCGAACTGTTCCGCTCCAGCCATGTGCTTAGAATCCCCTCTTTAGTCCCGATACGAAATTTGTCACCTTTTTCTTCTATAATAACTGCAAGAAGGTTGGCCGCATCTCCTCACCCTCAATCAACCGACGGGATTGACACCAGCACATTGTCACCAACTTTTAAAAGAGGGAGGATGCCTTTGCCTCTAGTTACCATCCTGTCCGCTTGACATTTTAAATTTTGAGCTGCAATGTTGCGTCGGTTAAGAGCAGGATGATCGAGTTTCGTATTGGGAATAATATTATGCTGTAAACACGCAGTAGTGGCTTCTAATACTTCGAATACTTCCCTATCATTATAGAATAGTTAAAATATTAATCTCGCAACGTAAACGCACTTACAGAACCGTTCAACGTTCGTACTTCACTCACTGTTAGCACCAGATGAATCGAAGACTGAACGTTAAACATGTAGGTAATGTTTGTAGTTACAACATTATTTTATCAAAACAATAAAAATGGCTCAGTAATTAAGATAAAATGCTTGTACGTATCATAGCGTCAATCATCATTGGTAATAAAGATTGCGAAGTGGTAATGCCGATCAGCACTATTTATGATTATATCATAACCATGTGTTACCGAATTCAAGCAATCGGCAGAAAAAAGTCTGCCTAATTCACGAAATCAGCAATGAAAATTTGCCGATTTCTTGAATTTGGTAATCAAATTGCCGATTTCACAAATTCAGCATAACATATATAATTATTAAGATAAATATACTTACTATTATTCATTATAATATAAAACGCCATAAATTATAAGCCAGTGGCTCAACCAAAGAGAGTGTTTTGGGCGTCATCATAACCACACACTTTCAAAAAAAGGTCGTCATTCAAAACCGCACACATTTTCACCTTAATCCCACGTATTTTTCCAAAATCAAACCGTTCAATACCGCATATATTGATATGTATCAATAACGTATACATTCATCTAAACTTGAGTAACTTGGGGCTAAATAATCTTATCATTTAGTACCACACACCAGATAATTATATTAAATCAAGATCACAAAATCATAAAAATAAAACTTTCGGGATTATATGCAGATTACTATAACTACACGTTTTTCATATCATAAGACAAGATACGATCATAGATTTTATTTTCCCTATTATAAGTAGGTACCTAATAAGTAATAAGTTAACAACATTTAGTGTGATCGCGTCTCTCTTCGGCTTCAAGTACAATTTGACAAGAATTTACAGTGCCTACAACAATTTAACATAAAATTCACATAATGGACGACATGATACAAGTGTACACAAATAATAAAGGTGCGCAATCAATAATTTATCAAAACTATGCATATCGACTTTTGCGTACATATAAAAATTCCGGAGACTTAGTTTGACAATGCATTAATAAGTTATGTAGTGTTATGGTGACGACAAATGCACAAATAAATGTTTAAATTAAACAACATAAAAATGAACATAACCACGAAAACAATGAAATTAATCCAAATTTAAAAGAAATGCGCGCGGTGTGCCCTTTAAACGTAGGTCGCAATTACAATTATATGAAAGACCATTAAAAATTATATAGAAAGAATTATATATGTCTTCGGGAGTGCAGATAATATTGATGCTATAAGACACTCTATGTATCGTAACACGCGAAAACTTCTACCCCCTGTGCCTGTGTCACCATTAGTTGTTTAGATGCTCTTAATAAGATAAAGGAGTCAAACATCATACTAAATAATGGTGAACGATTTGTGTTTGTGAATTAGTCATCTCAAATAATTATAGTGACATGTAAAACAAATCTCCAATTTTTATGTAATGAAATTGAATTTATATTAGCAGACGGAACTTTCACTTATTGTCCGAAACATTTTTACCAACAATATACCATCCACGGTATTTGTAAACAATATTATGTACCACTTGTTTTTTGTTTTTGTACCATAGAAAACAAAAGAAATTTATAAACAAATGTGGGAAACATTAAAAGATTTATGTTTAAATTGTGCTAATAGCGTATTCCAGTCTTCTTTCTTACTATTAGATTTTGAACACGGAGCTCACATTGCTACTAAAGAAGTATATACTTTAATTATTATTAAAGCTCGTATTTTCCAACTCGGTCAACTATGGCACAAAAAGTCAGTTCTATTCCAATATTTAAAAAAAATTACGATAATATAAATTCACAATCTGGATTATGGAAAAATAAATAAATAATAAATATATCTTGAGTTAATATTAATTAAATGTTGTTAATTTTATTTTTTTCAGATAGATGTGTTAAAACACCAATAGATACCTAATGACTGAAACCAAATTTCGACTCATACAAAACGGCCAGGTGAACCGTACGCGCGAAGTATGTAGGGAGAAATAAAATCGATTTTAAATATATTTAACCGTTTCATTAACAACGAAATTAGTTTAATTGATTATTTAAAAACATTAGGCTGTACATTTATTTCAATTTAATTATATGCTGAATTATTTTTTATAGTTATAAATTAGGCGTCATTGCCTAAAACAATGAATTGTCACGTCTATATAGTAATGTCACACTCACTTACGTTAATGATTTTGAGTAATCATAAGACAAATACAACAATAATCTCCGAATACAGAATGATAAAAAGGGGTAGAAATCCTGTAAGAATCGTAATATATTAATATATCTATACACATTATGGTCGTAAATCAATTATTATCATTTATCATATCATAATAATCTTTAGCTTAAACCATCCAAGAGGAAATAATAACAATAATTTAATAATCTAACATATGAAATATTCCCCAAAATATGAGGACGCAATCGGAAAAATAAATGAGGAGGAGCTGGTCCTATCAGGAGAGACCTAGCTAAACCGGAGGCGTCTGCTCAATAACGAGCGTGCGTAGACAACCGTGTTGATAGCGAACGCTATTGTGCGTCAACGGCCACACATCCACCCGCTAGCATTTATGTGAGAACTCTTTGGTAAGAATGACGATATTACTATACAGCAGCCCATACAACTACTCATGAGTTGCTTCTTTTTAAAATCCAAAGTGGGGTTCTAAATCGAGTGTTTGTTATTTCAAAAGTTATGATTTTGACGAAACAATTTTTCGTTCACATAATAATGAACATTTTCTTTGCTGCAATCGGTACCTAGTCAGGTAAGATGTATTATTATATGAATTACATTTCTGGAAATATGATATTTATTATATTTCAAAATATATTATTATTTAAAGTACCTACATCATATTGTAATTTTAGGCATCATAATTGATGCGCAACTTTCATTCTCAAGATAAATGTCACTAAGTTCCAACGACCATCTAAATAGCTTTAAATACTAGATACAAAAAAAATTCACTTTATTCACCCATATACTTAAGAAATTACTATTGTGAGTGAAATTGATTTTAATAATAATATCTTAATTCAACCAATATCAGGCGTGTTGAATCTATTTTAGAAAATCTAGGTTGGATAAGAATATAAGATAATTAAAAACAAAACATTAAAGTAGTAAAGCGACTGACGAGTGTCTTCAATTTAATAATACTTGACATTATATAAGATAAATATTTTAATATTTATAATATTATACTTGCAATAATGTTTTAATTGTAATAGGTCATATCATATGACATTTTTTCTGGTCAAATTTATTTCGCAATTTAAAATAGGTAAGTCTAATGTATATCATCTATGAGAGTTACCCATCTGCCTTAACTATCCCCCATCAGTAATATATCCATAATCCATCGATCAATTTTTTGACCGTATCATAAACACAAGAACACTTTATTTTTAAAAATAAATAACTCATAAGTTCTATACCATATTTTAATGATACTAATGTAAATTAAATTATATTATTAATTACATCCTGTCTAAATCACATAAGCAAATTTTGGTATTGAAACTTTTTATCTTATTGTATCACAATACACGTGTATTCAAGAAAAACGTTTTTAATAAAATTGATTGAAGATTTTTTTTTAATATTTAGGATTAGCATTAAATGCATTATGTACATAATACTTTATACTCAATAAAGGTTTTCGCACGATTTGAACCTTGTATAACCTGTTGAGTGGTTGGAACACCCGAGGACCCGACCACTTTATATTTGAATATAAAAATAAATAATATATATTCTACTTTTCAATATACGAGTTAGTGCACAGGTGTACTTATATCATTATGCTGACAGTACTATTATTGATCTCACCATCCCATTAAACCAAACAAATAACTTTTGACAACATTTTAAAATATACAGTATTATTTAATTTAAAATGTATTATAAAATAAAACCTGCAGTCTGCAAGATTCAGAGTTTGTTTTTTAAATGCAGTGTATAACTAATTAACTAATTAACTACCTAGTGTAATACCTAAGATAATTTTAAATAACTCCATAATTTTAAATACTAATTGAGCTTGGTAAATCATTTTATTCAATAGCACATATGTAAAAGATATAACAATATTTTTATTGAATTATAATGAACATGAACAGTAATAATACATATATAATCTAATGTACACAAATATATACAATAGTCTATTTTTAGTGTTTAATTTAATATAATTCGTAATTTATAAACAAATAGTTTTTTTTTCGGATTAAATAAAAACAATTCGTTTGTAAATTTTTTCGATCATTATACAATGAACGTCAATAATAAATAGTACATTTATAATAAACCCAATATACATAAACATATAAAATATAAATACAGCGCAATTGGTATACTGACCTAAAATACAAATTTTGTTTTAGGCGCAACTGGTCCATGCTCACCTAACTAATGTAGTAACCACTGGGCACTGGTACTATTCTGACCCAGCATGTGCCGTTTAAAAAACCTCGAGTACGGTGGCATAGGTAAAATAAACTGTATATAGGTAATTATAAGTGAACTATTAATGTATGGGTTGTATATTAATATAATAAATTTGTGCATACCACTATTCATAATTTAATAAATATATTAACTATAATAAAGTATAACATAATATTATGTTTGGGATTTTAAATTGCCCCATATTTTTAACTTAATATTTAATATCTTTTAACGTAACTATCTTTGATTTTTATTTACAATTAATACAGATACTGCTCACTAGTTAATTTTTAAATAATTAAGGTTAAAAGTTATTAGTTATAACTTATAACTAATTTACAAAATAACTGGTTTACTTTATAACAAATAAAAATAACTAATATTTATCTAACCCCTTTTATACTAAATATTTAAAATTGTTATCAAATATAATTTTTTTAGTGTTCTAATTACTAGAAGACTAGATTAGTGATGAAATTAACAATTTGTGCTTTATCAATCTCAATTTATTTTACAAGTCATTACTCATTATTAATATTAGTAGAACTACATTTTGCCGACCTATAGTAGAAGTTACTTTTAATTTTACCAACTTTACCTCAAAAATCCCATTTCAAGTGATACCTAAGTTTAAAGAAGTAATACCTATGCACTAACATAGATAATAGGTATATACTATATGTTATATGAATTATCTATTTATTATCTTATATTAATATATTAACATAGACCAGAGAGCCTTGCCCGGAAAAAGTTATGATTGAATAAATGTCTCTTTAAATGTAAATCGTATTATATTATAATTTATATCCATATCCCGCCTGCCGTTGCCTGTGAGATTCGCTTGTGATTATGCTAGAAGTATATTAGCAGGTGGATTGCAGACCCCGCGAAATGCGTATGTAAATGTATAATTTAACTCTAAATTATCAAAATTAGACCTAGTTGTATATACATTATACACAATGTATCATCTAATATCCTCTAGATTGTAGCGGACAAGGCTCGAAAAATAGCTTTAGGAATACCGTTTTTACTAAGTTATAACTTATAAGTTTATAACTAATAATTGCCGTTGGTTACAAAAAAAATATATTATTATTTAATTTATTTTTTTGCTGCAGGACAGATGACGTCGCTAAAATTTCATCACCACCTCTCATTCCTCTCACAATCCCAACTTCATCGTTATAAATTGATGCCTAAAAACCTGCTCCGTGATATCCTCTTTAATTAAAAAAAAAAAATTAAGATGGTCGGTTGAGTAGTTTTCGAGAACATTAGCGTCAAAGGTTTCAATTTTCACAACATGTAAATAAATTAAAATTAAAATAAATAAATCGAATAAATTGTTCACAATAGATAGGTAACCAGAAGAAAATGATTATTCATCTCATTTTACCCGTGTACCTATTTATAATATAAAATTAATAAATTACTAAATATGTATAAAATATTATTATATTAGATTTTAAGGGATTCGATGGGTACCTACAGTTTTTAAAAAGTTCAGTACATGCAATTTATCTAAGAGTACCTATACGTACCTAGTAAGAGACAAGTATGACCATTGATTATAAATACTATTTATTTTGGTAGAAACCCCAGTGATCGAATCTCCTTTATTACCTAGTAATAAAGTACCTATAAGCAAAATTATTTAACTATTCCAATAATTGTTATAACTAATATTAGAAGGTTTTTGTCCACCTGTATACAATTTTTTTAATTTGTCTAATTAATTCAAGGTGTAGTTTTTAAACTTAGCATTGATGTAATGATGTTAATAAATATGCCAAGTATCCTACTATAATATGTACCATACTACCATGAATTTGTTAAGAGAACTAGTCGCTGAACGTAGCGGATCGCAAAGCCTAGTGTTTGCTGTTTAAAGACATTTAGTTAAAAATATAATGAACTAGAAGTCTTGAAGCACTTACACTATTCTTTGAAAACACTGCATTTAGCTCTATTGTCAAGAAATAATTTGGTTAACCGAACTGTTTTTATAATATAAGTTATATTGTATTTATTTTATTATTTAATAATTTAAATACTTGACAGAAGTAAATAGCTTAAATATTTAAGTATGAAAGGTTCATGACGTCACTGCTTACCATAATAGGTGTATTGTAAACAATTTTGTTTATGAGCGTCTAAAAGTAAAATGTTGACAAAATTCATCAAGTACAAGAAATTGGCAAACTATTTCGTGAGATTTAGTCAAAAGAGACATGCAGGAGCTGAGGCTATAGATTGGTATGAAGGCATGGACCATGTGTATAATAGAGTAGAGTAAAAAAAAATTTGTATTGACTGCAATGAGCCTAAATGTTCTGTAATGCTAAAAAAAAATAACCAACAAATCTAAAAAAATTACAAACACTGTTATTTTTACGTACATTTTAAGTTCAAATTTGAACACAGTTTTTTTTATAGTTATTTTAGTTTCAAATTTGGACGAAATTAGTAATTACATATTACTCCTAAGGGCTAAGAGAAACAGCTTTAGTTATTTTGTTGTGATCTAAAATATTATTTGTGGGTGTATGAATCTTTAAGAGTACATTATATATTTTATTTTATACTAAATACTAATATATTATAGACTGACACTGTCGGGCGTCATCGCCGTCTTCACTCAGAACCGTTTATTACCTATATACAATGATAATTGAATTCAAATTTAACGTATCTATTACAGTGACCCTATAGACACCAAATGTACAGCAGAGTGTTACATAATTACCCACTTTTCTTTTTATTTAATCACATTTCATATCTGTTCCATAGTATGATTCCGGTCATCATCATCCCTCCATTTCTCCGTTTCTACATAGAAGACTATGTTATCGGCAAACCTAAGTGCATTATGATTGTTTTGCAATATATTCTATTTTAAGTTCTAACTCCTTACTTAACTTGTATTCTTAGTGCATCCATCACTTCTTGGATATCTAAATTAAAAACAAATAATTCAAAAACAAAATAAAATTCAAAAGATTCACAATAAATTTAAAAACGTTTAGTTAATCTGTAAGAAAAATGTGTACATTTGCATATTATATGAGTAATTTGTATTCTTCATGTTTAATTTCACTAACTATAGTTGAAATAGATTTAAATAAATAGTATTTCATGAGCTGTGGTCAATGTGTCATAAATGAAAACATTTTAGCAAAAATAAAAGACCAGAAATCTTTGAGATGTGGTACTGACTACTGAAAGAGTATAAAAGGATAAAAGTTGGATAGATATTAGAAAGGAAAGCATACGAAAAAGTAATTACAGTAGGGTCTCGATAATCCGAACGAGATTGGGCAAAAGGGTCGTTCGGATTACCAATTTGTTTATTTTTTTTTTTTTTTTAACCTATGGCTTCAAAAAATCAATTTAATTGTAATTTAAATTATGAAATTTATTTTTTCTGTATTAATCATGTAAAAACTCGTAATTTAAAAAGACAATGAATACAAAAAAATTATATAATTATAATATAATATATATTGCACAGCCAGCTAATATAACATTTAATGCATAATATGAACCTTATTACTTAAAATATTGATTTATTTTTTTTTTATACTGGTTCCTATTTGGTGATTAAATGCATTGTCCCGCAAACGTCTAAGCAAACATTGGTTTAACACACAACTTTCAACGTTTTGTTCAGCACATTCGATGGGCGTATTCAAGTCTTTTGTGCGATGTACAAACGTAATCGACAAATTTCATAACCGGAAAATACTATTACATATTATGATACACATACATATTACGTATTAATATAGCGATGCGATAATTCTCAAGCTCGTTGAATTACAGCTTCTTTCGGATTAGCCTATGTTCGAATTACCGAAACCCTACTGTACCTACTTAGAATTGTTAAAGAAAAACAAACATAGATGAAATTAGAGCAAGGCGTTGAAGAATAGTTGGATATGACCTGAGACACACAGAAGAGTTGGCAGTTGCATAATATAATATTATATTATATATATGTATAATAAAATGTATTGTATTATAATTGTAGAAGGTATCTACAATAAAAGGAAAGAGCACAACAGGGTGTTAACAAAAATCTTATGGTATACAGAATCAAATTAAAAATTATCAAGTGGCAAAATATTTATGTACTTAATAGACCTAAAAGTCTATTAATATAAAATGTATAATATTTTCATGTACTTAAGGTAATTTGAAATTATCTACATTTCTATTGAAAATTAGACAACTTTTTTAAAGTGTGGTTGAGTCCTTTTAATTTTTCTAGAAAGTGAAAACATTTCTGAACGTTGATTTTGAACTATGATTGTAAGAATGATAATTATAAGACATCATCTTTAATGTATAAAAACTTTATAAACAAATTATTATTACCTTGCTTATAGTTTTAAATATTTCAACAAACTTACTTTTATCTTATATATTATTACCTACCTACTCTATCTAAACAGCTTTATTTAATTTATAATATTTAATACTGTTATATTATTAAATAGTATCTTAATTTATTATTTAAAATTGTATAATTTCTTATATGATTAAATATATTTATTATTATTATGAATCTTATGTAAAACAATAGAACTTTAATCCCCGCTACAAGCTATAGCTTATATAGGGGACTAGTAACTCTTTTATTTAATTATTATGTATAATGTACATATTATGTTTTGGTTACAATAAATTATTATTATTATTATTATTATTATTATTATTATATTACAATTTGTGGTGGGCCATAGAGGGGAGACTTTTTAGTATAGGACTGGGCCTACCCTAGTCCACCCCTGGCTCCCTCATGTATCAATAACGCACTAAATGAATATTAAAAGGACGCTATACCCGCATGTGTTGTCTCCGTCTTACAAGATATAATAAAAAGCCCATGAGAAGCATTCCATAATAATCTTATCTTTAATTTTTAAAAACGTAAAATTTGATATATTTACGGAGACAACACATGCGGGTCATCTTAACAAATTATTTTGTTTACTTTTTTGTGTAAAGTATATTCAATTTTTTTCCAAATGCGTCAACTGACCTAGTTACCCGATAAAATGTCTAATAACTTATTTAAATTTATCTTGAAGTTTAATTAAAAACAACTATCCAAAAATGTTTTAATTAATTTTTTGTAAGTTCAATATTATAACAGTTAAAAAATGTTAATATTTCGCATTTTGAAGGGTTGAGAGTTTAAATTCAAAGAATTGAAAGTCATTTTCCAGTTAAATTCTTGAAAAATTCAAATATTTTATCAAAAGTTGTGTACAATAAATTACTATGATAATTAAAATAAGATTTTTAGAAAACACAGACATAATCAGATCCCATTAGTATATAGTATTAGTTGTAACCAAATTGTTTTTTTTAAATTGTAATAAGTATTATTAAGCATCGATCACTTGCCTGCAAATTTTAAATTTGTCTAATCAATTCAAGGACTAGTATTTACTTTTAACATTGATGATAAAAATATGTAATGTGCGTACTATACCTTGAATTTGTTATGACTTATGAAAACTGATCGTTGAATGTCACAGATTGCAGAGCTTAGTGTTCAAAATCTTGAAGTCAAACAGTTTAAAAAAAATGAAGTAAATGTCATGAAGCCATCATACTAGTAATGGAAAAACCATATGTTAAGAAGTTTAGCACAACCTATTCTTCAAGAAGTCATATGGCTAACTAAACCATTCTTTTAAGTCATATTGCATAAATTGTATTATTTAATAATTTAAAAGCATTAATGTACAGTATACCTTTCACAGTTATTCACAATATTTTAAACATTTATGACAATTACTTTAACAATGTACACATTTTGCACATTTAATGATACAGCACTACTATAGGTAGTTACAATGTATTCAATTAAAGATCTTTCATTAAATCTAAATTGTTATGCATTTCAATGCATTTTAATTTAAAAATGTTTAACTTAAAGTATTAACTCCTCGTTGAAAATTGAGTGCAAAGAATTTTAGACAATTGATAATAAATTGATAACGTTTTATAATATAGAATTGTTTAAAAAACATTTAAATACCTAGACAAGTAAAATTTATCAAATTGATTTATACAAAAATAATTTATAAAATACAATATTTTTAAAAACTTAAAATTTTAAAGTAAAATTATCTAGAAATTCTCTAGGCTAAACTGGTATATAAAAATAATGCACCGGGATGTTAGAACCATATTATTCACATGGTTTATCATCCCGATACAGAATAATGTGGGATAATTTTAAGGCGGTTTAGTCAAGCAAATTTCTAGTATGTAAAACTTTACTTTTGTTTTTGATAAATTTTTTTATAATATCAATTAATATCTAAGACCAATTCACGTGTAAATAATATTTTTGAGGGTAAATACAAAGTTATTTTTATTATATTATTCAAAATAATATACAAAAATATTTATAGTGTACTTGTGTAATTTATTTTAATTTTATTTAAATCTAGGTTACAGAAAAAAGTTTTGATTCCAGATATACTGATTAATATGTAAACAATTTTTAATTCTAAAATTTGACAATATCTAAGTATTAAAAACTACTAACAGTTATTTAAAAAAATTATAAGTTTTATATGATTTTAATTGGTATACTAAGGGAATAGATAATAATATTTAACATCAAACTAAAAAAGCCGCCATACCTGCATGTGAGAATTTTAAACAACATTTCAACAAATCACAGTTGTGTTCAGAGGAATCCAATATTTGTTTTTTCTAAGTTTAAATAATATAGTAAATTGGCCTATTTTAATGGTACGAATATTACATAGAACTGATCTAGGCCTAATGAGTATTAAGTATGTAAAATATTATAATTTGAAATGTTTATAACACAAATTTTCAATATATCAAGTTTAAATATCAATAAAAGCCCAACAAATGCCCTAAATAAGATCTTCGTATTATTATTATCTTTAAATTTGATAATAAGTAAATTCACTTTTATTATTAAAATTAACACCAAGTGGATTCTATTAGATACAAATGTTCTATGTCATACATTTATGAGGTGGAAAAACACATATAGGTGTAAAATAAAAATACAATTTTTCACTTTCAAAAAAAATGTATGTTCTACATTACTTTAATTACCAATTGTTATTAAATAGCATCAACACAAAACAAGGGTTTAAACAAATTTTTCATAATTTACCTATACAATATTTTTTGTGATAAATAACCATTTTCGAAAAACTACATAGATTTAAATTTTTTCTATAAATTAATATACATTGTATATATTATATGTATACATATTTTTTGACTAGTGACAAGCTTAATATTTTATTGATTTAAGTTTTAAATAAAAATGCAAAATCCAGATGATCCCATGATCTCAACTACATTCATCAAAGTTACAACACTGTTTTCAGTATAACATCAATTCCACAGAGAAAGACTGAAATTAAAGAACAGTACATTCACATGTTTTAGTTCAACATTAATGTCAATAATAAACAGATAATAAAATCATAACACAAACACACGCCCATAACATTTTAATACATCTTGCTGTTACTCAAAATGATTTATGTCTTCTTTTCTTTCTTATTAGTTTTCGATGTTTCTTCTACATCACTATTTTTCTTCTTATCCGCTAACTTGCATTGATTATACACATTGTTCAAGTCAAAAACTGCTTTGAAATTGGGCTGAAATATTAAAAAATGAATGAATTTTTTTGTTTTGAATCTTTTAATAAGGCATACCTCAGTAAAAAAAAATTTAAATATTTTTCCTTTGCTATCATAAGTTGGTCTTCTAAGTTCTTCTACTCCATTTTTGAACATTATAACAGTTGGCAATTGTCGACTTAAAGATGAATCGCTAATATTATATTTTTGAGCAGCATCAGGATATCGACTTATATCTATTTTACCAAATTTAAGATATTTTGTATCATACCTGCAACACAGTTTATAATATTTTAATTTTTATTGTTTATCACTTGCTACAAATACTTAATTTATATTTATATGAGGGGTAGGATAAAGATACCTGGGCACACCTGTATATAGAAACCCATAACTAATTATTTTTTATTTTCTAAGAGTTGAGGTTGGGTTACTATATTTTATACTTCTATGTTAAAAAAAAATATCATCATTTATATTTTCCGGGATGCATGAAAAATGTATTAATTTAATGGTCCAATAAAATTTAATGGACCAATCGTGGACCACTAAACTATGTTTAAGGGATCATTAGCTCATTATTGATTCGATGTGTAGTGATTATTCATGCATAACTTTGTTATTATTTTAAAGCTATAAAATGGAAATATGTATTTATTTATTATTTTATTATTGTAATCAATTATATCACTACAGTAGAGTCTCGGTAATCCAGCAAATATCAGAATAGAGGACTTCCGGGTTATTAAAGTTTCATATAAAAACGTATTTTTTCTTTCAAATACTAGGGACATTTTGATGTAACAAGTAGTACAATACAATAACAAATCATTACACAATACACACATTAACAATAACTGGGGGAATAAATAGGGGGACGAGGTGACCGAGTGGTCTGACTCTTCCGCTGCGACTCAGCCGGTCGCGGTTCAATCCTCGGCCACCGGGCGGCATTTTTCTCCGGACAAGTCGCGGTGACCGGAGAGCAAGTGCTGCCATCCCCCACCCCCGGGGCATGGCAGAAACCTACGGGTGCCCCATTCGAAATTCTGCCAAAACAATCACACACGCGTGTTCCCCCCTACCGTACCAAAAAACATACAAAACCATCAATACAAAAAACCTACAGTACCTACTAATAGCTAATGGCCACAGTTGCTGGGTTCAGGATCAATTAAAAAAAATAATAAAATAACTGAATAATAATAATAAACCAATCTAATTGGTTCATTCAAACTTAAATCAGTTAGTTTTAATAATTGTATGTTTTTAGCAAAAAGTAATCGGATTATTGAACATACTTTCTTATTGCACTGTGGGGTTACCGAAAGTCTACTGCATTATTATCGGAATTATTATACTATCATAATTTTTATTAATAAAGAGTAGAATAATTATATCAAAAATGAATAGTACTCTATGTTTTTTATTATTTCAAACTTAAATATTGTACGTAAATAAATATTGAGACTTTTGTTTAAGAGCTTAAAATACCATTTTCTTAAATTTAAAATAATAACATTATTATAAATGTTATGGTTGTCGTATAATTACGATACACCCTCACTATACAATACTAGTATTTACAATATTGCAAATGTTATGAACGCATTTATTTTAATGTACATTTGTTTAATTTGTCCATAATCAATACATACTGAACAGATAATTGTGAAAATATTGGAGCAAAATTAGCACACGTAGGATTCCACACAGTATAAAAACAAACAAGCCATACAGTATGCTGTTTATTTTCTTTTAGAGCTTCTTCTAAAGTGGCCAATGATCTGAAGTACAACACATTTTCTGGGCCTGAATATGTTGGCTCTGGTAGACATAAGCTTACAACTATAAATTAAATAAAAATTTAACAATCATTACTTTCATGTGCAAGCCAATATTTTGATATACTGCAATATTATAATACAATAATAATATTTATATTATCATTGATTATAACTCATGAAATCAATAGGTAATACAATGTTTTGTTATTTAATCTGTTTAAATAGGTATTAAGTTTGGGAAAAACGTACAGGTAAGTTAGAAAAAAACAACATTAATGTAAAAACTTATATAAAAATGAGTGTATAGCTTATTTCAAAAATTAATTGAATTAATCCTAGATACCTATTTTATTCATTTTCTATTTTTTTTTTAAATTAGTATACTGATTTTTCACAGCAATCTACCACTTATGAAAAAATATATAAAACTGCATACCAATAATAACAGCAGTGAAGAATAAACCAAATCGAACATCTGCATAGAACCACAATAATAAATTTGCTCCTTTAGTGTACAAGAAACTGGATGAGAGATAAGCTAACATAGTGACACTTCCAGCTTTTCTTGTCCGAATCATTACAACAATCATGAGGAATAGTAATATTTCCAATTCTTTCTGTAAGTAACAAGAGTTAATTTTTAAATAATACAAAATTGAAAACCATCATCTTTGATTGGTTATTCAACGAATAAATTACTTACAGCATCTAATTCGCAAGTCTTTTCAGTTGGCGAGAATATATATTGACAAAACATATCCGTCTTTTTGCAAAACACATACGAACACGTAAGTATTATGTTAATCCAATAATAAGGTTTTAGTAAGAGAATCAACTCTTTCTTTTGTATCACCATTGTGAATAAACAATGGCTTTTTGCACTTGTATAAAAGCAACTAGATATAATAGATGAAGATGAAGTTCGTTATCGTCGATCGGAATGTTAATTAATGTAAACCAACGAAATTACTCCAGAAGATATTCAAAAGAAACGAATTTTGTTTCTATTCAACAAAATATTACAAAATTGCAATATTGCATTATTGATATTTAATAACACATTAACACGGTGCCATATTATCACGAATACAGGCATACAACGATCAGCTGGTTTTGATGTTAAGAGGACGGTACACCCGTCCCGCATGACGTGTTGTTTCTGTCTTACAAATGTATGACATATTATCAAAAACTGTTTAACTCATAGATAATAAAGATATCTTTATCATCTATAGTATATATTATAATTCATAACCACCGTCCTATTATATTTGTCTATGATAACCACTCAGGCTATTGTCTAAGCTGAACAACCAAATTTTCACACGATAAAGAGGAAAACATGTTAAATTTTACAACTTGGCCTTAAAACGTGGTTTTTATTTTTCGACATCACAAAATATACTAAAAAAGTTCCTTATTCAAGTTTGAAAAACTAATAATAATGAATTTTTAAATAATAGAAACTTTTTTCATATTTGTGATGTCGAAAAAATAAAAACTAAGTAAATGTTCTCTTTATGGTGGGGAAATTTAGTTGCTTAGCTTGGAGTATAGCCTGAGTGGTTCTATCCCAAGCAAAACAGTTTTTGCTATATTATATATTTGTAAGACGGAGACAACACTTCATGCTGGTTGAGCGTCCTCAAAGGCTAAAATTACCATTTTATATTTATTACGTATAATATTAATATACATAAACATAGCACATAGATATTACAGTTGCCATCCTAAATACTATACTAATTTAGTAAATGAGACTCTATGGCCTAAGATATAATTATGGTAAATACTTGTATACAAGTGTACAATATAACGGTAACTTGACCCCTCCATACCAAACAAATTTTTTTCAAAAATTAGGCTAATGCAGTTGTTAAATAAGATATATAAGAGAATAATAAAAATAAAAAAAGAAAGATTCAAAAATATAAAATGTATATATTTATTATTTATATTTTATTCTTACTCAAATTTCACTAACACTTTATTTTATATAATGTTGTTTACAGAAAAACATGAAATAAAAATTGCAAATGACAAAGTGTCACATATAAAAAAAAAGCGTCATGAAATCAACTAATTTGTAACTGAAATTGTAAACCATAATTTATTGAAAATATTGTAATTCCTGTATAGGTTGCAGAGCTGTATAGTATAGTATGACAAACACAATTATTTTATAATATCAAATATTAAGCATTAGGTTTTTGTTTTTATCCTTAAACTTGTATGAATTGAATTAATTTGTATTTGGAATTTAAGTATTAAAATCTCAATGATACCATTCCCTACTAAGATATAAAATTTTAGTTGAGAAATAAAATTACAATGCATTAATTTAAGTTCTTAATAAATCAAATGTAGATAAGTGAGAGCTGTTTAAGTATCCATTTTTAATTATCATTGAATTTATTTCATTCAACAATATTAATAAGTAAAATATAATTCTATTTTTGAAAAATATGACCATGTACCTACCTCAATAATATTGTATGTAAATTATATTGGTGTAAGATCCAAATGCATATGAAAAAGGAGAAATTATTGCTTTAATTCAATGTTAAAAAATAATGGGAATTTGATATCAAGGAAATTAAATATGGTGTTTATTCAGATATTTTAACTATAATACATTTATGATTGTATTTTTTCAAGGGAGCATTATGCCCGTTCTTAAAATAAAAACAAATAATATTATTATGTTATTATATAATTTTCATGGGACATGGGAGGTACTACAGGGGGGAAAATTAGGCAACTGCCCCTCTTGCCGACTGTACCTATTTTAATATTTAGTTCCTTGAATCTCGGTTTCCTAACTCTAAAAAGATATATTTTTATTGTATTTTCTATACAAAATTTGTTGCAGTAACATAAATAGGCTCACAAGCATAGATAATGAATCGAGAAAAATAAGACAACGGAAAAAATTAAATATAAATGTGAACACACGTACCTATACTCATGTCTCATACTCCTTATTAGTAATTACTAATTACCTTGTGATGTGCGCCTATAGCAAAATATAATTTTATATTATAATGAAAATATTGTCATCAATTATCATGAGCAATTTTTGTATAAATGTAGTGTATTGTGTATATACACCTAAGATGTTATACTTATACCCCTGATGTGTTTTTACTTATAACTTAACACTGTATATTTTGTATAGATAAGTTTAAATTTATGTTTAAATTCTTTTTTCTATTAAAAGTTGTTTTTCATATACAATTAATAGTTAAGTATATGCCATATTCAGACATAAAATTATTTATATTTGAAAATTTTCATTGAATAAATAGATAAAAAAATGTTTCATATTAATTGAGTCTTCACATATAAAATTTCCTGTATTGACTATAATAATTGATGAGTTATTAGTCACTAATTAATAGTAGAGTATAGGTACATGTGTTCATATTCATATTTAATTTTTTTTTCTGGGCTTTTTTTTGTGGACTTTTCTTCTGCCTACTAAATTAATTGTATTTAATAATTTAGGTGACAATGATCCAGATGATCAAGGACGCATGGAGTTATAAGATAATTAAATAAATATATAAATTCTTATTATTTTTTTTAAATACAATTTAGATACAACAATTATTATGAATTAAGTTCATGTTATTTTTTCCAATAGTAGGTATTAGGTACTAGCCTAAAAATGTAGACTAATTTAGTGATATAAACAGTTAATATTTTCTGCCCCCCCCCCCTACTAAGAGAGTCTAGTACCACCTATGATGATTTTTACCTAGAACATTTTTAATGTACCTATTTTAATGATTATTTTCGCTATCATTTATTATTTTATTTTATTATAAGTAATTATATGCCTTATGAATACGGGTTATATATTATTTCTTAAAACAATTGTACCAATATACTTCTTTTGTTTAAATGCCTAAACATTCAATCATTTTTGTGATTTTCTAATATTTTTTTTACTTCAAGTTAGAAAGAATTTAATTTGGTTTTATTTTAAACTGTATTTTCATTAAATTTAGTTTTATGATGCTTTTTAAAATGTTGAGATTGTCTGCTTGCTGATTTATACAAAAGTTTCATTTATTTAAAGGCATTTAAATCATAATTTATGAAAAAGAAAAATTTAATTGGTGAATAAGCCTTATAGTTATTTTGAGTCTTACATATTCAACTATTTTTATGCCAACTTCATCTTATGACTTATGGTTTAAGCATTTTTACCTCTGATTATAAAACTTTTTAAGCCCATTATTATTTTTTCTTTTTATAAATTGGATTTTTATACCAAATATTTTTGATAATTTTTCAATATTTTGAGAATACCAAACAGTTAAGACGTATTTGACTATTATTGTAACCAATAACTATTTAATGTAATTCTAAATAATATTCTATGTGTACTGTTACTGTGTAGTATTAAAGAATTTAATAATAGTCGGATAAGCACACCCCGTGACTCTTACCTACTTATACAACTTATATTCATTCAGGGACTTTGTTTAATTATTGATTATTCAGTTTTGGAAGAGTTTTTCATCTGGTTAAGTTTGTTAAGGGATAGAGGCCCATTTTCTTTGTTGCACACCCCATAGCAAATTCCCACTTCCTATGCACACTTATGAGTATAAGACTGAACTAATATTACAAATTGAAAATAATATAGACTACAGAGCATTAAATAGTAGGTAGGTATAACTTAAAATTAACTTAAAATTTAAAGTAGTATAGAAAATTATTTTTCAACTTTTAATTTTTATAGTTCAAATATAAGTATGCAGGGGCATCCGTAAATAGTTTTGATGGGGGGAGGAGAACCTATTTTTTAAATCAATAATCTGGTTATATCTCGATAAACCAATTTCAAACGTTTGGAGAACTTAGTCAATTTTATCAACTTAAATTTTTTTTATAATAAGACTACATTAAAAAATATATTAATTTTGCATTAATCTCTCTGATCAATCTTTTTAAAATGGGTATCTAAGTATCTTTAATGCAATAGGTACCTCATCATAATTCTGTGCACAAAATAATCGAGTACCTAGCTGGTGTATACTGTGTAGTAAAAACATCATATACTACCTACTCTATTAAAACACGTGCACGCCTATGCTACAGATATAACATTTGAGAATACTTATAGCCTATAGGAAATAGGACCGGTCTTACCATCTCCGATTAAAGTTGATGGATATTGGATAGTATGTAAAGAAGCATTAATTTATTGTGTTTATGGATTTAAGATCGAATGTTTCTAATGATATTGTTTTTTAAATGTATGTTTATTTTAGTCACTAGCAAAAGTGATGATGATTTAAATAATTCTTTCCAATAGTTCCAACCATATCAGCATTATCAACTATATGAGACTTAGAGATTAAACATTCAAAGAACACTTCAGAATGCACAACCATACATTTGATGTACATGCTTAGGTAATTACTAATTTATAATTATTTTCATTCACCAATGGTAGTAAATACAGCTGTCATAACTCATAATTTTCTATATTTCACAATACGTATAAAGTATGTGTTTTATTATTAAATAAGCGTTTTACATTAGTAAGAATATTAGATCAGTCAAAGTATCACTATATGCATCCAATTGTATAGGTATTTGTATGGCTACAGGCTATCCCGATCTCCTATAAAAGTATTGCTGAGAGATTTCAAATGAACCATAGTATAGAGTACCTACTTAGTAACATGTACAGAACGATAATTTCTAGTGTAGCTTGTGAACCACATTAAATGGCCCACAAACGAAATAAAAGGTGAGGTGAGAACTTGTACTTACTTATTGGAATACGTATTCGAACTTAAAACTATTATAAATGTTTACAATAGCCAGTAGGTACCTACCTTACATGTAGGTACAATATATTTTTCATTGATCCAGCGACTGTATAATATTTTATTATTGTATTTTGAAGTTCAATTCCGAAAAAAAACCGTTATGAGTTGTATTATCTAGTTAAATTGAACATTGTTTTTATTATACCCGCTATACCTACAATATCATAATTTAAACACGAATAAGTATAAATCATAAATTTAATAATTTAAAATGCAAATACCTACTTAAGTACCTACTTAGGTAGTGAATAAAATATTAAAAAATGTTTTAATTTTAAATTACTAGTAAGTATAGTCGTATAGACTATGGTATTACACAATTTATAATTTAATTAGTTAATATAATTTAAAAAAATTGAACACAGCCACACTGCAGGCAACAACAACAAAACCGGGTAAATGGATGTCGCTCTGCTGTGCAGAAGGTTACAAGTGGGTCACTGTAGTCTGTAATAGATGTAGGGTTGGGCAGTATCTTCGATACAAGTATCTTAGCCCTTAGGACTTAAATACATTATTGTATCTTGTATCTTATATATTAATATATTATATGAAGTATCGAGTATCTTGTATCTCGATACATTAATGCAATACTTTGAAGAATTAATTGTTTACAATTATTTTCATTCGCCTACCTAGTAGTAGTACATTCCCATGGTTAAATAGTAAATAGCCATGTACATACCAACCACGACTATTTGACCATGTGTAAAAGGCGCAGCAAATTTAAATTTATGTTTACCATAATTTAATTACAGTATTAATTTATTTCAAATTATCAACAATCTGGTTTTCACAACCATAATTAATTATATTTTACGATTACAAATACAAATACGCAGTTACAGGTGATTTTTCGAAAGCTGTAGCCTACAACTTTTAGGGAATTA
The DNA here is from genome assembly GCF_001856785.1 of Myzus persicae. Classification (NCBI taxonomy): domain Eukaryota; kingdom Metazoa; phylum Arthropoda; class Insecta; order Hemiptera; family Aphididae; genus Myzus; species Myzus persicae. The sequence continues at coordinate 77,275 of NW_019101718.1, read as the reverse complement.
TTTTTTAACCCATTAGCCATATTTAGTTATATCTGTGGACTGTGAGACACCACACATGCATTTTTAACGGGACTTAAAGTCTTTACTGTATAGATACCTATACGACTATATTAGATATCCGTAATCTGTACGGCATAGTTCATAATTATTATTATAGTGCTGCATCGTACATGTATAGTGTATAGTCTATACCTTTCGCGTAATTGATGACGGCGGTAAAGTATGTAATGAACACGATAAGATTAGTAGATGGGTACTATAGATACGTACCTATTGGCTATTGCCTATATGTAGTTTATGACTATCTGAATAATTATGTACATGAATAATAATAAATTGTGTTGTAGAATATTACTATTAAGTTATTAAATATATGGTATATAATAACTAATTAATGTATATATTCCAAACTGTGTATAGATACAATTTTTAAAAAAAACCTGTGACTAATTTTATTTCGAGGTACCGGTATTGAGTATCTTAATACTTAAAATGAAAGTATCGAGTACCTATTATCTAGTATTTCGATAGGTACTCCAAATCAAAGTATCTACTATATTTAGTATCGAGATATTGACCTTTGAGTACCTTGCCCATCCCTGAATGGATGGTGTTAAATTTGAATTCAATGATATAAAATCATTGTATAGGTAGGTACGAAAAATGATTCTGAACGAAGGTCATCATGTCTAAAATATTACTAGGTAATTTAGTCATTTAGAATACTTGATGAGATTATTGCGATTAATAAGTAATTCATTTTACTATTAAGGAAACGTAATACAGTAGGTCGAAACTCATTTTTGCCAAAAAAAATACATTTGAAAAGTTATTGTGTGTATAAAGTATATTAATATACTCTTAAAGTTGTAAGTACAAATGAATAATATTTTTAGACTGCAATAAAATAACTAAAATTTTTATTATTGATTATTTAATATATAATTTCATCCAAATTTTAACTTAAAAGAGCTATACAAAAAAACTGTGTTTATTTATTTTTTAGATTTTTTGGTTACAGTATTATAACTTGTGTAACTATACTTATACTTATGTGCAACTTTGATGTAAATTGTTGATGCTTATCTGTAAAAGTTGAACATTTTATAAATATTAAACTACAAAATAATTCGTACATTTTAAATTTGATAATTATTGTTGTCAAAATTTGAACTTTAAATGCTTATAAAAATTTTATGGAATTTGACTTCCAGGTAGAAGTTTTTTTTTAAGATAAACAAACTTATAATTAATCTTGTATTGCATTTTAAAATCTTAGATATAAAAATAAATTTTATTATGAATTTCTAACTCAAAATAATTTGTCAATTTTCGTGATTTTTACGAATTTTGTCAAAGTTCTCAATTCAAAAGCTCATAAAGAAATATATTGTGGATTAATGGTTTTTTTTAATTTCCACTAACAACAACAAACAACAAATTGTATACAAATTCAGGCAACTTTCACTAAATGTATGATCAATTTTATACCTACTATGATCTACTAGGTGTCTAGGTACCTATTTATTATCTATAAATATAAATACAATTTCTTAAATATAGTCAACTTTAAGAGGAGAAACCAGAAACGTTTCAAATTTTAAGTTCACAATAATACATTTTACTCTATTATTCTTAAAATTAGAGTGAATTTACCTCTTATAAAATTTGAAGGCAAGAATATTATCTAGGATTTTATTGATATTTATATTTTAAGTAAGTTATGGTCATTTTAAAATGTTTTAATAGGGCTATGATTAATAATATACTGTGTAGGTACAGGTTTATTTTATTACAACTGCGAAACTCTGTGCAGGCCATCGTATAATAATATACTATTATTACTCGTTGGGTATTGTTAAGTTGTTTACTTCTAATTTAACATGTAATATTAAAATGTGACAATATTGGGTCTGTTTCTGAATTATTATTTTCTTTATCTATATGGTGTAATCCTATAGTTACGTTACATAAGAATGCCCAGTACGACGTACTCGGATAGTCCGCGGATGTATCCTGTAGACAACTGGACAAATATTATATATTATTATTATATTATTATCATTGATATTATATAGGTACACAATATATAGTATTGTGCGAGGATTCGAGGACTTAGAACTTTAGAAGGTAAGGAACTATATAAAAAATAAGTAGGCGGAACAGTAGGTGCTGCTTGTGTGACAGTACTGTCGTATAACCATATGAGTTTATGACAGTATTATCATGACAGTACTGTCCCGTGAAACTCGCCAAGGACAAGGCGACAACGGAGACGCAGCGACCAGACGGCAAGACGGGTGCGCCGCCCGTTGGTGCCTTGGAGGTAGATCACACGCACGCACGCACGCGCAACGATCCGTTCGTTACGAAAAGTCGCGTCCTGTACGTCATGTTGGTACGCCGCGTCACAGTGGACGCATCGACACGGACGCAGACACGCAGTACGCAGACTCAGACGCCGCCGCCGATCGATCCGCACGACGCCGACGCCTAAACGTCGTGTGCACTGTGCGAACGCCGAACGGTACGCGCAGCATATTTTATTGAACGTTCAATACTTCAATACGCCATCGCTCGGCAGTCGGCGACCGACGTACACACAATTCTCGTTCCCCCCCATCCGTTCGTCCGGTGTGTCGCGTTTCCGTTCATCTCGTTCGGTGGATCAGTTGTAACCGTGTTTTATTATAATTATTTTCTCATTTGCGTGCAAGCTTTTGTGCGCCCGCCATTGCCATTATAGACTGTAGTCCAATACGGTCTGTACTGATTACCTTCACACACGGGCCGGCTACCGCCATCACATATGCTGCTGTCGTAACACGTCGCGGCGCCCATCGGCCATCACTCCGGGACGTAACATAACAATGGCAGCCGTCGAGATCAAACCAAATTTCGTGAAAAGCGTCTCCTGGTAAACTATCAAACTCTGTTTATTTTAACTATCAGTGAACAGTGGTCAGAGACATTTTTTGTTGCCTTACGAAACATTGACCTGACCAAGCAAAGTGATTCGGTGTTGTTCATGAATGTCTATACGCAATGTTGTTTATAGCACCAATCTTAAGTCCAATCCATGTCTTAAGCTTTTTTTATGACCACTGTTGCTGAGAAATTCTCTGTTCTAGTTGTGTACAAGTGTACCTATGTGTTATGTACCTATTTCACAACTCAAATCATTATCAAACCTATTTATATAAAAAAATAACTTAATTTAATTTCCTTAAACATAATGTAATGATGAATCCAGTTAATCGTAATAAAAATAAAATCCGGAATTAGTTTGATTGTGCCCGAAAATATCAAAATAATTTCTGTTGACAAGAGGGGGAAATCTACTGCTGTTATTTAAAGCACAACGAATATGTGCCCACCGCCTAGTGCTCACATACTATGTACGAGTTGTAGGTAAGAACGCCTACATTCAAACTCGTTTTTTTATTACGATGATATCAGTAAAATATGCTAAAAAAATATTTTGATAGAATTCTATGGAAATAATGCATTACATTTGAATTTAATATAAATTCTTTAGTAAATGTATTTATTTCAATGTTTAAGGTTGGGCACAAACCTGTGTTGGCAATTGAGTACTATTAATTAGTTTAAGTTACTTATTATATTACAATAAATATCATTATCCCACTGTGTATTAAACAAAATAGTAAAGCTCTTTTATGTCCAATTAAAAGGACACCATACCCAATATGTTGTGTCCATTGGACTAACACATAACATCATCCCAAACAATATATTCAGCACTTCTAATTGTATTGTAATCTTGAATATCGGAGAAAAAATTGACCTATTATGAAATTTAAAGGTAAAAACACAGATAATTAATATATTATGTGTCATAAATCTTGTTAATATCCATTATAAATATGTATAATATATTGTTGTCAAAAGACCACTTAGGATTAACTAATCCTATATACTTAATAATAAATTAAAATAAATAAATAATGCTTTTACCTTTAAGTTTTATACAGTGAGTACGACTTTCTTTTAAAGAGAAAGAAAATTACTTAGTACATTTATCATAATTTTATTAAATAATAATATATCTTGTGTCCATACCTACAATAATGGTAACAAATTGGTACACCAAAGTACCTATTATTAATTTATCTTTATATAAACCCCGTAACTGTTTGACATTAACTCAGTTCAAAAATAAATAAAATTGTATTGAATTTTTAAATGGTTTTTAATTATTATTTATGTACTTCGCTATACCTATTTTGTTGTTAAAAGTTAAGAGGACGTGATACCCGCATGTGTTGTCTCTGTCTTACAAGTGCGTAACATAGCAAATTGTACGCTTAGCAGAACACGTGTAGCTCCGTTAATTTAAAAATTAAAGTGAATTGACCTCTTGGCTCTTATAAAATCTAAAGGTAAGATTATTATCTAGGCAACCTCATAGGCTTTTTATTATATTTTTATTTTAACGCGAGTTATAATTATTTTAAGATGTATAAAAAATTAACAATTTTAAAATACTCATAACTCGCGTTAAAATTAAAATATAATAAAAAACCTATGAGGTTTACTAGATAATAATCTTACCTTTAGATTTTATAAGAGGTCAATTCGCACTAATTTTTAAACTAACGGAGCTACACGTGTTCTGCTGAGCGTAAAATTTGCTATGTTACGCACTTGTAAGACAGAAACAACACATGCATGTATCACGTCCTCTTAATAATAATTATAAATTTATATGTAACATTTATATTCATTAATATACCTATTATTAAATGTTTTGGCCTAGAAGTTGAAATGTTTTCCATTGCTATTCATTACGTTTTTTCTTGTTTAAATCAAAATTTTCTGGCATAGGTAATTACTTTACTAAATGGTATTTTTGATTAATTTAAACATAAATGGAAATCCTTATAAATCACTTTAGTTACTAATTGGTAGTAGATACTAATAATAATTTACCAAAAAAATAAGGACCTATTTAGGTACCAAATAAATATTATTCCAAGTATTATGAGTCTCAAAATTAATTTGTTGTGCCTGTATATTTTATTTGTTTATTTTTTTTTTTTGATAACCTATGTACTTAAATAAAAATAAATTGTTTCTAATATAGTATTTTATTTATTATTTTAGTTTTATCAATGATTTATCTTACCGTGAAGCTGTTGAAAATTCTGTGAATTATAACACAAGATTATGTATAGAACGGCGATTAAGAATGCCATTTTTGGATACACAAACAGGTACTTATGAAATAATATTTATGGTTCTATGAGTATTTTGCTAATAAAAACTATTTTTCATTATGCAACTAATCTTAAATTATAATTCTGATACCTATTTATTAGGTGTAGCTCAAACACATTCAAGTTTATTGATGCTGGAACGACAACGTATGCCTGGGTTAAATAACGGTCAAGTTTATACATATCCTTCCAAACGGTGGAAGAAGAAAAGAAGACAATACTTGTTAAATACTTGTAATAACAGCTCTGTAAATTCATCTGTATTCAATTCTGGAAGACGTAAAGAATCTGGTTAGTCTATTAGAAGTAGTACCTATATTAATAATGTTATAGGTGAAATATAATGTATGATGTAATAATTTATTTCTCATCTCTAAATTATTTTATTTATAAGGTTTAGCAAGTGGTGGTGATTCTGGGGATGGAACTAATTCATTCAATATTGATTTACATACTGGAGATAGTCAAAATGCGATTTCAATCAATGAAGATAGTAAAGATAGCCTTGGAACAAATACTATAGTATCTAAAGATGATCAGGCCAACCAAAACAGTTCAAACACTAAAGTATCTTCTGTAAGTACTAAAAATAATTTAGTCTAGTTTGTGATACTAAATAAATTTTAAAAAAAGTTTGATTTATAATATTTATTAACAGAGACATTTATTATTTTTAAATTCATGTTGCATTCCTGTTCCTATAAGCATGTTCTAAGTCCAAACACTACGAAAAGACATTCTAAATTATTTAAAATTCTTATTAGAGTATTAAACAGCATCTTTTAACCAGCCAATAATGCTATGACAAAATTTGTCTTTATCAAATGTGTTATTGTATTAAATATTGAGTTTTTTGTTTAAGGAATGGTATTATGATGAATTTGAAATGCAAGAAATCGAAGGATTTGAAGAACCTGATGCAGATTCAGATTATGATTATGAAGAGAGTTACACTAAACGAAAAAGGCGAAAAGGTGGGAAGCCTGGTCGTAACAGTACAAATAATGAAAGTACAAGTGGTCGCCGCAGTACAAAAGTGAGTAAATATTAATAATTAACTATTAAGTAAATGTAAATGATATAGGAATATAATATGTAAGATAAGTAACTATTTGATAAACCTATGAAAAAATCTTTCTAACTTCTCCAAGCTTCTTGTAATGATAAATAAGGTATTTAAAATATAAACATATATGTATATATATATATGAACATTTATGAAAGTATTTCAGTACATAAGTTCTCTGTGCTTAGCTCTTCACTAACAAATTTTACTTATTTCTAGATATTCAATGGTCTTTTATGTTTTTTTTTATATCCATCCATTAAACTTTATTAGGTTATGTGTTTAATTGTATGGTATTTTGTAATATCTGGTCTACAAAAAAAAAACGTGATCAACCATAGGTTACAATTGTTAACATTATTATATTAATATTATAAATCATTTAAATTTAAATCAAACAATTTTTTTCTAAATAAAATAGTTGGTATTATAATTAGTATATTATAGTGTAATTATTACTAAAAATCATATTACCTATATATTTAATAATATCCACTTAAGACACTATCCGAATATAAAAAACTAAATTATTCATTTATTTATCCCTCCACATAAATGACAATATAACATTTGGCGATTCGCCCCAATGATTTTTCTTATGCCTCACATTTTTTAAAATTACCATAATACTCAATAGTTCATAACCAAGACGCTTTTTCAAGCTTAAGAAATAATCTTCATCAGTGGTACATATAATTGCAAAACTCTTTTGATAGCAGCAATTAGTGCTGGCCATCTGATTTTACTTAAGTCTAGTAATATCTAGTTTTTGGTACTCGGTCGCCCAACAAATTTTTTTGTTAATTTTTGGGCTACCTTCTAAAAACCGGGCATTTTAGTGTCGCAAAGATTTCCAAAGGGACAAAGGTACAAAAACAGGAAGTATGGTCACCCTACAATATATGCATCTACTATATAGATGCTATTTTTAATGGTTTTGATTTTTTAATTTGGATTGTGTATTTTTTATGCTACAAAAATCGACCGATTTAAATGCCATGTATATGTACACAATCACTTTTAGTGTAGAGTTTTAGTTTATGTGTTTTACTAAATATAAAATTAAGTAGACTTAATCTGGAGTCCAAAATTAATTTTGATAAAGTTACTATCGGTTGTTATTACTTGTTTAGATATCATAGATTGTCAACATTCATAGCTTTTAAAATAATTTTTTGCATATTTTTAATTTTTGAGTTCACATTTTATAATAAATTATAAAAGTTCATTTTTTTACACTTTCTATAATTTTTCTTAATAAAACTATGTAAATGCTTAAAATTGTATTTATGCAATTTATACAAATATAAATAAGTGATATTTTTAATGTTTTATAATTAATTGTTAATATGAAGGGTTCAACATCTGGAAGAGGAAGAAAAAAAGGAATGAGTGGTTTCATTGATCTTCAAGATCCAGATAAACCGTATGCATGCGACCGTAAGTACATTTTTTTGCATTTGTGTTATATTTTGGTTAATGCTATTTAAGTCATTTTTATGTACCTATTGTGGTCTTAACATTTTTATAGTCGTGCACAAACTTTACCATAACCAAAGATTAACTTGCAATCAAATATTGCATTTATTTTTACCCTAATTATTTCAATTATGTCAAATGAGCATACTATACCATAATGCATGTTGTGTTAGCAAAACACAATGAGGTGGTATTATTCATACAAATAAAATTTAATGTCGGTTCCCTCTATATCATACATTTATTATAGGCAGGTATAATTAAATTAGAACTTAAATTTATTGTAACTTTAAATTAAGAATTACTATTAAAGTTTCTAATTAAAACAATTTTAAATAGTTATTTTATTAGTCTATAAGGGTCTTAAAATTCTTACACAAATTTTGGTAGTCATTATCCTTAATAGTATTTTGGGTTGAACAGTATAAACAAAAGAGTTATAGATATATTTTTTAAAAATGTTACATTTTTTTTATGAACAGTTAATTCTTTTTACTTAAATATGGTGTTTTATTTATGTAAAAAATATTGCTTTTCTTAATTTATTTTAAAGTCTTATTTTATATCTACTTGGATTTTTTTTTATGATTTTGTAATTTGTATTGCGGTTGTCACACCGTGTCAGTACTCTAGTTTAACTTGTTTGCGTTTGAGTGTTTTTGTTTGTCGTGACCATTATTCCGGCTGTATGAGGGTGTTAGCGTATGCTAATGTTTCAGTATGTGGAGCTCGTTACAAGACTCGACCTGGTCTTACTTATCATTACACTCATTCACACAAGGAAAAACCTGCTGCCAATATACCTGTAGCAGATGAAGAGGCCAGTCAAGAGAGTGGTTTAGTATCAACCCCTGTGTCTCCACAAACACAACAGTCTCAACCATTTGAACAACAACAAACTACAACAGGTTGGAGCAAATTCCAGGACAGTTATGTCACCTTCCTTAATGCCCCTGGTAATCACTAAATCGCTTAAAATAAAAACTTTCTTCCGGCTGCACGCACTTTAGCCCTGCCTTTTGCTAAAATATTTTTCTTGTTGATTCAAAAAAAAAAATCATAACATCCATAAAAATTTGTTGATGTTATAATCTGATTAAATCAAATAGTAATACATAATTTACATTGTTACCATTTACAAATATTTAATTTAATTTAAATCATTAAATTAGACTACAGAAAAAATATTTAAAAATTTAATTTGAATTACTTGAACATTTGTTTGAAGAATATTTTTATTCTTAAGCCAAATCCATACCAAGGATACGATTGTCCTAAATATATTTCTGAAATTGTCACAAATATTATTGATTATGCTACAGTTCAGGATAAATTACTAACATTGTCATTGATAATGTCAAAAACATATGTTAACTGCAAATGTATCCTGAGTTGGGTAGGTCGTAAAATTAGCCAATCAAACTATATGATAGATGGAAAATGTATTAATTGTAAACAAAAGTGTTTAAGTCAGACAAATTCTTGTTTATTTTGCAAATGTAGTTTTTAAAATGGTTTACAAAAGTATTTTATATTGTTATTGTGATAGGCAGTATTTAACATTATAAACGTAAATAAGTTGTTAATATTTAAAATATTTAAAGTTATGATAGTTTTTGAATAAAAAAATTATTATAATTTATTTGCATGATTATTACATACATTATTCGTGCAAATTTAAATTAAATCTAAAAAAAAAATTGCTATTCAATCGAGAAATTCGTTGTTATAACAATAAATTGGTAATGAATAGTTCTTCATTAATTTTGGACCTTATTTGAGAAATTTTTTGATCAATTTTTAATCATATTTTGGTTTAACATGTGTCTTTAATAATTAAATACTCAATATTTCAATGTTTTTTGAAATCTTTTAATATTATTTGGTGATTAAAGAATGTTTAATATTTTGGGTTTCCTTTTTTTAATATGCCATCTACTATGTACACTTTTACATAATTTCAAGAAAGTAGGATTAAAATTAATTTTCAATGAATAAATTACATCATATTCAAATGTTAACTGAAATACCCTACAATTTATAATTTTAATTTATTTTTTTTTACCAATATTTATTTTTATAAATTAAAATTAAAAAACTTAATTTATGCTTTTTGCTTTGCATGCAATAACTCTCTTAGTTGTTTACCAGTGGGTTTCCTTTCTATTCATATTGTTTATGTTATGCAATCTGAGTATAGATCATAGTCCAATACTTGTTTTATCATGTGATTAGCATTTATGAGTGTCACAATTATTTTCTGTTGAACATGTATTTAGTAAATTATAAAAAGTTTTTGCTTACAATGAATATAGACTACTTGAGCATTATAATAACCGTATTGCATTTCTATTAGTAGTGTGAAGTAAACTAAGGCCATTTGATGTTGGATTTTATCGAGTCTTAATCAACTTTGTATTTATAAATTAAATACCACCTAGAGAATTTACTGCATGTGAATGCTATTGTATGCATTAAACTGTAATATTGAAGTACTTTATTAAAAGTTTAGTTGCTTAAGATATTATGTTGAATTTGAAATAATTTTTAGTTTTTCTTTAGTTTGATTTAAAACAACATAAAAAAGTTAAATTGGTACTTATTATGTTACCTGAACTGTATGGTAAACAATTATTTTGAATCCCATAATAATACCACCTAATTTTCTAAAAAAAAAATTTGATTGGCTTTACAGTTCTATCAACTCAATTATGACTTGCTTAAACATTTATTTTTTGTTGTATTGTGTTATATGACTGCTGTATATTCATGAATATTATATTATTCAAGCACTTGATTCATGGACTTATTATTGGTATTTATAATATGTATTAATTTAAATCTAAGGCAATTAATATAATCATACACAGCAACAATGTAATTTAAATTTGGTAAGCGTTAGTCGTTTTATACTATAAACCTAAAAGTTTAGCACTAAAATTTAATTTTTCTATGTAGTTTGTACTATGTTATTTATGTTGTAATTTGTGCTTATTAACAACATAATCAACAGTATACATATTATGAGGGGTACATGGAAACTAGTAATATTCATGCTAAAAATATCATTAATTCGTATATTGTGTTTATTCAAATTATTTAGCAATAGCCAATATTGTTAAATTATTTCCAATACCCATATTATTTTATACTACTATAACTTAAAAGATTAATTTAATAATATATTGGGGACATTTTGATAGTTTTTCAAAAGTTCAACTCAACATTTTATAGATATGGGGTGTTTTCCCTGTACCTCTCATTTATATGCAGAGCTGGGCATGAATTAAAATCAAAAAGACTTTAATGCAAGTGTTAATTGGACTTGTAATATTAAAGCCTTTTTGATTGTATGGATTGAGGGGTTGTGATTTTAAGCTCCGTCTCTTCGAACCAACAACGTTTTGAAAAGTTATCGATCTTTAAAACGACAATGCTTTACCAGTGACTTTGATAACCCTTGGTAATGAATACAAATTGATTTAGGATTTAACTCATTATTTTAATCAGAATTTTTCGTTGTCCGTTGATGATTGGTTTGTTTGTCTTATTAATACAAATTGTTTTCAAATTTAAATCATGATTTGTCCCAGCTCTGTGTATGCATGTGTGACGAGTGCATATGCGCTTGAATGTGACGTTAAACAAAAACATATATTTCATTATTAATTTTCAAAGAATAAAAATAAAATAAAGCCCCTCTTTTTGTTTGTTTTTGTTTGAAGGATAAGATGGAGGTGGCAGACGTCCCGAATGACAGAAAATATTATTTAAGGGTTTAGTGGTGAAGGTCTGGGCCATACCTTGTGTACATCAATTTATGGCAACATTATCATTATAATAATGCTGGTGGCAGTGACTTAACCACGGTCCTTAAACCAAAATAATAACATCACAATAGCATAGAATACTCTAATAGCTATAATTTGTTTTATTTTGTTAAAATTAAATGTTTTTTTTTTTTATTTGTGGACATCAGACATTCCTACTTATATTAGTGAATTTTAACCCTATATTGTACTGAATTAAATCACTTAGTATAGATTTTTTGTATAAATATTTCCATGTGTACTACTAAATAATTATTGCCTTATTATGAAACATGTTAAACCAGCATTTAAATGCTTAATATGTAGCACATTATAAATTCAGTATTACACATATAATCTGGGACAAATCATGAGCTTCCCTCCAATGTACAGTCATATATGAATTTTAATTTATTATAATATATAGATAATTATGTAATTTATAATGATGTAAATTCTAAAAAAAAAAATTATTGTGATATTTTATAACTACACCAATCATTTAACTAGGCAGTTGACTTATTTATTTATTTTCAATTTATAATATTATTAAGAAACATCTATTTATTATTTATTGGCGAGTTAGAAAAGAATATAGTGAGTTCTTTAATTACAAATGTTATCGTCGTTAGAGCATATGAGATGCATAGTTTTTCATAACAGTTAAAATGTTAAAAAGTATATTATATTATTTATGAAGTACCGGAATTTTTTATTTTGTTTTGTTACATTATACTTTAATTCTTTGAATCTTTTATTGGTTCAACTTGAAACAATTAAATTTGATATTAAAAAAAAATACTTTTTAAAATTCAAGTGTTTTATTAAAAATATTGGAACCTAAGCAATAAAATCTATACATCTTATTAACTGTTTATTTATAAACATCTACAAGCAATTAAATTCAAGTTTAAGTAAACAAATGTGATTTTTATTTTTAAAAAGATGCATACAAATGTGTTAAACACAAATTTACTTATTTATGAAATTTTTCTTCTAAATTATAAATTAAAACATGAATCCATAAAAAGTGTTATTTATTGTTTATTTATGTAATATTTGTTTTCTCTAGTCTGTTTTTTACAATATTATTTGTTTTTGTTTAAATCATTTTTTAAATTTATATTAACACATTGAATTATTTAATAGTACAACTTTTGTCAAATTAATTTATAATTTATCTAAATGATAAATTAAGATTATTACCTATAAAACATCTTAGGTATATTTTTTTTAAAGTATTATTTACATCAGTCCAAATTATTACAAATTGAATTTTTTTTATACTTAATCTGTTGGTAATACAGATATTTAAATGGGACCTATTTTTGCATACAATTTTGGATAATATGTACAGTTAATATAGTAAAAATAAGCATTAAAAATTAATATTTCTCTTTACTCAAATATAATTTTCCAGACCTGCATCAAATTATTATCATAAATTGTATTTTTATCAATTGGTCACTTTTTATTTCAATGAGTGATATTATATCCCCTATTTTTTATGAAAAAAAATCAATCAATTATAGTTAAAAATAGATGAATGTTTGTAATTTAGAAATATTGGTTAATCAGTTGTTTATTGATAGTATATAATTAAATTTATCATGTTTCAATTTATTAGTTATTCAAATACTATAAGAGTAATTAAAATCATAAATACGTTTATGTATACTTTATATATATACACTACACATCATAATAATTTTTGTTTTTAACACAGTTGTCCGCGTACCTGGTAGTAGTAAATTTTGAGTAAACCTAGTATTTTTTGAGCAATGAATATAAATTTATCATCAAATGTTTTTAAATAAGTAAATTATGTTTGGGAAATCATATTGCATTGAACAAAATCCATTTTTAAGATGGCTCAATATAGAAAAGTGCTCTGATTTTAATTTTTACTTAATTTAAAAAAATATATTCAAACATGTGTAGTATAGTACATATATAGTAATTATTTCAAAGACATATCTTTTTTAGTTAAAATAAATAACTAAGTTCATTATCATGTCATATATTATAGAGTTGTCTTAAAATTGGAAATTGTCCCTTTGTGTTCAGTTCCGAGTTAAACTCTTGACTATTTTAAGTCCATATAATTCATTAAGGCAAGGGGTGCTGTACTATGGACATATTTTGGGTTATGTATACAAATTGTTTAATTCAAATAAACCATGAAGTTACAAATAATTATTGTTTTCTTTTTTATAGTTATCCTTTTCTTTCTTCCTAAAACATCTAAAAATGTTTTTTTTTAGGATAATTATTTCATACTTATTTGTTATTGTACTATTGCAAAAAATTAGTAATGAAATATTTTATTTTAATAGAAATTTAAATTTGTAATAATTTTAAATTATTAAACTTTCAATAATAGTATGAAAACATTAAAAATCCCTGTTAAAATATTTTTAATATTATATTTTCATTGCTTCATCAATTGTGTAATATGTATTCATATAAAAATAAAATGTTGATTGATGACAGGAAAATAAGATAAAATAGCTTAACACTTATTTTTGGTAGTTATATTTAGTATAGTTAAGTTTTTCAGCTGGTTTTATTTAGTTATAGAATTGTATTATTACTATTACTATTATTATTATTATTATTATTATTATTATTATTATTATTATTATTATTATATTATTATTTTTATATAAATAATAATAAATTATAAGAGTAGGGAATTAAGTTACTGTGCAAGTTGCAGTGCATCACACCTCTGGGAATAATTACTTCCCTACTACAAGACTATTTGAAGTATGCATTGTGATTTGTAGACCCAAATGCATGGTTTGGTCAAGGTACAATTGGACCGAATCAATGGTGATATGTTTCAGGTGCTTCAGGCAGCAACAATACGCCCGTGGCTTCTCCTGCTCCTCACTCAAAACGGGTTTCAGCTAGGATGTCAAACCATCAAAACAATTCTCCACTGGTGACATTGAATCCAAATGAAGCAGCTTCGAGCACTGCAAGTTCAACTTTCCCATCAACTGCTACTCCAGCTAAGACTTCACATAACAAAGCAGTTTCAAGAGAAGTAATAATTTGTGTTAAAATAATTAAATGTATGCAAGCATTTTAATCATTGTTCTATTCTAGGGATATACTAAAACAAAATCTGGAGGCAATAATAAATCTGCAAATCCATCACCATATTGTGATTTTTGTTTGGGAGATGAAGTATCTAATAAATCTGGGCAACCAGAAATATTGATTTCTTGTTCGGACTGTGGCCGTTCAGGTAGAAGTTTTTTTGAATTTTATTTTGTTAAATATACTTACTTCTTATGTCTTATAGGCCATCCAACGTGTCTGCAGTTTACCGCAAACATGATTATTTCTGTTGGGAAATATCGCTGGCAGTGCATCGAGTGCAAATGTTGTTCGATTTGTGGAACATCAGATAATGATGTAAGTATAATATTTTTATAATTATATAATACTGCAAAAGCTATAATTTTTATTTTGTTCGATAATAGGATCAACTTTTATTTTGTGATGATTGTGACCGTGGTTATCATGTTTATTGCTTAACACCACCACTTACATCACCGCCAGAAGGTTGCTGGAGCTGTAAATTATGCATCAAAGAATTCCACTCAAAATAATTTATGTCTATCCTAAAAAGAATTTTTTTTTTAACTTATCAACCTTTGGGCTGTATAAATGTCATCTTGAATAGTTAACCAAATTATGTTCCATAAGGTTTGTTTACAAAATATAATTGAGTTCAACCATTGATCACTAGATATTTATGGTCAATCAGTATTATATAATTTAAGTTTTTTTTTTTGTAATCGTACTATTTTTATAATTTTATAATTGCCAAATTTGGCTCACATAAATTAGTTCAAATTATAATTTCAATTAATTTGTTTTGAATCTATTATTATTATTTTTACTTTTTTTTTTTTAAACCATTGTGTGTAATTGACTATTATAAGTGATTTTTTTTCAATATTCAATGATTAAATTTATTTGTTTCTACAGCTAATTATTATTTTTTTTTTTTACTCAGCTATAAATGTATGGTTGTATTTCCCATTTGTGATTAATAATAAGACACAAAATACAAAACTTCTATTTCAAATGTTGTCATTATGTATAGCTAAACTGATGATCTTGATTAATAAACAATTAAAAGCAAACATTATTTATGTTTACCAATTTTTATTTAATTACTGTCAAAAAAAAAAAAAAAATGTAATTATCCAAATAATTTGTAGTCCTTGTGAAATTTAAAATCATTTTGTGTTATAATTTATTTTACTTTGAGTATGATAAAACAATTTTTTAACAACATCTGTTGTGAGAAATATTATAATAGCAAATTATTGTTTGATGTACAGTTTTATTCAGAAAAGAAAACTTGTAGTAAAAAATCTAAGTATTATTAACTATAGATCACATTTTATGCATAGCTTAAATTTAAATTATAAGTGATTAAATATTAGAGATGATTTAAAATTTTTACATTCATTGTTCTGATTTTTATATTATAAAAAGTATTGAGATATTAATATTATAATATTATCTCCTAACTTTCTTATTCACTTTGTCGTATACTTCTGGAAAGTTGTATTCACAATTAAGCTGCATTCTTACACTCTGATACAAACAATGATTAAACATTTTCTTGAACTCATTTCTATTCAAATGAGTACCAACATACATCATCTTAAACCTAAAATTAAATTTTAAAAAGAAATATAATTATATTTGTAAAAATACACACTTTTAAAATTTAACTTACCCTTTCAACTTCAGTACAAATAATTCTAAATCCTTCGCAATACCTGAGTTATAATTGGATACATTGGGCTCACCATATAAACCAATATCAATGTACATATTGTCTACTGATGCATGTGAGTGCACGAGACCGTAACCTGGATTTAAAACAGCTGGGCATACCCAGATAGGATAAATCTAAAATTATAGTGAATAAAATTTAAATTTGTTGTTGTTGTGTAATGTGTTAATATTATAAAATGTCTTCTCAATTACATTCAAATGTTCATGAAATTTTTCCACAGATTTTTTCAGACAAGAAATTGGTAGTATGAAGTCATCTATGAAATGATGTTCATCGTACAATTTTTTAATGGTATCAGTCTGTGTTAATTTCAGTAGCGCCACTTTTGCTGGCATTATCCATCCCAATAGATAACGAAATACTATATGGTTTCCAAAAGGTATTATATCCTATGTACAAATATCATACATACATTACTGTTGGTACATCCAAATTCTATAAAATGTGTAATTATAACTGTATATTACCTGTACTTCCCAGAATAATGAATTATTATGTCTAAAGTAATAATCTTTTAAAGGAATATATTCTTCGGCATTCCTTTGTGATAATAGGAATGATTCAACATGTTTAAAAAACCACGGTTTGTAAAATCGACCAATTTCATTAACGTTTTTCTAGGAAATAGAATTTTTTTAATAAACAAATACAGTTTATATTTAGGGCTGTGAATTTAATGCACTAATAAACCAAGAGTTAAATCCAAATTAATTAATGTACTTAATAGTTTGAAATGTACAAATCTAAATTATGTTTCTTCTCTTTTGCTAATTAATTGTATTGGATCACCAGTTTTATATGTATACCAGTTTTCCAGAATCCAGATTGAAATGTTAGATCGTGGATAGTTACTTAAAGAAAACCATGGCTAAATGAAGTCAATTACCTAATATTTATATTTAGACATGAAGACATGTACTTAAAAAAAAAAATATGACGATAGGTAACCATATTTTATTAATAATTAGATATTTTAAAGTTATCATTACATGAAATACATTTTATAATGTTAACTATTTATTTAATAACAATTGATTTTATTTAAAAGTATTAAATACATTTTTGTATGCTGCATTACTGTTTGTTATTTATGTTACAGTTAAAGTGTTGAATCAGTTCGTTTATGAAATAACTAGGTAATTTATAAAATAACTAAAACTTGTAGGTAATGTATATAATTTATACTTTAACTAGTTATTTTATACATTCCCTGGTATCACTTCGTTAATGTGTCAAATTGTAAATAACAAAATATAATAAATATAGTTCTAACATTTTCATCAATTTAATATAACAAAATCAGATAAGATTGACCTAACCTTTTATTTTTTATCTATTCGATACCTACCTACACATTATAATTACAAGAGTGTTATTACAACTATACTCTCGATCCCAGTTCACAGTTCACAGTATGTTCAGAAAATTTGTTAGCTGTAGAAGTTCCAAATAAAAGTATTACATTAAGATCTGCGGCAACTGCGCAGTCACTGGGAACTGGTCAGGGTTTTTTTTAAGTGAACTTGTACCAAAACATGTGGCACGAAGCGATATGTTTGTAGAAAAAAAAAGTATTGTGCAACTCTAAATGCCATAATAGCCTTACATGAACAAATATAAATAAATAATATAACTATAATTAATTCAGTAAAATAAAATATTTTAATATATAGGTACTTTAAATTTTAATGTATTTTATACTTTAACGGATATCAAACTGAAATTGTATATAATAACTAGATATTCTATGAAATAACTAGTTAAAGTACAATTTTCATGTATTGTTTCATACTTTAACTAACATTCGTAGGTAATTCATGAACTTCCTAGTTATTTCATAAAATAACGGAATTCAACACTTTAACTGTAACATTTATATTGTTTAGTAATTAGGTAATATTATGTATTATTTGTAATGATATACAACAATATCATACTTCGATATTCAACCAATTTTACCTACATGGATGTGGCTAATTTATCGAAGTACATCGATATTCAATATTATTTCATAACAGCTTTAATATTCTATTAATTTAAGTTTTGACAATTCATTTAGGGCAAAGAACGATAATAAAGGCATACACAACCCAAAAAACGCGGGTTATAGACCCACAGTACCTCTCCACTAGGTAACGTCTATAATCTGCAATATTCATTCAAATGATAATGAATAACGATATATATAATATATCGTATGTGTGTAAGTAAAAAGGTAAAATATAATTAATTACCATGCTTTGATTGCCGTCTGTCATTTTTCCAGTCATCAGAACTCCATCATTTTTACTATACATTAATAGCTCTACAAAATCATTATTTTCCGTATCAAGCGTTTCTGAGATGAGGCTGGATTGAATTTTTTCCAAAGAACTAATCGGGCGATACTGGAGTCTGACATATCTAACATTTTTTAATATAGGTAAGTGGTAGGTATATAATATGGTTAATAGGGGAATAAGAATAATTACGCAAAAACTTTTTTTACGTGCTGGCAAGCAAAGCAACTTAATATATAGGTACCTATATAATATTATGTATCTAAGATAATATAATATAATAGGTACAACGTGTGTAAAATAAATAATAATTATTTTTATTGCTATAAATTTCTATTTACTGCAGAAGACTTTACTATACTATAATAGTGTTTTTAGTAGAAAGACGTAAATTGGTGTCCGAGGCTTATTTTAAGTAATATTATTTTTGTGATAGACGATAATTATACTTACCCAAGAGCCAAGGGACTAGGGACAACATGATAATAGGTTACATTTTTTTAGTGGTAGTTACCTACATAATAATAAAGCATAACACAAACAACTGACTAAAATACTATACATAAAATCATTGATAGGTTATAACTCATATAAGTTATAACATAACAATTATAGCGATAAAGTTTGACTTTTACACCAATAAATAAAAACCGTGTCTAAAATAAATATCAATGAATTCAAAAGGTCATTAGTCATTAGTCATTACTCATTATAGTTGACTATTAATATGTGGGCGAAATTTACTGTACCCATTTTAAAAATCGGGTACAACATATCATTTACTATACTAGTGTCTATACTCTTGGTCTTTTTTACTACATACAAGGGTACCCAAGACCCACGTATTCACTGTAAACTCAATTTACAAATGTCCACCGCGGCTATGCTAGAAATTAATAATTATATAGCTAGAGGTTAGGTTAGGTTATGTGTTGCTGAGAATAATTATTCTAAGGATCTGCCATCGTCCACCTTATGTAAGTATTTTAGTCTTATTTAAGAAAATTACTATTATCCGCCAATAATTAATAATTTATTGTAATAATATTCAAAGGTACCTAACACAAAATGGAACACCTGCTACCTGCAGTTTGTAGACCTCTACAGCACCAACCCACACTCAATCTTGTACTTGGTGGCTGAGGCAACATGAAAACATAACCCGTATGATAGTCACTTGTAGGTGTTATGCAGATGCAGTTTTTTTTATTCATAATTGATTTGATCCAATTTTTTATACCTACTTTTTTGCGGGCATTATTCTGATGTCGATAGCTGTCAAAAATCCCAGTGTACCATACGAAAATGGAATACTTTCAAAAACGTCTGGATTCTCTGCCTACAATATATCAATAATTAATATATTAACTATAAAAATTACCAATAAGCATAGGCGTAATTTCAGTTTTTGACTTGGGGGGGGGGGGCTATCCATATATACAAAAACCCTCACACCCCTCAAACTAACATAATCTATATAGCATATACAAATATACAATATACAACAAGACATACTTAGAATTTATATCTAATCACCTTTCTTACTTTTACACTTTTCCCACTAATATGTATAATTTAATTAAAAAAGTATTTTATGAAAAATACATATACCTAATAACACACGTATTTTGTAATTGCTAGGTAATAAAATAATTAAAAAGCGGGTAAGTGACTAAGTGAGCGACGCTTTGCTGTACACTGTACAGTAGGTTACAAGTGGGTCACTGTAATGGATGGTATATTGGTATCAAATATGAATTCATTAATATAATATCTTTGTATACGAAAAACGATTCTGAGCGTAGACGGTTTGGCGGCATAGGATATTTTATATTATATATCGTTATTATTACTACTGAAACCAATACGTTGAAATAATATTATTTGCATATTATCATATTTGTATATAATAACATACATTAAAAGTTTCAAGTACCCACGAATAATATTTTTAAAACACAACAATATAATAAAAATCGAAAAAAATTGATAGTTAAAAATGTCCGTAAACAGCTTATAAAAAAACAAGCCTAAATAAGAAAATCATTCCATGAGAAATCAAGTGAATATCCAATGTTATAGAAATTTGAACTTCAGACGCTTATAAATATTTGATTTGACTTTATTTTAATAATAATACATTCTTTTTTTGATAAAAGTGAACAGACTTATGATGAATCTTGTAAGAATTTTCAAATCTTAGATATAAAAAGAATAATTTTTATGAATTTCCACCTCAAAACAATTTTAAAATGTTCGTAATTATTGCGAATTTTGTCAACATTTAAACTAAATTAACTTTTTTAAATACAAACCATTATTGGAGCTTAGCCACCCAAGCCACCCTCACAAATTGCGCTTATGCAGTTATGCTAATAAACACGAATTGAATCTTTCACATACGACATAATATTATATACTATAATATAATAATACATACCTCTGAACATGTGATCAAATCACCGTCGGCTGTGACGAGTTCGTATCGCGTACACGTTTTATGAAACAACCCAAATTTAAAAGACGAAGATTCCAATCCAATGCCCATAACTAGTCCTCCTAAACAAAGAATAACATAATATTAATACTATGATACTTACCACCTATATTAAAACCATTATTATTTCTAATCATGATCATTATAAAATAGGCATAAAGATATTTCATATACGATGTACCGATAGTCAAGTCTTCCAATTCTAAGGCGACGGGTACTGTCCATCCGGATTGGATTAATATTGGAATTAATTGGCCCACTGTAATACTTGGTTCAACCCTTACTGTCTATAATTATATGAGCAACAATTAAAACGAAAAAACAATTGTCAGCCCGTCACGAGGTTACATAATATAAATAATATATTAATATATTATACTAAACCAACGATCAGACCTTATTATAACAGTTAGTATAGGTATACAGAATAGAGAAGGTAGTTGGTGGACTTACCCAGTAGCAAGGTTGGGCATATCATAATTACATGTAATTAAGTTACAAGTTACTCATTTTCAATTTAACTTGTAACTTGTATCTAACTAAATAGGTAGTGCATTTAGAAGGAAAATAATTTTTCATATTGTATAAATATATATGCAAACGCTCCTGCATTCAAAAAAATTGTGAACACTGAACAGTGTCTATTATTAAAATTGATATAGGTACAACTATATACAAGTAATAAAATAAGATATACATTTGTTTAACAAAATATTTGTTGTTCGCTAGCTAAGCGAGCTGCTTTGTGTGGTTAGGTGTTGTAAATATTTTCTTCTGTTTTTGAATGATGAATTGGGTGGGTGGGGGTGATTGGACTTTAATTAGAATTGAACCACCTTTTTTTACTGAACTCGGCACCACCGTAACTAGTTACACATTTTCCTAGCTGTAACTTAATAATATGAGAGTTAAAAGTTATGCATTGTGCTTTTTGTACTCTTAGTTCATAAGTAGGACTGCAAAATCAAAAAAAAATGAATTCGTCTATTTTGGTTTTCATTTTTCCCAATAATTAATCTAGCCAGTGTATATTCAGTGGTTATACAATGATGTTTGGTGTATCTTTTTTTCCTAACATAAACCGATCATAACCTTGACCGTGCCCGGTCAATTATTCTTTGTACATTTACCAATGCCACTTAGTACATACAGTAGAACCTCGATTATCCGAACCTCCGTTATACGAACCCTCTATTATCCGAACTATAATTAGCGTATCCGAACGTTCTGTTATCCGAACATGAAAATTCGTATCCGGCCGGTCGGATCGGAAAACTATCGTTTTTGCCTTTTTGGATTATTATTAGTACAGGTTATGTATTTTACGTGCGTCAATCATTAGTAGATAACCAAAACGCAACAGGCTTATCTAAAAAATATAATACATACATATGTAAATAAAATAAATGTTATGTACCTATTTCTTATAATGTATGATAATGTTTTTGATAATGTAATTTATGTATGTAATTCTAATAAAATATTAATAACAATAATAAATATTTAATTATAAAAATAGTAAATAGTTAATACATACGTAATTCTAAATTTTTTTTTTAAATTTCCAATATCCGAACTTTTGCGTATCCGAACTAGGTGCGGTCCCAATTAGTTCGGATAATCGAGGTTCTACTGTAGTTACATAACTGTATAACTTCTATCTAGTAGTTTGTAACTTGTAACCACTAACCAGCTACAATAAATTGAGTAACTTGCTCAACTCTACCCAGTAAGCATTCACTGACTGTATTTTTTATCAAAAATATAACAAACTCCATTCACTAGTAGACACTGACTATGAGGTTAATTATTTGAAACATAGAAACATAATAAATGGTTGATATGAAACGTGATTCTTATTAATAGTAGGTAATTATTTTGAAAAGCACTGGACAATTAGTACCGAGTACTGACTTATTTATTAGGTACCTTTATAATATGTTCAGTAATATTTTAGATTTATGTGACACAAGTAATATAAGTAGGGTGGCTTGTTAAAGAATTTAAATTCCAACGTTTTTGTATAATCTCGTGTTCTCGTTATACTAAACTTTAGTAACTAAATTATTGTAAATATAAAAATAATAATAAACAAGTATCCAGTATCACCTGACATTGAGTTTCTTCAATAATTACTGCATGTAAGCATGTTGGTATGAATAAATGCATAGAGTAAAATAATATTACTCTGAGGTATGAATGTAGTGATTTCAGAATATCTGAATATCTGCGGGTGAAAGACACCACAGAGCACAGACTTTGTATAATAACTTTTATATAGAAACAAAAGGCATGTCGATGATTATAATTACTATTATTATTATGGCCAATATTCATGGCCATTGGTTATACTAATATAAAATTATAAAATACGTATACGATAATCGCTTACCCGATTGTGACTATCAATAGAAATCATTTTGTCCAAATGGACGTTTATGTTAAACATGCATTTCTTATATGTCATTTCAGCCAGAGTCATGCTCCTCCAACTAGGTCTGGCCGTACACATCACATGGTTGGGAGCGTATACTTTTCTATGCCGCACCTGAGTGGGAGGAGGAAATATAAACGGTTAACGAAAGGCCAGCATTCATTATACAATAAAAGGCATTCATTGTACACTAAAATCACACTTTTTTTTAAAATTATTATAACATAGTATTATAATATAATGCAATACATAACAAGTTATATAGGTATTTACCTCACACTGAATGTTTTCAACTTTTTTTTCGTGGTCAAGTCCGGTACTACGGCGACGTGACCATGCGTTTTTTTCGAAGGTGGCCCACACTTTTCCCATCATGGTGCAGGGTAGAAGGAAGAATACTACAAACACCCATCGGAAGTTCACCAAAACGTATTCCATTAAAGAATTCGAATGCATGTTTGTATTGGAATGATCTTAAGATACATAAAAATAAACAAATTTTTTATCGAAGAGTTGTAACTTAAAAAAAAAAGTTAAGTGGGTAACTTTCTGCTGTACGCCTGTACATTAAGTGTCTGTGTCGAGATAGTTACTGTGATGGGTATGTTAAATTTGAATTCAATGATATAAAACATTGAATACAAAAAACAATTCTGACCCAATACGGATTGTCGACCTATAATATTACTAAGGAAGAATATATTTTATAATATTATTGTGATTAAATTAATTTATTTTATTATATTGGAAATAGACATTAGTATACTATATTACAGTAGGTTAATGCATTTGAAAATGCCATATTGTGTGTATATAAAATATATAAACTAATATTAATAGTGCTCTTAAAGTTTCAAGTTTCCACGAATAATATTTTTAAATTACAATAAAATAGCTAAAATCATTATTCTTGCAGGTTTCAAAATGTAATTTCATCAAAATTTAAACTTAAAATAACTGTATATAAAATATTTTTGCAAGACCAAAACATTCCCGTTTTGGTTGGTATAAATCTAACTCATTTTAGTTATTTTACCATCATATGTCCCATATTTTACCATGTTACCATCAAACGTTTTGATATATCATGTATTCATGTGCATTTTATTGTATTGTTTGTATGATTTGACCAAATTGCAATCATTTACTCGGCGTGGACATTGGTCTAGGAATAATGATAAATATGAATAAATAATAAAAATATAATACATTTTGTTATTTATTTATTCCATTTAAAATTAGTTTGTATCACAATTTATTAAAAAACCTTTTTTCGTTCTGCAGAACACTAGGAGAACCGCTTTAGTTTTACTTCCCCTGTAATAAAAATAATGTTAGGTTATTTTTATTGTAACAATTTCCTAAACAAGAAAATAATATATTTGCGATGTTGGGTATAGTAAAATTGTTTGCTATTTTATTCGAATTATTTCGTAAATAGATCCGTAGTCACGATTTTCTTGTAGTTAAAAAATTATAAATTTTAAATTTGTAATAGCTAAGAATTGAAAATTTACAGCAACGATTCTCATAAATAATTCATACTGTAAGTTGGTATACTGTAAGTTTTGTAACCAAAAACTCTAAAAAATATACAAACACAGTAATTTTTTATAAACATTTTAAGTTCAAATGTTGACGAAATTACATATGATAAGTTAAAACCAAGACTAACGATTTTAGTTAATTTGTTGTAATTTTAAAATATTATTCGGGGGTACCTACTTGAGATTTGTAGAGTACATTATTGTATTGCATATAGACATACAGTATACACACAATGACATTTTCAAATGCAATTTTTTTGCAAAAATGTATTTGACCTATACCTTTCTCATAATATTTTCACTATTTATTTACTATAATTTATGTCTTTTTAAATTATTGTCGATGAATATTTTTTTGCTCTGTCAAAAAACTTGAAAATGCAATACAAGGTTCGTCAAAAGTTATTTTTATAGCAATTCAAAATTATTTAAGTTACATATAGATACGCATGGTTTTTTTTATAAACATTCAAAGTTCATATTTTGACATATTATTTGAAATTATTTTTTAGTTAAAACTATAATTACTTTAAAATGTGGAAAATATTTGAGTTTTATAGCTGTAAACATTACAAATTGGAAATAAAAATTCTCATAAGAAGTTCATACCATAACATAATAAACTATAAATAAATAAATAAACAAAAATAGATATATAAAATAAGAATAACAATTTTAGCCTAACCTAACCTTGAACTGTCTGAAGTCAGTCATTTAATATTATCAAATTATATTTCAAAATAAATCCATATATATACTTGTGAATATATTTTGTTTTGTTTGTTCATATGAATTATCAATGCCTCAATTGGCTAAGTTCATAATACATTAATAGTAATCGCCATCGATTTTGCGTTCTTTAAGTATTGGTTTCTCATTTATGTTTTATGCTACTTTCTAGTATTCTTTCTACAAAAATTAAAAATACACTAAATTACATCAATGAGAGAAGTTTAGAAAATTAGACCAACCCTTTAAACATCAAAAAATAGGTAAAGTAAATAGTAATATTAATTAAATAAACCCATTTATTTTGGTCATAGATACAATTGTATAGGAATCCATAGGTATTGTATAGTAAATTATATATTTCGTCTCAAGTGTAACATAATTATTATTATTTTGAGTGGTTATATTATTATACACTAACTATAGTATAAAATAATATAATATTCATCACTGTTGTCCATTTATACAATTAATTTTAAACGTAATTACTATTAATTAAAACAAAGATTAAGAAATGAAATATGAACAACAGACATAACTCCAATTAACTTATAATTCAATAATGTATTGTATAAACTAAATAGTATATTATTATCGTAGGTAAATCAGCAAAAAATATAAATATGTACTATGGTATCAGGCGTGAATATAATATAATATGATAATTTAAAGCATTCGAAATTCGTCTACTGGAAGGTTTTCTCGATTTTCATTCTGTGAGTCATATATATTTTTTTATTACATTAAATTATTATTGCTCTACATTAATTATTTGAACAGATTGTGTAATAAAAAATATTTAACATATTTTATAAAAAAAAAAACGAGAATATTTATCTATTAGTTATTAAATATTAGTTATTACCACGAATCACGATTACCAAGTTCCAACGAACACCACAACTTGACAAAAAAACACGAAGGCGCTTCAAAATTGCCTATATTAACACCGTTAAATATGGCGTCCTCATAAAAGAAAAAGGAACATAGGTAATCAAAAATGTGATAAATACATAATAATCAACAACACTATAATGATAACAGCGTAACTAAATAACGCTCTTTCGCAGTTTCGTCTCAAACTCAACAGTCATTTAAATTGTGCCTGCGCGATTATCGCAAGTTGTGTGTTGTTTACCTTTACCGGACTTTACTGTCGCAGTGTCGTACTCGTCTAGTCTGTCTGTGCCGTTAGGTTACCTGGTTACCACAGGGCCACTGTCCTGTAGTGCGTTTTTCAAGGTATCACACGTCGGACGTGTTAATAGTGTCTTCGTCAGAAGCATGTTGTCAACGGCTAGTTCATTCGAAAGCATCCACAAGGGGCAAATTCTTTCAACGGATATCGATTATTACAATAAATATGTTTGTACTAGTTCTGCGGATGGCGTCATTCAAATTATCGATAGCGACAACCCAAACTTGTATTCAGCGATACAATTACAAGAACACGTTGGTCCTGTGTGGCAAGTAATGTTTTCACATCCAAAATTTGGATTTTTAGCTTCATGTGGATCTGATGGAAAATTAATCATACGTAAAACTAATAATGAGGGTGAGTGGAAGGTTGTTTATCAATATGATGGGCACAAATCATCAACAACTTCTATAGATTGGGCGCCATATAAATCTGGAGCAATCATAGCCTGTTCAAGTGCTGATGGTACTATTTCAATACACACTCTAATTAATAATGATTGGTCTGCATCAAAGATACCTAATGCTCATTTAAATGGTGTTAACTGCATCAGTTGGTCAAATGAATTATTAAATAATAATTTGCTATTAGTTAGCGGAGGTAATGATAATAAGATCAAAATATGGAAAGGTCAAATAGGTATGTGGAACATTATGTATGAATCAGACAATCAATTATCTACCATCAAAGATATAAGTTGGAATCCAACTCCTGGTCTATACAAACATGTATTTGCTAGCTGTGCCTCAAATGGTAGAGTATTTGTATGGGGAAGTGATGATTATTATGATTGGGTACAAACAGAAATTGACCCCGACGACTTGCAAAAACAAAAAATCAGTTTTTCTCGTTTTGGAACAGTGTTGTCTGTTTCAATGAACAATTATGTTGTAAAACTTTGGAAACAAATTGATAAAAAAACTTGGATGTGTATGGATAAGAGTATTTCCAACAGAAAAACATTGGATCGTCAAAACAAAAATGTTAATCAAGATATATTTTCTACTATTGTTTAATGAATATTATTTTTAATATATTAATTTTTATTTGAAAATTAATGCAATTTAAACATGATTCTTGACATAATTTACTATGACTGCTGTTTTTGTTAAATAAAAATTTTTTTAGTTTTGTATTGAATTAAAAAATAATATTTTGAACAAATACAAATAGGTATTTTATAAGTCAATTAATAAATATACAATGTTTCTTTTTGAAAAACTTTTTTTATTTTTATCACATTTAATATGATACTGAATATTGAATTTGAATACATTTCTTAAGAGTACAACTTTTTTAGTTAAACTTATCATATTTACATGTTTTATATGGAAATTAAAATGATTATAATAATGTTTATATAATTAATTGTATAATATATGTCATAATCAACCAATATTCAAAAGGAATTTAATTTATTTTAAATGTTTAAAACTTGTTTTTATAAATAAAACGGTATTTTAAATTGTTGAATTTCATAATTAATAATAGTTACCAAGTAAATAATAGTACTTATGGTAATCCTAAAAACATAATGTAATAGTCCATTATTGGTTTATTAAATTTTGGTGAGTTAACAAATGACTTAAGTAAATCAGTTTGTATATAATTCGGCATAAGTGTGATCAATAACATGTTATGATCACAAAGGTATAGATTTTATTCAAGTCACTTGCTTATATTATCATTCAAATTTTACAATTATACACTGTTAAGTAGGTTTGTAAAATTTTTACATTATTTTTACATTATTTTTGTGACTATTAAGAGAGAGAACAGAAACAAATCAGAGTACTTGTAAGTCAACGAGAAATGTACTAATAAGTATATAATATTATATAAGACATGCATGATGTATTTAACATATTTTAAGTGCATATAAATATTATTTCATATATTTTGTATAATTTTATGTTATAACACACCAATAACTATTTACTTGGAGAAATTGTTTTATCAATTTATCCCTATTATAGTTATTATCTTTAATATTTATAAACTTTAAATACTGCAGTATAGTTACCTATATGGCTATAAAACTGTCTTCGGTGTGACTGTATAAGAATTAAAGTTGGTATCATTAGCAGCTGCCAGCTTTTAAGATTAAATATTATAAGGGTCACAAGAACTAAGGGAACTAAACTGAACAACACTTAAAAAAAAATTAACACATTTTATGCACACCATACTTGATTGGAAACCAAAACATATTTTTTATGAAATATACATAAATACATTTACATTATTAAGTCATAGTTATTATTATGGTAGGTATGTGATTGAAATTTTCATAGTGATTGATAATAATGATAATATATATGTATATAAAAAGTAGAAGTAGTTCTCATAACTATTATAAGCACGTTTCCTAGATAAAAATTATCCTAGGTACCATGTGTGGTAATCATCATACTTATTAAAAAATGTCATTCTTTATTTTCTTTTCACTAAAAAAAATTAATTTATAAATAACATGTATTTACTATATTCTTAATCTAAATTCCAAGATAAAATGAACAAAAAATTATGGCCGTAAGAAATTCTTAATTCAATCTTTACCTCAGCAGTTATTACAATAAATGCGATGAAATACTTAATTATGTACCTGGCTGAAGATACATAAAGTTCTAGTATATATTTCACATTAAAGCAGCTCAAAATCTATATGAATGCGTTCAATAAACAATTTTGTAGATGGCAGACTTCAGAAAGTACTAAAGTAGTACTAAAGAGTAAAGACTGAACTAGAACTAATGAAGAGAATTATTTTGGTTAGCTTAGCCAGGTAGGAAATTTATTAAGCTCATCATGCTTGTATAAGTTAGTCAAAAAATATTTTTTTTAAATAAAATAATGGATAAGTTAAAATTATACCTACTTAATACCATAAAAAAATCATTAATAAATTAAATTAGTAAAATGTAATGATTGTAAAGAGATTAAAAAAATATGTTCAATGGGGTCATTATTAGTTGCCTGTTATTATATTATATGTATTCACTATTGGCTATTTCTTCTTATATTTTTATAGTCTATAAGCTATTGAGTATTGAGTAATTTACATTTTATCCAAAGGCAAATACATAATACAAATTTAAAGGTATGATTCGTGCATTGTTGACACCAAGGTGTATTTATTAAATAAATAAAATATTATAAATTTATTATCAGACATGATGTATTTGTATTATCATTTATCTCTACATCGTGATTACAGATAATGAGGGAATATTTTCGGACTATTGTCGAGTTTATCAAATGTCGGTATCACGATTCACGACAAAACGTCAATTCCACGTTCACAATTTCCATCCTAACCTTTGTAAATGTTAATTTTGTAGGTTATACCGCCGATTTTTGTTTTCGTTGTGATTACGCCCGCCTAAATAGTGAATGTCCAATTGGAAATATTATTGGTTATTCGTTAATTTATTTTATTAACGAAAAACGAACGAAGATCGTCACTTGTCGCTGTACGCTGAACTTTGTGATTTTGTTCCTGAGATTTTGTACTGCTGTAGCGGTAATTCGGTTTTCATTAAGTAACATTAAGTAATTCGTTCGAAACATAATTAATGAATTATTGATTTCAACTGTCTGGAAGATTTTTCTTTGAATTAAATCGTTAACAATCGTAATTAAAAACGATTGTCGATAACAAATTATTCGTCCTATTTCATGTTCGTCCTGTTCACATTATATTAATAGTATTATGTTGAGCTTGGTACGAAGTTAATCGCATCTACGTCAAACGACTTTCCTAGGTTCCACAGTCAAGAGTCATGGACCGTCCGATTTTGGTGAATGAATTTGAAGACATGGGAATGACCATCCCGGATGACATCATTGACGAATGTAAGTATTTATAAAAAAAAAACTAAAAATGGATATCATTGCCTAGAGCTTTTGACATGAAAGATATTTTTTTCAACGTTTGTTAGTCAATTTTCTATATCACAGTTGTGATATATAGTAAAAATATTGAAATATGATTGTGCTCTACAAGAATTATAACGGTCTAGGTGGAATTGTTCACTGGTTTTTATGGTACTTGCAGTTGTATTTCTAAACAGAATTGGTACCTACAATAATATTTACTGTTTACTACTAAACAATGATTTTATTCATTATTCGTGGTAGGAATAAATGTAATTCTTAGAAAACCTTTGATTTTTATGTCCATTGCTTGTTTTGTGATTTTTAAATGAGATTAAATCTGTACACATTTAGGTATTTTAGTTGTTCAAATTTGTTAGGTGCGACACCATACAATTGGGTATTTATTTGGTACCTATTTATTATTAGTAAATGAAAATATAGTGCAGTAGTAAGAAACTATACAAATAAATAGTTGTAAACTGTTAATTTTATAGTAATAGATTTAATATAATATAATATTATTTTTATATAATCATGTGATATTAAATTATAGATTTTTAGACGTAAGTTTAAATTTTAAAATATATTTTAATTATGTCACATACATGATAATATTTTACTTAAATCCTGATATAAGATAAGACAATAGACATTCTATTCAATTTATCAGTATTTGCAAGATATTAATTATGTGAGTTAATATAACTTATTCATATTTATTTTCTATACTTACCAATTTAATAGCTATGTAAATGTTCCCCAGATGGTCAGACTCAATACCTACTGATCACTGTACAGTTAAATCGTTATTTATCTACTTTGTTTGTTGATTGATTCTAGAAGTCTGTAACAGAATAACATTTCATTTTATTTATAAGAGCCAACACAAAAAACCACATAATACTGACTAATAAATGTTTAGAATTCCTGTTGACAATATTTTACAGTATTTTATATGCTACTTATTATGATATATTTTTTTTATTGTCTTGTAGTAGATTGTTAACATAAATGGATTAGCATTTCCTACATTATTCATTATTTTTAAGATACATATATTAAATGATTATATAATGTACCCAAACTGTACAACTAAAAAAACTTGAACCTGTATTAATGTTGAACCCAGTAGATTGCTTCAAACCAAATGTCGCTTTTAAAACCTTACTAAAATTTTCCTCTCGGTCAGAAAAAAAAACTTGTATTCAACCCAAAAACAAACCCAAGTAATGTGAGAGTGATATACTAATGATGTTGTATTCATTGAATTAATTAAATTAAAATAGAAAAATTAAACCAAACATCATATTTGTGGGCTAAATATCTTATTGTAATTAAAATAAATGAGTAATAAAAAATATAATTAATGAGGTTTTTTGGTAAACCACCCTTACAATATTTATATTTTATTATATCATACCTATACATTTAAAACACTTGGTGTCTTACATTTGTTCTATATTGTTTATTCCAAGATTTACAAACATTTTTAGCTCACTCCATATGCATGTTACTAAATTAATCTTAATTCATCGCTAGCTCTGTGTATTTGCAAATATAGACCTTGTGTCTCGTGTCTTGTCGTCACTAAAGTAAAATATATTAAATTATGTATTACATTTTTATTTTATTATACATTAAATTGTATTCAGTAATTCAGTATAACTAAATGTCTTGTGCAGTTTAACATATAAATCCTCCCGTATTCCTCTATTTGATATTTTACAGTTATCTGTCACTGATACACTGTTTCAGAAAAAAAAACAGACTCAAAAATTCCTTACATCTTCCTATCCTGGAATCCAACTAATAATTTTTACTTGAAGGCTTTGCTAAAAAACACAGCATGAATTGCGGTTATAAATATTTAAAAAATATTTCTTCCGAGTATAATTAACTGAAATACAAAAGCAATAAATATATAAAATTGAATAACTTTGAAATATTGTTGGTAAAGAATGAATGAATACATTTTGATTATAGGTACTATATTTAAAAAAATGTAGTGTTTACTGTAAGTTATATATTAACAAATACTAATACTTAATACTTTTTGTTATTTCTTAGGTGTCATTATATGTCATGCACATAAAATATCTGCATCAGACTTAGTTGGATCTTGGATAGCATATTGTGCATCGTCTCAAATCGATTCAAATGATTTAAGTAAAGATAGGCTTGCTACATTAGTTAAATCTTTCAAGGTTGATGACAAATTAAAAGCCAGTGACAAGTAATTTCTCTACTTACGTATTATAATAGTAGCTTTAATGTCAGGTTGCATGAAAAATGTATTAATTTAACGGTCCAATAAAATTTAATGAATAAATCATGGGCTATTGAATCATGTTTAAAGGACGATTAACTCACAATTTATTCGTTAAATGTTTAGTGATTGTTCATGCAACCTGGCATGAGTATATCAAATTACCTATTGTCTTAATATATCAAATACATTGTTTAAAAAAAAACTTATTTTGTATGTAAAAGTTAAGTATTTTTCTATACTATCTTGAGTTGAAAACATTCTTTTTCTTACTCATGTTATAAATAATAAATATCAACAATATTTATTATTTGCAGGAAATTGATTGTAAATAAATCCAGTTTAAATGAAACAGCTCCTACACAATCAGTTTATAGTCCACCATCAATGAGAGTAAGTTATTAATTTATTATTAAACTTTATTGATTGACCATGATGACGACTATTGTGGTCTCTTAACATTTTTCTCAGTCAATAAAGATTGAAGAATTGCAATATTTTTATTGACCTATTGACATACATTAAAACTATTTAGTCGTATCGCAAAATAATTTGAGCATTATTAATGACTTTGGGACAATTTATTTGTTATGAACCTTATATTTTTAAATAGGTTGATAGTGGCACTTGATATATTTTATATAAATATTATGGAGATACTTAACTGACATATTATTAGTATAAGGTATTTTATAATTTTATACAACATAATACAATAATTTTCTTTTTTGTTCTACAATTGGAGATCTTCAATTGAAGTACTTTATTTTTAACATCACTAAACTCTAAATAACATAATATTGTCACAAAATAGTACTAAATGAAATTGTTTTTAATAATAATGATATGTAACTGTCATTGTCTTTTTGAAAAAAATTCCTTGTCTGTTGTGACATGTCAAATTAATGTCTACGCTGTAAAAAATGTAAAAAAAAAACAAATACCAAGTAACCGTTTACAATGTATCGTATTACTACAATTTTTATGTTTGGAACTTACTAACGTAAAGACTAGAAAAAATATCATGTTATTGATTGAATTGTCATTGAATTAAAATTCCAATATGTTAATACTTAATACATATATAGAACAAATATGTATAATATATTGATTATATAAGAACTAGTAGTTGCGTATTGATGATATTTTCCATTATTTGAATGGATAGATTATATAAATGTACCATTTTTAGTTAATTTGGTTGATTTTGAAGTAGGTTCATAATTATTGTAGTTTTATTAATAAAGTATAATTTTACATATTATACAAATAACATTTTTTGTAATAAAATATTAGTTAAGTGACCTGCACCAAGACCAGCCCTTTGCTGAAATACAAATCTACACATAATACTCAGCTTTGAGGCATAAAATATACCAGCTGACTGTGCATTTTGTTGCCTGTTAAAAATGCCAACTTTATATGATTCAAACTTTGTTGAATTCTTTATAATATTTAGTGAAATGGTGTTCAAGACTTAACGATTTTCATTGATCATCTTGAATCTCTAAATACTTGTGCAAGCACCACTTTAAAATTTAAATTTTGGAAAATGCTTTCTTGATGCACTTGCATGGTGGTATGAAGGTTAGGTTGAAAAATGGAAGCCTCAAGTTATTATTCTTTAGGCTTTATGTTGATCAGTTGGTGAATCAGTCAGGAAACGTTTGATTATATTATATTATAGCCATCTCGTTCTGCGTAAACTCACTTGTGATTTTGCTATACTCCGGCCCATGAGAGATCAGTACCGTCACGTGCATGCAGAATGACCAGCAGCGACGGCGCGGAACCCGATTTCCCC
This sequence comes from Myzus persicae, assembly GCF_001856785.1. Taxonomy (NCBI): domain Eukaryota; kingdom Metazoa; phylum Arthropoda; class Insecta; order Hemiptera; family Aphididae; genus Myzus; species Myzus persicae. The sequence continues at coordinate 42,217 of NW_019101718.1, read as the reverse complement.
CACTATGTGTCGCAATCATCGCGTGCTACGTGGGAGATGCGCGAAATCGGACACGTTTTGGTCAAATAGCGGTACTGATCTCTCTTGGGCAGGAGTATAGATATATATTATCAGGTAGGTGATCCACCAGCAATCAACCCTGAAAAATGTGAATGTAAATGTATAATTTTTAAATTCTAACTCTGTACATTTTCTCAAAGTTATACCAAGTTTGTGGTATGGCAAGCTTGTCAAAGTGCCATCCGGTGGTTTCTGATATAGCTATATAACCTGACTTCCCTGGAAAAAATGATCAATTAAGAGGACTACTCAGGGGTAGTGTGGCTTTTTGATACTAAAACAAATTTTAGAATCGGTTAAGTAGTGTCAGTGATAACCCCTAAAAACAATTTTACCGCAAAAATATGAAGTATAGATAATAATATTGCTATATATATGAATTATGATATAGTAAAGTATATTAAGTTCTTTTATAAATTATAAGGCAGCATTAAAAAAAAAAAAAAAATACAGAAAATATGAAAATAAACCATGTTTCTATTAAGTACACGTTTAAATATTCTTACAAATTAGTTATTAAAAAATATATTATAATATATTATTCTACTATTATATATTTTATAATTTATGTTACATATTTTTAGTTATATACTCATGAAGTCCATCAACTTCTATGTAATGTTAAACTGTATTCTTAAACTATCTTACTCTACTATTACTTAACATGTGTGATTTATTTGTATTTTGTTTTTAACTTTTTAAGTGCTAATCCTTGTTTTTATGAAGGTATTTTTAAATTTCTTATATATATATATTATATATATTTATTACAGTTTTACTTGACTACATAATAACTTTCGTTCTTATGAACATATTTTGTATACTTTTAATAAATAATAACCATAGTATACATACTCTAGCATTAAAATTTAGAAACATGAATAAGAATACAAATTATTACATAGTTAATTATATCTGTAAAAACCTTTTATTTTTATATTGGGTAGTTATATTTAGTAAAAAATAAGTATTCTTTGTTCATTTTAAATTCAATTTTCTGATTAAATTATTACTGGTTAATCATTCTTATAAATATTTTTCCCCTAAATGTAAGCATGTTGTTGGTAATATCTAATACTATTGCGTTATTTATTACTTATACAATTTTACTTGTTGATTTGACTACATGATACAGGCTTTCATATAATAATTCAATGGTAGCCGGTAGGGTATGTATAATACGATATAATGGCCCTTCATCTCTAAATTTAACAAAAATGCATTAAAAAAATAACAAATTTCTGTCATTAAAAGGACGTCTTACCCGCATGTGTTGTCTCTGTCTTACACACCTACGACGGCAAATTTTTGTTCACCAGACTATAGTGTGCTGTTATTTTTGATACTTGAGTGTATTGGCATGACATTTAAATGTAAGATTATTATCTAGGGTCCTAGGTAGGCTTTTATTGATATTATTTTTAAGTAAGTAATGAGTAATGACCTTTTTGAAACCATACATTTTAAAATGATCCTAACTTGCTTAAAAATAATATTATCAATATAAGGTTACATGGAACCCTAGTTAATAATCTTACCTTTAAATTTTATAATAGGTCAATTCACTCTAATATCTAAACTAGGTACAACGGCTACTGATAGTGTCTTAACTATCTTGATAAATATTTTCTACTTAGTACAAAAAAATGCCGTCCCAGTGGGAGGGATGCCCTAGGCGTCCATACATTTAAAGGGGTGACATATAAACGAACTATAAAAAGAAAAATGTTGTGTTATTTTAGATATTAATTTTCCTTTTATACTGTAGTAAACCTACCAAATTGTGTACACTATTATACTATTAAATATAAAATTATGTAAATTATGTATGATATGCCTACAATATTGTATAAATATCAGTATTACCAAAGTTTAGAATATTATTGATACATTATTAAGACGAGTAGACGACGCTACACCAGTGTGTGTTGTCTCTGTCTTACAAATGTACAACATAGAAAAAACGGTTTCGCGCCGGATAGAACCACTCAGTCTGTAGTCTTAGTAGATACACCAAAAGTGTACACAACATTGAAGATAATATTTTCTGTGTCGTAACGTTTTTATTTGTTTGATATAATTAATGAGAAAAAAGTTATATTACTTTTAAAAATCTGATATTTTTACGTTCTCCGAACTTAGTGACTGTTGATATATTGATCTTTTCATAAAAATAAAAACTCTACGACACAGTTAAAATTCTACTCCATTCATGATGAAAATGTGGTTTCTTAGTTATTGCTGTAGCCTCCTCGATTTTTTCCCGCGCAAGACAGTTTTTGCTATTTTACATTTGTAAGATGGACGCAACACATGCGGGAGTGGTCTGCTCCCAATGATGATTTAATATACTTCAATTAGAATTTCCACTAATAACAGCTTATGAAGAACCTATTGTAGTATTACATTCTCAAGTTATTTGACAGTGAACAATTTTTTAACAATAATAATTTTAAAAAAAACTAATATAAATCGAAATTTTCTTATGCCTATATATAGTTGAAAAATTCTATAATTTTAAAATGTTTATGTATCTACGTCACTGCGGTTATTTTCTTAGAGTTAAACCAAAAAAACAAAATCAATTTTCGAAAACTGCGTTACATAATTGTAGTTTTTCGTTAATTTTTTTGTTTGTTTTTTCATGACGCTTTTGAAAATTTTTGGGAATTTTCACTTTTGACCCACCAAAGTACCAACTAGATTCACTTTCTTACCCAAGCAGATGCTAAAAATAAATAAATAATTGAAAAACATAAAACACATTGTAAATTATAAAATTAATAAATTAAAAAATACATCAATACATTCTGATCTCCTCCCAGAATCTAAAATACCTAATTTACTTATGTCTCTTCTATAACTGATACTGTATAAGTGTATCAACATCATGCATAATTTAATGTAATATGTAAAATCTTTTGTTTGTAAATTACTTCCGAATTATGTATCTGAAATTGATCTGATATTATATTATTTAAAGCTAATACCTAAGACTCGATAACCATTACAAGTTGTGTTTAATAAACATTTAATAGTTACTTAACATGTATTTATTAAACATCACATCTCAAAGTTTCATCCAGTATCGTCAAAGTCATCAGTTATTAGAAATTACCTAAACTTGGTTCATAATTCTCACATTGTCAATTTTCAAAAGCAGGTACCTTTAATTAATAAGTATTAAATATATTTAAATAATGAGGTTATACACTATAAAAATGTGAAGTTATTTTTAGGTACATATTTTTTATTTATTTTCTTGGGGGGAGGGGGGGGAGGCGTCAAATATTATTGCCCTAGAGTGATATTGGCGGTTAGGACGGTATTGGATGGAACCATGGTTTTTATATCGAGATTAAAAAATCTTATTAATTATTAGCGTACGCTGATACATACATAATTATAACATTAATATTCAACTAACAAAACAAAAAATTGGATATTTATGTACATAATATATTTTAATATTATATTGTGTTTTCGAAAGTCGCGCTCTATAAATAAAATTGTGTTCAGTGTGGCGGTTATCAGTATTATTTTTGACTACACTTATCGTCCCGGTACGACGGTAGGAGAAAAAACCTCAGAAAAACGTCAACCGCCCCAGCGGCCCATAACCACCGCCAACAAGACGTGGTGCCAGTGGTTGGTCTCGTCGAGTGAAATCTGAGAAACCGAAATCGATCGAAGGTTAAATCATTATCTATACCGACATGCGTGTGCGTGCGCGCCTATTCACGCGTGTATCGTCCTCGTATAATAAAACACCGGGCACTGGTTCGATATTTTATTGTATTAAATTTTGAATCGTGTTAGGATATAAGAATATTAAAAAGACGGGTGTTTGGCCGCGTTGTTGGCGGTGTAGGTAACACAAAAGCGGGGTGGACGGTGTGCGCGTGCGTGTTTGTGTACAACACGCGCGTGGTGTCCGTTCGTGCGTAGGAATAATAATAATAACGATGGTATGGTGACGATGGTGATGCCGATAAAATAACGGGCCGTGAAAAGAAGCTCTCCGGCGCACAGGGCGATCATCAACTATGTTTGTTGTGCATTTCTTGTACCCCTAACCTTTGAATTCAAATTGTATAGTTCTGTTTACAATCAGAAACTGAGTATTTAAGACGCGTTGGGCACGTCATGTTCGAATGTTTTTCCTTGGTATATAAGCTCATTAAACTTACCAGTTACCTTCTGAAATCAATGGTAGGTACTCGGTTTATTTATAGTTTATGTAACGGAATTATTATTAGTCCACGCAAATTAATTGAAAAATATTCTAAAAACAATAAAATCTTTACACATGTATAATTACGGTTCTATGTACTATTTGTTTATTTAAGAGGACGCTACACCCACATGTGTTGTCTCCGTCTTACAATTAATGTACAACACACCAACATGTCAAAATTGTTTTGGGTGGAACAACGTACTCCCTCTGTAAGTATAGTAGAATATTTCCAAAATTCCTCATGCATTGGAAACAACTTTATCTGTGTCATAGCGTTTTTATTTTTTGGTAGCATATATAATATTAAAGTTATCAGTTTGAGACCATTACATTTTTTTTGTTGTTTTCATTAAATTATTAAAAAATTATCAAAAAATTAAAAACGATACGACACAGATAAAGTACTTCTGTATGTGTTGTGAGATTTTTGTTATTACCATTACTATAAATACAAAGGGAGTATCGAGTGTAGTTGTCAAACAGTTTTTGCCATTTTGTACATTTGTAAGACGGAGACAACACATGCGGGTGTATCCTTTTAACTGCTTTCTAAATAAATACGAGTATGTAGTTAAAAGTATCAAATAATACCAACTTTCTTTTTTAAATAAATAAATTTATATAGTTTCCATTGATTTTATTGTTTACACATTAATGTATTTTGTTAGCGTGTGAACAACACACCTGTATTATAGTATATGGTACCTAAAGGATAATTATAGTAATTTTATTATCTTTGAATTTTTATTAATTTCGGTTAATGCAATTTTTTTCACGTAGTACGTACCTCGGGGCGTAGGAACAATATCGGGTGCCCGAAAGATTCACATACTCAACTCTCCCGGCTTCCCGCCAGTCGCGGGTCGTCGGTTCTACCGGATAATTAGTCAAATAATAACAGTTGTAGTAAAATAGTCTTGGTTGTTACTTTGGTATTTTGACTTAAGTGTATCGTGTATATAATGTGTGCATAGAATAGGAAAACACTATATTGTGTTTGTGTGTGTGTGTGTGTGTGTGTGTGTGTGCTCTCACAGTAACCTATTATATATTTATAATATTATTATTATTATGCTGGAAAGCCGACTGGAATCCACCGGTTGCCGCCGCATCCTACCTGACGGCATTCGCGCGGCGGTCCCCTCATCGCCACCTGATTGGTCGGTCGGTTTTTTTCTTCTCTACCTTTCTACCGCGTGTGTCGCCGTCTTTGCGTTCGAGCTCGTGTGTATATGTGTTGTGTGTGTATGATGTGTTGTGTGTGTATCGTTCAAGGCCAAAACGCCGCGGAGAGTCGGTTGTGTTTTATCCTGCTCGGCCGTGTGTGCGCGCGCGCGCAATTGTAACTACTCCTTCCAGTGGTGGCGTCGACGCCGCCGGTTTGCCGGTTGGCCGTTTGGCGTCAGCGCCTCTGCGGTTCATTTTCCCGTCGGTACCTGGTCCGCCTCGTCGTCGTCCACGCCGCTGTTTCTGGAACACCGCACGTCTCTTCTAACGGTAAACTCACTATACATTTTCTTTTTTCCCGGCCGATCTCGCTTTGTTCTTTTCGAGGTGACTATTTTTTCCTCCTGAACATTTTGGGTTGTCCCATCGATTACTCGCTCTAAGCTATTTTTTAATTTTTAAAAACAACGCCGCGTTTTCTCCCATCGATCAAGTAATAATTATTTCCCCCTTTGGCCTGTATGTTTCGTAATCGCCGCCGCAGTCAATTGGTTACCACTCCGCCGGCTCCTGCCCGTTCTCCACACTCGCCAGTCGGTAATAATCATTTTAATAATAATTTTTGTCGTTTGTGGAGGGAAAGTGAACGTTGTTTGTTGTTATTTAACTCGTACGACGCACTCACGTAATAGCTCTTTCCACACCGGCAATCGTTCGCCCAGTACGCGACGCGCGCACATCACGGTATCACACGCACATAACGAGCAAGAGGCCGCGTCCGCTCTCTTTTCGTGTATATTTTTTTTGTCAAAACCGATTCCGAATTTCTTTCTGTCGTCCGGTCTATAATTGTTCTTGGCGTTCTACGGTACACATTCTGATATTGTCGTCATCGTCATCATCATCATCACCGTCATTATCGATAAACCGAAACCTAAATACATCACGACGTCGTCTGTATTTTATCTTTTCGCGCTGGGTTCAATTATTATTCAATTGCTTTTTTAACATTTTTTCCCATCCCAACAGATAGTTTTGCCGTGTGCGTGTCGGTAGTTGCGCGCGGTCATTATAACCGTTACGACTCGCGTTTAACGATATACTTACTTTAATAGTACTATTATTGCTTGAACATGTGTAGACATTTTATACATTATAACCTACGATCGTTGTACACTTGTTGCTTTCGTGATTTTTCATTTTGTTTCGTTTGCATTGATATGCCAATCTCGACTGGTACGGTAAGCTGGTGTGTGTGTAGGGAAGTCGTTTTCCCATGAACCGAGTTTTTTGTTATACCCATTTTGTTGTAGCGTGTAAGTTCAATGACTATATAATATGTATATACGTGCGTGTGTAACTTAAATGGTTTTTGTTTTTCATGGATACATGCCACCGCCCAGCGTGTGACTGCTATGTAAACGATGCGTAATGTACAATGGTTAGACGGTCCGTGGGTGTTTTTCTAGTCGACACTGAATATTCAAAGCTGTGACTAGATCTACACTCATCAACTGCTTACCTGTTTCGTGACAACTTACGTGCATCAGTTTATTTTTCTGCGGTCAGGACTGTGCTCACTCTGCTGTTAAATACTTGGGTATACACCGTTCATGTTGTGTTGTATAATTTATTTTAGTATTTCGTTCCAATTATTATGTGTATTTTTTTTGTGTACAGACATTTCTTGGAATTAGATGAATTGTACATGTCTATTTATTACGTAATACGTTGTGTCTTATACAGTATCGTTCAGTTTTATGTTTAAACTAAAAATATACATTATTCGTATGTTCGTAATGTACGTGCATTGTGGGAATTAATTCCCAACTTATTTATACATTATTATTTTTGTAATTTAATGCTACGATTTTGTTCAATATAAATATGGGCGTCTTATCAAAATTATTATTTTCGTTATCAAATATGTCTTTTACTCTTATTCTACCTATTATGTTTTCAATATAACAATATTATAAAATAAAATACGTTTTGTGTTTTTATTATTATTTTATACCCCTTGTGATATGATAATATGTTGTTTAAATTAAGTGTGTACAAATAACTGACAAGAATTTGCATTGATTTCTCGTGATTAAATTTAAAACATGATACCAAGTCAGTAAATCGTGTGATATGAATATAATAATCAAAATACATTATACAATTTAAGTTAATTTGACCTTCTCTAGATAACAAAATCGATTCAGTGTATAGAGAAAATGAATGACTACAGTAATATCCTATAAATAATAAAAATTATATTACATTAATATATACCAAATTGTAATATAAATGTTGTTCAATATGGCGAGGACTGTAGATAGATACTTATAAAGTGTCTAAAAAGTTAATTTGTTAAAGACTTCAACCTGTGATTATTTATATTGCCTGCGAGGTCTAAAAACTGATGAAATAAACTGGTCGTTGTATTTATAATACCTAAATATAAGTAGGAATATCGTATTTTTGTTATTAATTTAATATAACTGGTTGTTAATTATATAATGATTATTGTTTAATATTCACTACCTATTCTGTAAAATGTTGAGATTATCCACAGAATGACTAAAGTTTAAAATGAACCTATTGTTATTCAAATGTGGATAATATTATAATGGTTAATTATATTTAAATGTATAAGTTCTGTTGGTCTTCAACTTTTGGTATTAAAATATTTATTAAGTCAGAGGTGTATATTAGGATTTTCTTGAGGAGGGGGAATGAATTTATCCAGTGGTCACTAACCCGAGGGAAGCTTTGCCCCCTCACTCTTCTCACCATCTAGGTTGCCTTAAATTATAATAACTTTTTTACATAATCGATACGAAATACGTTACCAGAATATTGTACTAATATATGTAGCATACATCATAGTATGTAACCTACTTGAGATTAAATATTTAATAAAATTCCTATTTCAAATATAATATGTGGCATTCCAACATTATTTTTTTCAAAAAAATATTAAATATAGTGACCGAATCACTAATAGTGTTTCGTATGAAGGATTTAATCCTCTTTCATAATGATATACCTAGAGGTAAAAAGGTCTAATATATTGACATTTATATCTAGATTTTAATTATAATTATCTCAACATTTTCAAAATTCAATTTTTTATTTGTTGAGAAGTACAAATATATGATGAAGTATTATTTTTGGATTCATACTTATGTTGTCTTAGAATAGCTAAAAAATGTTACTATTTTGCAATTCACACTTATAATATTGAAAATTAATTATCATTAAGTTTAATGTAGGAATGAATAACCGTTGTCTAAAGTACCTACAGACATATACGATTGTAAAATTAGTATAACATAGTATTAAATTATTAGTATTTACTATACGTATACCTATTATAGGTACTGAAATTGGAATATAATCACCCTGTCACAGTAATTTATAACAAAAACTGAAAAGTCTAAAATTGAAATGTCGGAAGTTTTCGCTCAGCGGTCGAATCATAATGAACATGATTCAATTATTACATGCGTATTATGTTCTAAAAATGAATATGAGCTATGCGGGTGTATAATATTTTCTTATATTATATTAATTTAATTATTTTATACAATAAATAGTATAAATATTTAGAATATTCCTTGCTTATTTTCTCAGAATCAGAATTGATTATTATTACAATTATGGACGTTACCTACTCGTCGTCTAAGGTTGAATCTGTAACAATTTCGTGTCTACGGATTACGATTAATACAAAGGAATCTGTAATTATAGAGCGTGAACGTGTTTTATTACATATCTTTATATATATAATGATACTGTACGTGTGTATGTCACTGAACTCCTAAACGGTTAGACCGATTTGAATGCTTTTTTTTTGTATACGTTTGGGTGACGCCCTGGATGGTTTAGATTCAAAATTGGACCCGGGGAGTTGATCAAACAGGAATTTTTAGATTTACAAAGGAAATATTTGTTTATATACGGTTGCTATTGGTTATAGAAGAAGTATAAATATATTTATTAGAAATTGGTATTTTTTTTTTGTTTATTGGTTGCCTGCAGTGATTCATCGGGCAGATCAGCTATAAGCATGCATACAATTGAATTTTCGCACATTGCCTACCAAGGTGGCTGAGTTGCACGTATAGCCGCTCATCGGCGTGTCCGCAATCAAAATAAAAATAAAACATATTATTTATATAAAGTCCTCATCAAACGGGATCCTCAATGCACAGCAGGTTTGCATAATATACTGCTCGTATTATCACCATCGAGTCTCATATAGATTTGGCATTTTTAACGGGCAACAAAGTGCACGACATCAGTTAGTAATATGTATATAAAATGTATGTGTAGAGTATTGAATTGCCTAATACAGCGGGGGTTTTCTTATATAATATTATAGAAATACTTATCTGAACATGTGTTCCCTTGGGATGCACAATAGTAAAAATTCCATGCTCTGTATCTCCTCCTAAATACCTCCGTATTTAGTTATGTACGTAAATTAATTTACAAGTTTAGAAGTGAGATATCGGAATGACTATTACCAGACACCTATAGCTGGGTTTATTTTTATTTCGCAGTATTATATTAATCAATTTTATTATTAATATTAATTGATAATAAAGTGATCAACTTTATGCTAATTTACGTGTCAGAAATATTATGTACGTAGTATAATAATATAGTCTCTGTAACCCGAAACTGACGATAACTATCTACCTGTGGGTCAGGATTATTTGTATAAGTTTATTATTATCGAAAACATTTCTAAATATTTTAGTAGGTTATAATAAAGATTGATTTGAGACTCGAGCATGCTAGGTTGACCATGTCTATATTTTTTTAATTTCTTGTGAAGGTTTTTAAGGTCGAAGAATGTTCATTTTTTTACATGGTATTCATTCGATGTGTCCGCAGATTGCGTATGAAATACAATAATTTAAAATTTGATGAGTACTACTTCACAAGACATTTAAATAATAATAATTAAACATTTTTCTCGTTCGTTAACAATCTTCAACAGCCTTATTTATGCTCTTTGCGTTCGTTAAGAGTTAACATTTATTCTCGTGGAATCAATTCGACCAATTATCGCAATACGACCGCCCATGATATAATTTAAAAATTGGACTGTTTATCGAATCAACTGGTTTTGATTTAATTTAACAATTTGATGTGTTCCCTTAATATCCCTCTGCAGTGAATCATATTAAGGACATGATACCATTCAAAGATACATTCGCTCATGTATTAAATGTTATTTGTTATGATATGTTTCGCAATATTATGTTCTTGTCTTAGAAACACTGTTTGTACTTATTATTTAATAAGACTCTCACATATTGTAATGCTATAATTTATGAGTATGTTGAACTTGTGCGTTTTGAACGATATTTGTATCGCGTGTACACAATCAAAAATAATCTGATTGGTTTTTATTTTTTTTAAACATTTATGTTATAGCTTTTATTAGTGAATAAATTAAAAATACTCGTAAAGAGTTTATTATGGAAAATAGATCTTTTAAAAATCACAGATGTACCACACACCTGTAGGTACATACGTTCATTTAAAACCGTATAGAATAATATGCTACATCTGAATCATCTGATTAGTGTGTACCATCAATGATTACTACGGATTAAAATTGTCTTTTCATATTTTTAAAAGAATTGTTATGTATAAATTTGAATGTATTTGATTTTTAATGGGTCTGGATTGACTGCGGCCGTCGGTTAATATAAAACACAATGCAAAATAATGCGCCATTCTTACCACTATAAGGTTAATTTAATTTTGTTGTAACTTTAATGTCATAATTCAATAAAATTGAGATTAAATAAATCAACCAATTTTTTTGACTGCTTAAAAACTTCATTATTTATGTTTTGCAAACAAATTTCAATTTATTTAAAATAAATTAATATATTTTGAAAGACGTGAATAAACTGTCTATTACTATGATTTATCCGTAATCCCAACCTGAAAAATATAAATATCAGTATTATGTTATTATGATACGGCATACTCAAATGTTTTTATTTGCCTACCAAATTGAATACTTTTCTAAATAATACAGGTATTGAACGATATTATAATTTTTGTTCGCTGTATATTTGTACCTATTGGTTTTTATAATAATAATAATAACAACAGTAATGTTCGATTTATACTTTTTGAAAATAATCATTTCTGTTGAATTGATAAATATTCTTGTAACGTTTCAGAATACACAGGCAACTAATATTATACAAATCGAAAATGAATTCAAAGTATCGGACTTTATTGATGAAGATAATATAAAAGAGTATGTATGCTAGAAGTATAATAATTTTATCTTAGTTACCTACGTTATTTTATTATTGTTGTTCGTATAAGTTTTTTGATTTTATGGTGTTTTAATATAATTTAAATAATATATTATTCTTGTTGGTTCGATATTTTGACTATAGCCAGTTTATGTATACTTAGAAGGCTAACCTCGGCTATATATAAATATCAACGTTAGTACAAACTATGTATCATGTATGTACAAACTACAAGTAGTAGGTGTAACTCTCTTACCAACAGCAATAATTATAATAAATGCGTATTGGCAAGTTTCGAAATTAATTTAGTTAGAAATTTAGAATCATTAGGGTATACCTAAGCTTCAATAACTATACCGCGTTTTATGTTAATTAGTTGCGTGGGTAATAACTAATAACTATTTCTTATTCGTAGTAAGTGTCATACTAAATATTTGCTGTTGTAGATGAGTATAATATACACATACATATATCATATTATGTTACATAGGTGTGATTTTAAGTCTGTATTATGAAACGCAAATATATGTACTTTGTTTGAATATGAAATTGTTAGGCTGGGTTCTTTGTAAAAGTTATAAGTCAATTTTCTTGTAGTTTATAGATCCGCAATTGTTTTGAACGAATGATTCGCCGAGTACGGTTATTTAGTATTTATACTCCCTTTTTTCTTCAACGATGCAGTTATATTTAAAATCTGATAGGTACTTGGAATTTTTAAATATACTTACTTAAATAGTACCTACCACATTTTAAAATTCTTAAGATTTTTTGTACCACTTAAGGAGTGTCGTGTGGAGATTATCTCCAGGAGATATATACAAGTATTTATATTTCTGTTTTTCAAATGAACTCCATTTTCTGTTGTAAATTTTTTGGATGACAATTTTGAAAATGTTCACTTATTTAAATCAACATTTTATACGAGCACTTTTTGATTGAAATTTATGTACGAAAGATGATAATTGATAGGTCCATGATTCTAGGCTTGGAAGATATTATGGGATCTAAAATGTAAGTAATTAATTTCAAAATTTATAATTTGCAAAATCAATCTTATATTTTTTAATACCCATTTTAAGAACTATTGTCCATATTCTTTAGTTTACAAATATTTAATAAATAAAATCTTAACTCAAAATGTTCAGTAAAATTATCTACTAAATAACTACAGTAAAAACGGGATCTCTAATTTGAAAAAAGAAGTAATTGCGTGTAGTCAAAAATATTAAAATACAAACAATAGTTTTCGTCAAAATCGATTTTGTTGTATGATTCAAAAATGAATGACTGTAGAAACTTTTTTCAGTTAATATTTATATTGATTTTTTCTAGCTGAGAATACATTTCAAAATATTTTTTTTCTTATTTATAGTTAGGTTTCAACTTATTTATGAAAACATTTTGTTTGTCAGTAAAGAAGCTTAACAATTTTAATACAATCGGTTTTTCTATAATTCGTCCTTACAGTAATTAAACATTTTTTTTTTTGTAAAATCGCTTAATTATAATTTTTACAAGATTTGTCAAAATCACGAATGTATCTAAAATACATTATATTAGTTAAGAAATCATAACATTTTAAACTTAAACACCTAAAGGTAAGTCCCTACCAAATAATGAATTTTGCGTTTTGCGATTCAATACGGTTTTGTCAAAACTATATAATTAAATAAGAGGTGCCCTCTAGTGTGCTTTTTGTATTTTATGTTTTCAAGATTTAACGATAAATCGCTTTTATCGCAAACTGAAACAAAATATTTTGTTTTTCTGTAATCAATCGCAGTTCTGAAATCTACCAATAAACATGTCAGCGTTTCGGAGAAGTTAGCTGTTGCTGTTCTTTTTAAAATTCCAATTTGGAACAAAAGCCATGTAAATAACAAAAAATAATTGGAACTAACACTTCAAAATGTGTACACCTCCAAATTACTAAAATCGTTTGATAATACATTTTTACTCAATATTTAAAATGTTGGAAAAATTTGAAATTGGTCATCAAAACGTGATGTGGCCTTTTACCAAGTAATCTTGTGTAACATTAATTTACACCAGACATTACCTAGGCATTAAAATTAAAAAATGTATTAATTTTTATTTTTTAACTAAAATATTATTCATTCTTTACATTTTTTTTCATGTTTTTGACGAATTTTGTAAGCATTCTTATACAAACGCAAATAAAAAAAGTTTGATGAACTACAACAACAATTTAAAATCGTTTTTCGTCAAATTCTGAATTTTCCTAATAATTTCTGTTTTACTATAATTTTAGATTTTACAATGATATGCGTCTTATCAGTGTTTCATCGCCTTTTCTGGTAGGAATGTAAATCTAGTTGGTACTTTGTTGAGGTATTAAGCAAACAATTCTTATTTGTTTTCAAATGCGTTGAGTAAAGTCTAAAAAATTAAGGAAATACGTGCAGGATTTTTACATAAATCCAGTTTTTAATAAAATCGATTAGGTTTTTTTTCTAAAACTAATAATCGTTAATACTTCAAAATTTTACCAAAATCTTATACGCAAATTTTCGACACAAGATAACCTTAAAAAAGTCTTGATTTTTTTGAGCTATTTATAGCCATGAAAAAAATTATAGATTTTTTTTAGTTCTTTTTCTAACATCGTTGATACATAATATTTTGCTAGTTCAAAAACCTAAAAATTAAGAAAGAAATTTATTAAGATTTCTCATAATTTGCCATAAGTGTGATTAAAAAGAAGTTATTATTATACTTATAATCCCACAATGAACAGACATTTTGTAGCTAAGTCATTGAGGACTTAGCATGATAAATTACACAATTTTGTGAATTTACACAAAGATTAAAGTTTTAAATGTATTCTTTAAACATATTTTTAATTTAACATTGAAGAAAAATCTAAAACGTTATAGTTTATATAGATATTTACTTAATGATATTGTTATTTATCATTTAGCATTTATAATGAAAACGCAGGAATGGCCCCATCAAAATCGTATATGTTAGGTTATCGCAAAATCATCAATCCCTCCCATCGCTAATCGCTTTTGATGGGGGCCTTACCTTCAAGCTTGAAAATGTTGTAATTACAAGGTTCCTTATAGGTTTTTTTATACTGGAAATTACAAAAAAAAATTTAGCATAAGTACCTATGTATTTTTTTATGGGTGATTGAAGTTTAAATTTGGTCCTCAGTGGATATTTACATGTAAAATAATGATTTGTTATTCCTTTGTTATTCAAAAAATATTATAACTAGTGATAACGGAACTTTTCAAGCTTAGTTAATCTATTTAGTATTTTTATTTCACAGTTGCTTCTTATGACCTAATAATTACCTAAAAAGCACCTGGCGTAGTGGCGTTAACTAAGTAGTGTCCTCTAAAGGATAATTTATATAATATGTACATCGGTTGCTCTAGCTGACTTGTACATTACATTACACCTGTTAACTGATGAATGATGATACTCAAGGTAATACACGTGTACTATGTACAAGTGTTCATTCTATGATATACTTAATGATATAACCCGTATCCTCATAATATTATTATTGATTAAAATGATTAGGTACCTAGGTATTATAAAATATGTCATTATAATTAGGTATTGCTACCTAGTGCCTACGGTTTTCTGAGTTTTGGTGTATTAAGACATATTTTGATTATTAAACATCTAGATCTAGTTAAAACTTCTGGTAATTTCGAAAGAAAACTTGGTATATACATAACTGGAAATATTATAAAACGCTCATCTTCTGCCTCGCCAGTCATCGGTATGATATATTTAAATGTAGAATATAGTTTTAAACACTTCATGTTTACAGTATACTTAACGATGAAACCTTGATGTATCCTAATTCCTAAGCTAACGAAAAATCAGTAAATAATGATACCTATTAAATGAACAAAATCAAAACAAATATAGATCTACGATTAATATTGTTATTATAATTTAGAGAAAATGAGATTTCTACTACTGGAGATGTCACGTGCAATTTTGGACTGGGAAATGTTAACAAAAATGATTCGTCAGCTAAAGTGGAAATAGCGTGCTTAATGAAGCACGATTTATGGGACAACTTCATATTTGGTCATGTTAATTATCAAAAATTTGACGACCATGTCCAGGAGTTAGTGAACGATATCATCCAGAAGAATGACCTAAAACCTGTAACATCATTGTCTGGACTTTACTGTGGAAACAACGTAAGTATAAATAAAGATAAAAACTACAAATTCATACATGATTAGTATACCTAAACTATTTGCTTCTTTTAACAGTAGTCATTCATTATCTTAAAAATATTTTTATTATTTATTATTGTTATCATTCATTTATCATTTCTACTTTTTTGAATGACATCATATTATCAAAGATGGGTAGTAACTAGTTAAAAAGTTAAGGTTAATTTTTTTAAACTTTTGAACTTAACTAGTCAGTTAAGATTTTAATCAAACTATGAACTTTACTAGTTTAATTGACAGTAGTTACTTTTATAATACAAACACTTTTGTTCTTTTTATTGATAAAATAATTTTGTACCAAGATATATTTTAGTAAGTAAGTAGGTAGGCATAATATTATAATATGGCCTTAACTTTGCTATTTGATGTATATATTCAAAAAAATTATTAAATTATTTATTAATATTTAAGTGTAAATAGTTAAAATATTTAATTATCATGTGAAATATGTATTTACAGTATACACTGTACTTTGAAATAAAAGTTAAATACAATTGTTTGTTATTCTTTAGAAAATCAGAAAAAATTCAGCTACTCTTTATGTGATTCATGCACTATTATACTAATTTAAAAAAGTAGACTAACTTTTTTAAACTGAGTTAACTGTGTATTTTTTTCTATATTAACTTTTAACTTTTAAATTAAATCAATGATTTGTTAACTTCTAACTTATCATTCTTGTGTTCTTTTAACTTAACTTAACTTGAATTAATTATTTTCATTTTGAGTATTTCGATGCAGATACCTTACTTATGCTTGTAACTTGTAAAATGATGTAACCTATTTGTAACTACTCGTTTGAAATTTGGTATTTATGTATTGAAATGCTCTGAAATATATTATGCTTCGGAATATGAAATTAAAAATGTGTGTTGTTATTAAGAGAATTAAAAACTTAAAATTTATAATGATGAAGTGGTAAAAAATATTGTTTTTTATATAATCAAGTTGTATGTAAAAACTACTTTCATACATTTTATTTAAGATAAAATTAGTGTTTTGAGTAAGAATCAACTTGTGTGCATGTAAATATTATTTAAAAAAACTGACGTACAGCAGTGCTCGAATGGTAAAAATAATATAAGAAATATAGTATTCCCTTTGTTCGATAAAAATATGGACATGTTTGTGTGTTATTTATTATATTGTGTACTGAAGTGTTGCAATATAATATTATTTATGACAATAATGACAATGTGTTGAATGAAATACAATAAACAATTGTTGATTTATATTATTTGATATTTCAGACAGAAATAACGATTTCTGGCAGTTTGCGGTTAATAAAAAAAGAATTATTTCTTGATTCCTTGCATGGTTTTATAAAACTCGATTTGTCCGAAGCCGAACAACCTATAAAGTCATTGTTTGTGAATCAGATTTTAGTTGTTACCGGGTCCAATCCGGATACTAAAGTTTTCAAAGTCAAACAATTTTATGCTGACGCTTCACTGCCGCTGTCAAATAAATTACCGAGCTTTTCAATAGGTTATTGTTACTGATATCTATTTTCTGGCAATATTATTATAATTTGCATTAGTGTCTTAAATCATACGAAGATATTTTGTAATGTAAAATACTTTTTTCAGGTAACTTAAACTTAATGGTTGCCGCGGGACCGTTTTTTAGCGAGTTGTCTCCACATGGAAAGTTATTGAAATCTCTGGTACAAAAAACAATCGAGTTGGAAGCACAGGTGCTGATATTGTTTGGTCCAATTTTTGATGCAGATTTCGGTACGCAGTTGAACAAAAGAACATCGGAAGATGTTCAAAAATGCTATGACGAAGTGTTAGAAGCTACACTGAAACCGTTGTTTAGGTTTGTAACTAGTTACACGTGTGAATTTCAACGTATACAGACAATTAATTAATTTGTGTTTTTATCTAATTCTAGCAACCCGGCAACTCAAAACATAAAATTGTTGGTATTTAGTTCTTGGAAAGATTCCGAAAATTATGCTTTCTACCCAACTCCTCCAAATTCTGAGTCGAGCTTGCCAACTTTGTATCCCAACAACGCTTACATGGTGTCTGATCCAAGTGTGTTTTCTGTCAATGACATAATAATTGCTGGTAACGCGAGTGATTCTCTTATGGGTCTACACGTTTCAGCAATTAATCAAACTCGGTGAGTTTCAGAAGCATTTATGTTATCAGCAATTTGCATACATGCGTCCCTAAAACAAAGTTGGAAGTATAACATTCAATTTTTGTATAAAAACCTTTTAAACTAGAAAAAAATCTAACACAACTAATTCCAAAAATAAATCTTTATTCTACCTACCAAAATTGTCTAACAATTATTGTATGCAATCTTCACTCTCTAACATATATTAATTTCTATAGGAAACGTAATAATTAATAAACAACATGGGACTAATTTACACTTCATTTTCTGGCTTATCAACAATATGTCTCCAGTAATAACAATTTTCCATTTACTTTTTTTATAGTTAGGTAATTGAACCCTTTCTGTTATCATTTTAAGGTATTCTATTAACTATAAATGAAGTTATAACTTTATACATATAAACCTAACATAAAGGGAAGATAACTGTATATTTTGTGGATGGGATTTATTTCTGTATTTATGATTATTATTATAAATTAAAGATGATTTTGTTAAATGTTTAAGAGTTTGAAATATATTGTTCCAACACTGATAAGTTCATCTTAGTGCAACTTTGTGTGTTCTAATGGTTATCTATTGTTCTTTTTTTATAGAGAAGAAATGTTTACTAAACTAGCCAAACAAATTATATGGCAACGATGTTTGCACCCTTCGTATGTTGCTAACCCTAACGTCCCCGTGGACCACCTACTGTGGTTAGAACATAGTACATTTCAGCAAAATACTCCACACATTATACTGACATCTTCGCAACTCCGTACATTTATAAGAGTAATATTTTATGTTAAATATGTATTAATTTTTTATTCTTGTACTTATAAAACTAAAAGTTATAGAACTAATTGATATAAATTGTTGATTAAGTCATTATTTTATTTCAGGTGATTGAGGGTTGTATGGTTATCAACGTTGGACAGTTAGTCAAACATAACTCCCAAAAACAAGCAGTAGCAGGAACGTATGGTCAAATTCAAATAGCACCTCCTAAAAATGGTAGTTGGTCAACTCAGACAAATATTTCAGCTGAAATCGTTCACATTTAATATCTAAGCAACATATTATTATTTTTTTGTAAACTAATTTCTATTTTTTATCAACAACCATGTTAAATAAAATATGCTAAAAGTAGCTAAAGGCATTTTTTAAAGTGTAAAAGTTAATGAATTTCTGTCTGGATTAAAATTTTTATTTATTGAAGTGTTTTATACTGTTTATTTATATTTAGGAAAAAATAATTTAAAAGCTAACCTAATGGTTTGTTGGACTTTTATTTAGGGTCATATTTTTAATTTTATAAATTGATATAAAAAAAAATTATGTACCTGTATTTAATTAGGGAACAGATAATATAACTCGGAGAAATAAAACATGTATATTGTTTAAGAATTTAAAAAGGGTACATAATTGTGCAATAAATACCAAACATTTGTTTGAATATTTTTTAGTATGACAAAATGTTTATGTGGTACTGTTGTAACAATCAGACTACGTCCGTTTGATGGTGTTGAAAATAAATGAACAAGAGTTTGACTTTTCTTTATAATTTGAATACTTTTTATTTAATTAATACAAAACACAATAAAATTACTAAGTCCAAAGTGACTATATTAAATAATGAAGACTAGCGAGATGTGACTTTAATATCCTAGCTCCTAGCTTGTCGTTGGTGTTGATCCGTCTAGTTCGTCTAGCTCGGTGTTGCTGGTCCGTCTAGCTCGGTGGTGTTAGTCCGGCTAGCTCGGTGTTGTTGGTCCGTCTACCGAAGCCTATTCGTGAGACGTTTTTATAATGGCTATACTTGGATCATATCCCTGCCTATTATCCCACTACTTTACCATATAAGGTCATACCGTGGTCAGCCACGCGCTGCACACGCCGGATGTCCCTTGCTTATCTGGTCGTTGTCATCTCTACAGAGGCAACACACACTTTTAGTGTGAACTATTTTAATGATATTCATATAAGTAGTTATATATCTATGAACATATACGTTTCGAGGTCACGCGCAATAGATGCGTCGTAGGCCTCCTTCAGCATATCGTGTTTCTTCTGTATATTTAGAACTACTGGAGGGATTTACTGGAATGATTATTTATAATATGTAAAACATAGTCACAGCTCGCTACACTGTCATGTAATCAATTATTCACTAAAAACGGTCATTTTGCATTAAGGTTCTTGCATTTAAAACTCATTCACCCCCTATTGCTACTCTAAAATGATAAATAATTTTTCTTATTAAACTTATGAATTTTTATTCTCTGTTGTACCTATATGATGTGCCACTTCTTACCAATCTTCCATAAATGTATCATCTAATAGACTATTTTGTGTATAATTTGAAATAATTAATAATTATAATAATTGATAAGAATAATTCATGTTTGTAACATTAATAGGTAAAAATTAGCTTCTGTGGTAAATCTGTGTATATAAAAATGGAGCAAAAATGTATAACAATTCATCAATTGAGACCGGCTGGGTCGATTTGGCTCAATTTTTTGTTTAATTGTTTGTAATTGCCAGGAGAAGTTTTTACGAAAAAAAATTTTGGAAAAACCCTTTTTTTACATTTTTTTTTGATGATTTATTTTTTTGAGTTCCGGAATGTTTTTTTCGAATTGGAAGAGCTACAGCAAACTTAAGCTTATAAAATTGTCCATATGGCATAATATATATCGTTAACATGGGGCCCTCGGCAAACACCAATAAAATGGATCAACATGGAGAAATATGTTATGTATTGAAGGTTAGGTATTAATATTATGTTTTTCTATATTATAAAGTAAAGTTTAAATTTTGTAAAGTGATAATTTTCCATTTTTCGTTGTTACCAGAAAAACTGCGCAAGTACAATTTTAGTTTATTTTATTTTACTAATCTAACAAGACACTATCCTGGATGGTTTAGATTTACAATTGGACCCGGTAGGTCCGACCCGGGGAGTTGCTCAAACAGAGATTTTAAGATTTACGAAGAAAATATTTGTTTGTATACGGTTGCTGTTGGTTATAGAAGAAATATAAATATATTTAGTAGAAATGGTTATTTTTTTTGGCTTATTATTTGCCTGCAGTGGTTCATTGGGCAGATCAGGTATATGCGTGCATACAATTGAATTTTCGCACATTGCCTACCAAGGTGGCTGAGTTGCACTTATAGCCTCTAATCACCGTGTCCGCAATCAAAATAAATATAAAATGTTATTTCAATAATACACAGCAGGTAAGCATAATATACTGCTCGCATTTCACCACTGAGTCTCATATAGAGTTGGCATTTTTAACGGGCAACAAAGTGCCCGGGATCAGCTAGTATGTTATAATTGTATTATTCTTTTACTAATTTACCAAATTGTGTAATCTATATTAATTTTTATAAATTGTTTACAAATTGAATTAATTAATTTTGCTCATTCATCATGCACAATAAACTTTGTTCTTTTATAAGTAAAATTTAGTTTTTTTGCATATCAATTTTACTGAATAAACTCAACAGTAGATACGAAGACTTATAGTTTGCATGTTTTTGTTAGTTATTTAGTTTGAATGATTGCAAGCTATTACAGCCATTGTCCATTTGTCTAAAAATGAAATAATTGATAAGTACCAATGTGAATCATAAGTTGTACCAAACTGCTTGATTTGTGTTAAATAGTTCAAAAGGTAGTTAAATTGTACTATTTTTGATCACAGAATTGGATTATCCTTGTCGTATCAAATGCCCTAATTTTGTGTATGAATTAATTTGTGCCCTGATCGTCAATAATATTCTCTGATTTTTGTTATTTTTTGTCGTACTTACCCTGTTTCTTCTATCTTCAGTGATTTAACCAGAAAAATAAAAGTAGGAGGGACAATTTGATATAAAAAAAATTAATGACCCTAACAATCATTGAAATCAAGTTATTCCTCTTATCTTCTCCATTCTTACTCATAACTTTTTAGCATAACTAATATTATAATCAAAATACTACATTGTGTACAATAAATAAAATCATGTGTGGCATACAAAAAATAATGTGTGTGTACACATGACACAAGTAAATATTTAACTTTGATTGAAATCAAAATAATTAAATCGAACCTAACTGGTTGGTTGTCGACTATTGAATAATGCTAACATTCAATAGTAGAACAATAATAATTTTGAAAAACAATACTTAGATATTCAAGAAACAAAATTTATTTTAATTTTTTACTCACACAGATTACTCTTATTCCTACAACTGTCTCCAAGATTACTGGAACTTTGTCATTAAATCTAATCCCTGATGTATAAATGGTTCAAAAAAGTTCAAACAATTTGGGAGGAGGAATATGTTGAATCACATAGTGTTGTTTTGCAATATTCTATATATTTTTTACTCCAATGATACCAACCAATTTGCCATTCCAGTTCAAATGGCTCCAATTTCCAGTGTAATTAAGCTTTGCAATGACTATTAATAAGGCACAAGGTCAAACATTAAACGTTGCAGGTTTAGACTTAACCGTCCAGTGTTTTTCCCATGGTCAATTGTACATAGCTCTGTCACGTGTCACATGCAAACAAAATCTATTTTTGTTGGCTGTAGAAGCTAGACACTTAAAGTGATGTATCCAGAAATATTAAATGCTTAAGACGCAAAAAAAAAAAAATTATACAAATATATTCCACACTTATACATAAATTACACTAAAAAATTAATCAAATTAAATATATGATATAATTCATAAACAAAATCTATTTGTGCTGCCCCCAGAAGGCGAGACACTTAACGTGGTGTATCTAGAAATATTTAGTGCTTAAGAAAAATTGATATAATTGACAAAAAAATAAAAATCATACATCACAACGAAACAAATATATTCCACACTTATATATAAAATTATACTAAACAAATTAATTAAATTAAGTAGGTATCTGATATAATTCATATCAAACTTTTCACATATTCCTAAACATAATAAATGTACTGAAATCTAGCAATAGCAAGGCATTGCCAGGTCAGTTAGTATCATATATAATCAATTTATTGTATTTATATAATGTAACTAGTTGACCCGGCAATGCTTTGCTATTTCAAAATTTCTCAAATATTAATTTAATATTTATTTTCTGAATGTTAAATAATTATTTTTATTTTAGACCACTTTTAGTCACGTCTTCATGGTAATGTAGCCATATAAATTTGGAGTTGGCACTGTGTATTCTTTATAATGTTGAAAAAAATTTATGAATTACATCTCTAACGATATGGAAAAAGACTGCCGGCAACGTGGTAAACCTGACCCTGTACTTTAACAGTAGCTTTACTTTTGTCTAGGCATTTTCGAAAATGAGAGTAGTATGTTGGTAATAACCTTCAATCAAATGTATAATCAATTACGCCTTCAAATAATTAAACCAACCAACAATCGGCAATTAATAAATAACAATCAAAATCGTCACCAGACAACGCGAGAGCACAATACCTGCCTCACAAAATGTATACATAGGTATACAATTTACAAATTTATTTTAACTAACAATAATTACTTATTAACTTTATCGGACTGAATTTATGCCTTAAACCTTCTCTGTGATGTCCTCTTTAATTTAAAAAAAACTGCACGAAAATTGAATAAGTAGTTTGGAAGTTTATCCCAAACAACAAAAGAAAGCGATTTCATTTTATATAGTAGTATAGATAAAGATATAGATATAGATATATATATATTTTGAATTTGATAGTAAGGTGGATAGAAATAAATTGACCGCAAAAAGCACAAAAACTTACCTAGGTAATACATTAACATTTTACACAATAGTTATCAACAATTTATTATGCTTTGGTTTGGTTTTCATTTATACAGTCTAAATGTTCAGAAACCAGAAGAAACAATAGACAAATTTACTTATTAATGTAATGCAATGAGGTAATACTATTTGATAGGGTTACTTTTCTTGTAATAGCAAGAAGGTTAGGTAAGGTTAGGTTTTTCTGGTAAAAAAAAGTAACTGTCACCGATCAACTGCAGTGTAGGAATTAGGAAATCTATTAAAGTATTGACATATTGTCTATTTTAGTTATAATACAGCTTGAACAATAAGCAATTATTTTTTTACATTTTAAATGACTTTTTTTCTCACCAACATTATCAGGTGATCACAATTTCTTAGCTGTTGGGCATCATCCATTGTTATTGTGATAACTGATAAGTATAATTTTTTGTTACCTCAAAATTTGGTGTAACGTTTACAATATCATCATTTTTTTAAACAAATTGTCTGTATAATTAATTTGAAAACAATAAATAATCGGCAAGTATTTTATTCAAAAATTTGTTTTTAAAAAAAATACATAAAATAAATAATGCGATATAATATTGAAAAGAAAAACTAAAATATTGTTAATAGATGTTTACATATTTTGTTAACAATGATATATATCTTGGAATTTCGTTATATCTGTCAATAATTTTTGTTCTGGCAAGGAAAAATATTTATATTGGTTTTTAATAATTACATACTTCAATACATAAGTTGTTTATAAACGGAAATTACAAAAACAATCAATACATACAAAAAAAAAAGAACCTATTAATAAATAATTAAATAATAGTTAGAACATAGTTGGACAAATTTCGGTGTATAATTATGTAAAAAATAAAATTGTCTAAATAAATATTGCTATTATTATACAAAGGTTAGGTTATGACACCATATGATCAATGATGGTTGGATTCAACCAAGTATCTGATATAGGAATTCCGTTGTATTTATAATTTTTAAAACCAGTTATATGATTTTTTCCTAAATACCAATCAACGACACTGTCGGTGAATGTACTATTAAATGTTTGCAATGTTTGTACACTTTGCTCATTGTCAAAGTCAACAAATACTTCAAAATTTAAACAATCTTTGGTGCAACATGTTTCATATTTCTTCGCATTGATCTCGTCGTGCGGTTGGTCAAATCTCAAAACCACTTGTTTACCTCGGAAACAACGAAACTGCTCCTTAGGAACACACCAATTAGTAGCCATTTTTCCACCCTTCTTTACTTTGAACATCACATACAAGTTTGTTTCAACCATAATATTTGATGTTAATATATCATTGAACTTGTCATTATTCAGTATATTCCTTAAAAATAAAAAAATATTAAACACATTTAGAAGATATATAATATGCACATCCATAGGAAATATACAATTTTTAAATTAAAATAAGATATTTAGGAAACAGCTAAAACAATTTTATGGAGATATTAGAGAATTGATGGTCATTGCCCAATTATTATTCATATATTATCACTATTCAATATAAGTATTAAGCCCAGATTAAGATCTCTAGAGCAAGGATCCGCAACCTTTTTACATATGCAGGCAATATTTTAATAAAATTTGCATTGAGAGTTGCATACAAAATTAAAATTTTAACATACAGTATACTGATATATTTACGGATAGCAACAATCATATTTGAGTTTAACATTACAAAGTTGTCCTCATAAACTAATTTTGAATTTACATTAGTAGAGAAAATTTAAAAATGTAAAAATAACTATTAATTAATTCTTGAGTGTAAAAGTATACAAATATTTAGTTGTTACCATTAAATATATTTGGAGGGCTGCAAGTTGCAGATGCCTGCACTAGAGTAAAGTGATATTTTATGAAAAAAACAAGACAGACAATTTTAGATCAACATTAAAAAAATAACCATAATTCTTTAATAATGTAGGTATAAATAAGGTATGTGGAAATGAGGCCATGCAGGTTCAAGAGCCATATCTGAAAATTTTGTGCTCATGGTCATCGGGATTTTTCTTTAAATTAACAATAAAACACAATGATAAAAATAATAATATAATAATAATATATTGTAATATCACAATAGGAAATTTCTGATTCCACCAAAATGATAATGATAAAAAAAACTGATACAAAAAAAAAATTCAAAAATATTATTTTTGCTTAACTGCATTGTTAGAATATTTCATATTTTCATCCAACTTCTTAAGTCTCTAGGAAAACCAATGTTTTAAATAAACCAATTTTAGTTTTTATAAAAAATTTAAAGTAAAACAAAAATTGACAAAAAGTTTTCTTTATAAGCATTTAATGTTTTTTTATTATTGTAAAATTTGTTATTGAACATATTATATTATTGAAAAAATCTTGTAGTTATGGTACATACTTGGAATTTAATGTTGAAAAAATATAAATTTTATAAACAAATGTATTATTATTGTTTTTTTTTTCAGATCTTAATTGTACCAATAATAATAATCTAGATACATTTGTTGCGGGCCTTGACGCTCTAGGCACCCTATTCGCTATAATTAATATAGAATATATTGACCTTAACGTTATTACGGTCTTGAACTCCGTATATGTAATTAAAATATTATAATGATTAAATATTAATTAAATATTATAATGATGAATATGTACTATCTGCACCTATCCATGTAATAAAACACTGGACAGGTACATGACTAGAAATCGTGGACACGATTCGCAATTCTAAGAATCGCTAATCGCTAATCTAAGAATTGGCAACAACAACCGAAAACACGAACACATACAAACTGCACGTGCCGCTACATCAAAGGAGCCGCCACCACTTATAAGGGAGCCCGTGGGACAGCCTGGGCAGATGTATCATAGCCACGGAGACCTGAGCAACTTCTCGTCACACGCGCACACGCTATTGTACTATTACTATATTTTCTGCTGAATAAACATAATTCTATAGTTCAATTTGGTACTTGTTGATTTGTCTCTAAAGCTTACGGCTTTTGGAGCCTTTGAAATTACGCACACAACACATTTAAATAACTTTCTACCAGATTTGAGATAAGAAAATAAAATTATAATTTCTTCAAAATCTGCTATATCTAATTATTATTTTTGATTCAAATTTCAATGATGTACTAGATTTTATAAGCCCGTGGCCAGACGTTAGATAAATAAACATACATATAGATTTTTTTTAATAAATAATTAGTATCAAGTATCATTAAGTATATATTGAATAGGTATTGTATTTATTGTACATACAATATATACTCAATACTATTACTAATACTTTATACTATAATTCCTTTATCAAAAAACGCATGATGTACAAAATATCACCATATGCTTACACGTGCTTGTTTAAACATTTTTTTACAGATTCTACCTATTAAAAAGAAAGTTAAAATATATGCATATATCTGTACATAATACACATATAAGTAGATAACCTGACTGACTAATCAACATACAGTCTAAACTATGATAGCTAGAGACTTGAAATTTGTATGGTACAACTGGTTATGACAACATTGGACGTAACAACAATATCGGCTAATACGCCTTAAAAATCTGGCCGCAACACACATTTTAATTGTATATTATTATTTTCATAAATTATCGTCAAATATTATCAGTGTAATTACCTACATAGATAGGGTACTTTCACACAGTTATTATGTATTATACAAGGTGCTTTTATGTGTTTGTAAAATAGCATCTAAGGTATCAACAAATATAATACACATACAGGATCTGATTAAGGAGTTGGACGCCTGTAGGTTAGGGTTGATTTGGCGCCCCAAATTTAACATTGGCCGATTGGAGCCCTTGTAGCCTACTCAGCCTATTGATTAATCAGGCTCCTGTACACATAGTACATATTATGAGATATTACCTACATTTTCATATTTTAGTCATGTTAGTGCAGTTGAACTTGTTCATTAAAACATTGAAATGAATAAACAAAACAAGATTATTGAACCGTAGACAAATTGTATAAATCAGTAAGTAGAGAATATTGTAAATTTTTCATTATTAAATAATATTGACAAATTTGACAAATAAATTCATTAAAACTCACTACACAAAATATGCTTTAAATGATAAATCAAAATAGCTAAAAATCACTAACTTTTTAAAATAATTGAGTAACTTTTAAATTTTGTTATTGATCACCACATTAATTGTATTTGAAAAAATTATTCATGTACATAATATGTATTTTAAATTCTAATTCTAAGTTGTAATAAAATAATATGTATGCATATGGCTGTTATTTAACATGTATGAATTATAAATATGTTAATAATATGTATGTATTTGAAAAATTTAATTAAAATTATAATAATATCGATGGCTAAGAGGCCAAAAGTTGTATGTCCATTTTTTCTCAAAATCGTTTTATTAGTCCATTGGGTTTATCTGGGTCGTCTTTATGATTTGGTAAAACATTATAAGTCAATATCATAAGTAAAACAGGTTTTATTTATACTTTAATTTTTGTGTTTTTAGTGCAAGATAGGTTTTTTTAGTGCACACATATAACAAGTCCTAATTTAATGAGACATACAATAAATATTTTAACATGATCTAAATATTAAGCGGACAAATATCACATGTCCGGACTTGTTACTTTTGTCAAAAATAATTCATTCAATTTTGGACGTGTAATGTCTTAGATAATATCGAATTTGTTTATCTATTTATAAAAAATGAATATGTCCGGACGTATTATTTTGTCGAAAAACTATTTTTAATCTATATCGTTTTAATCACTGATGATACGTCAATACGTCGATCCGTCGACACTGTCTTCATAATAATATTAGTATCGATAAGATTTTAATAATTATAATTTATAATCATTTGTATGACAATCGTGACATAATAATATTGACGTGTAGTTGCGTGTACAGTCTTGTGACTTGTGTGACTGAGTTTCCTATTTTATTTTAATTGATTAATAGTCAAACAATAAATTAGTTAAAAATTTAAATAATAACAATATTGTAATTATTATCATGAATTCCGGGCATTCTAGCAGTAGAGCTAAAAGGATGTTTAAAAGTAAAGTATACTTTTTATTATTATTTTTTATTTTTATAATATGCCAACAGTATTTTGATTTTGATTTTATGAGTAAATTATACTTTTTCTTTACCTAATTTTTGTATTTGTTATTATTACACTTGTATCTATTGAAGAATTGATAAAATAGAATAATATTCTTTTTAGGATTTGTCAATAAATTATTATGAATACAAATTATAACTATGGTAATGTATAATTATGTACGACATATATTTATATTTATTACTCTAAAGTCTAAATAATATGATATCATCAATTAGCCTAAAATATCATTAAGGGCGGGTTTTATTTGACTAAAAATTTTATGAAAAATGCTACTTTATTATTTTTCAATAAAAAATTCAATATTTTTTTTATTTTTAAATTTTTTACTGCAATTATATAAACATATTGAATTTTGTATATCAAAAAATTAATCTTAAGTACATAATATTATGATTAACTATTTATATAATTAATTAATTATAGTTTATATTAAATTAACAACTTTTAATAATAATAATAATATGTCCATCAAAACCTTATATGTCCACGGTAAAATATATTATAATTGCCATTCATAACAAGTCCCATTTAAATTTGAAAGAAACATTATAATTACGTCTGAAAAAAATGTTAAGACCTAAAAGTAATAATTTATGTTTTCTACAGAATATTTTACAAATAAATCAATTGCAATACCGAAAAACAAAAATCTACAGCAAAAATTATTTGGTGTACAATAATTTAAAATCTTAAAACTGCTCTCCTGTAAAATTTAGTGTTTGGGACATACAACTTTTGGCCTCTTAGCCATCGATATACTTGTGTGGTTTAAAAATGCATTGTACGAATAAAATACGAGAGTATAATTTATTACATAATAAAAAAAAATATCAAATTTGGTAATAATGACATATTTTATAGTACTTTGATCGTCGTTGTAGATGATACTGACTGTATTTTGTAGTATACAATAATGTAAGATGTATTATGTATACCTATATATTATATCATTTATACATTGCATGGTTGCCATTAAGCCTTTACTTAAGTAAATAAAAAAAAAATTAAATAGATAAATAAATAATTGCAGGTAATAATAGAATGACTCACATTCATATGTATGTTATTTGTATACTATCACTGTTTATAAATACTTAAAAATATGTTTCAATAAATACATTATCAATAAAATAAAGAAATTGCAAAAAGTGGTGTTTTTAAATCTTAAAATCAAATACTTATAAGAATAATTATAACCAAGGTTCGGGACTTATAGCAACTGCATACATTTTATTTATTGTAAAATGTAGCAGAGTGCAAAATAAATTAATTTCTCAATGCCGTGATACCAAATCTAAAAATTGAATGTGCATATTTTTGCATATTTCATAAATTTTGCCGGAAACTGCTTATTTTTATTTTATTGTGCTTAATTTGTATATTTTAGAAAATTTTTCGAAATTTCAACTTCACAAATTTCACCCGATCTAAAAAAGAAAATAGTAATGCAACTTACTCGCAGTCTTATGTACCTATTTGCTATATACAACTCACAACTCCTTATAATTTTCGTGGTTTGAAAATATTATGAAGGCCTGATTGCCTGTATCGTTACATATCATATAATATGTTGCGATACGAATGATACAATAATTTTAATATATAGCAGTTATTAAATGTTTTTTGAAACTAAAAGTATTCCCGGTAAATGTAAAATCATTTATTTATTGATTTAAATGAAAAATTTAATTTTTAATTTTTCCCATCTATATATAGTTGACAAATAAAATTCAAAAAACTCGGAAATTTAAGAAACAAGTTAACAATCAGTTATTTTTAAAAAAATTTTATATTAAGTACATTAATTGTAATTAATAATTATTAATAAAATAATAAATAATAATAAGTATATTAAATGCATATTTTTAATTTTTTTATGCATATTTTAGGGTTTTTAAGTGCATATTTTAGCGCTTATTATTGTGTTTTTAAGTGCTATAAGTCCCGAACTCTGGTTATAACAGTAGTTTCTTTTATAATTTGCTGCATCATCTTAATTCTAAACATAGTTTGACGCATAAAGTCAACACCTATCTGAAAGATATTAGATTAACGTTAGCTTTTTAGTATTTGTTGAATTGTTATATAGTGTTTTTGTGCTTACATCAAAAATATGCCCAGAATTAAGCAGTGGTGAATCATAAAATGTATTGATATTTTTCCATTATCCTAACTACATAGTCCCTATTACTTTATCCCGACTACTAAACACGAACTAAGTGCCAGAGTATGGTAATATATCTAGTAATAATAAATAGGTAAATCCTAATACATAATATATCTAAAATATCTAAAATATCTAAAATAGCATGTTCATGCCTACATTCAATACAATAACAACTAGTTGTCACTCATCATCTTAGGGGAAATAATAGTATTTATAGTACCTATAAATATTCCAACAGACAGTTCTCAAAAATACAGTAACAACATTGGTGGGTGGTATTGGTACATATTATTTTCATACAGATAATGGTTAACATTTCTTCAAGTTTATCTTAAAATATAATATTACTAAGTATATTATAAAAAGTATAAATTACCACTTAATATAATTTAAGCTGACTACTCTAAGAGACAATATATACATGGAACCACTTTATACCCCCTCTCTCATCTAGGACTGAATAATATAAAATAATTTACTACATCAGGAATGTTAAGCCTACTTTTAAATATGAATCATAACCTAACACAATTTTTTCACATATATAATTTTGAAGTCTTATTTTTAAGCCTTATCATTGCATAAAAAATAATTTTTACATGTAGGGTTTCAATCTTCGTATTGTTAATTGTTAATATAATTAAATATAATTTGAGAGTCAAATTTGATGAGGCTTTTAATATTGGTACCATTTGTTCAGTTTTATTTTATTGTTTCCACTTATAACATTAAGATATTATTAACTATAAGTATAATAAGTACTCACCTAAATACATTATCTATGTGCTGCCTAGAAGAATGTTGTTTTTCAGAATGTGAATAACTTAATTCTGGTACATTTATATTGAATACAGTCAAAGGATTAAGTACACTTGAACCAATTAATATAACGACTGATTCTATATGGTTTTCCACACGATTAAGAAATTCATTTTCAATGCACTGAAAAAAAAAATATATATAAATAATAGTAGGTATATTAAATAAATTCAATAATTTTAAGTAATTAAAGCAATAGGAATCAAATCAACCAAGTGTAGATTGTAGGTACATCAGTATGTATATATTATACACAGTTCCAAAAAGATTTTGTCTTTTAATTTATTAAAATATAGTAGGTAGGTATAAATGATTACCTTAAAAACTGTCTCAAGACTTATTATAGCATCTGAAACTTTCTTATAATATTTCTCTGACTCCAGTCTGTATTTTTTTTTCAAATTACAGCGATTACTTTCCTGCTTCAGGAAAAAAAAATAACTTAATATTATTTAAGACCTTGAATTGGATCTGACATTATAATAATCTAATAATAGTGTTATGAGCAACTCAAAACAGAATTGTCTTCAGAACTTACCTCTAAGTTCAGTTCTTTGTATTTTTGTACATATAACTTCAAACGGTCGTACGGATAAGGAATGAGTTGCTTTTCATAGACCAAATATTTTATAAGCGTTGTGATTAAGCTGGAAAACGATTGAGGTGTCATGATGTCGGACAAGTGGACGCATACATCACAAGTTGCCATGGTAGTACTAATCCCGCGAAATCCTGTGAAACACAATGTCCGTAAAATATGTATCGCCTAATCGAAACTCGATCGGTCTGACCACAATCTTACTGACTAGAATCAAAAATCTCCAAACCGTATTGAAACTGTATCGCAACTGTTCGCACAACGATAAAACGAAAAACGATTTCGACTAAAACCGAAACGCATCTAGGAAGTTCACGATGATAATGCGGTTGAATACCAATGGCGTAACTACTTAAAACATGTGGCAATTACTTCAGTTACTAGGTCAAACAATATAATATTGCTTCAATAATTAAGTGGCATCTTGTGAATTACATTCAAAATTTACACTTATCAGAAAAACGTAACGTTCAAGTTCGTAATCGCAGTGATAATAATCATGTTATTTTATCAGCGTCAGCAGTCTAACGTGTCCATAGACCTTGTAAGGTCCATAAACGTGTCACGTCCGCGAACAAGGCAGCCATTTTTCTTCCACGAAACGTTGCGGTCGTCATTATCGGTTCGTGCTCCCGCCGTTTGGGCGGCAAGCTGACATTATTCGAAATTTAGGCGGGTTTTTCGATAACGTTTAAAACTGTCGAACCTCTTCAACAGCAAGACTGCGATGAAACAAATTAGACAAATAACTCAACTAAAGCGGCCTTAGTTATGCCATTATGCTTGTTGAACGATAAGTAAACATACAATTATTTGTACAACAATTTGTTGTTTTGTATTTGTACTTAAAAAAAATGCTCACTCTTATTTATTAAAACGTAAAAAGTAGTAAAAAGAAGTTTATAAGACCAACTGTAAAAATGTATATAATATTTTCAGAACAGAATCTAACTTATTTTAATATATTTAAAAGTTTAAAATTTATTTAATATTAAACAAAACCTGAGATCTGAGTGGACGAGTTATTTTATTTGATGAATTACATACTGTTTTAAATATTTTTCTACTTATTTTAGTACGTGGTACATGGTTATTGTGTATAAATAAATTATTGTACTAAATATTATACTTGAAGTTAATACAAAAATAATAATAATCACAGAAATAAATGAATTCTTACATATAGGTACGACAAAATGCGCAGTACTTAATTAATGACGAACAGAAAATTATTTTTTTTACAAGTACCCAGGCATGCAGCACGCCAGCACACTGCAAAATGCACTCACATACCTTGCGCTGAAAAATCTCAATTAACACAACACATGTACCACCTATATTACTTTTTACTATATTCGGTACTAGCTGCCCGACCTTCCACCGGAAGAAGTTATTTTTTTATAATTTAATTTAAAAACATAAGACTATTTTTTGGCTATACAAATAATACAACGATTATAAAATAAAAAAAATAAAAAAATAAAACATCGTTATCGGTGAATATCTGAAAATAATTGGTAATTAGTTAATTATTATTATTATTATAATGAGGGTTCAAAACCGGTTTCCTTCTTCTCCAAAATCAAGTTAGATTCTTATATATATAGATGATATAAAGATAGGCAAAGTAAAACAAAACGATTCCTATTAAAATGTTCGAACAATTTAAAGACAAGATTTTTATCTGAATCTGAATTAGAAGTAACTTGAACAGATATATATATATTGATTATTCACGAAACTATTTTCTTATTTTGCTGTAATTCGAAAACGAATAATGGTACTTACAAATTTGATATTTACACTAAATGTTTATTTTATCAAAACATTTTGACACGTCTTCAGTTGTGTATAGACATTTGAAATTTTACGTTTTTATTCTTATTTTATTCTTATTTTATTCTTATTTTATTCTTACATTATCAGGGCACTGGAAACGTCTATAAAACAACTGAAGAATCCGTCCACGCGAATGTATCCTCAATTGTGAGATGCGTGCGTGTAACAACGAGTGCACGCGATTCATCCACCTCAACAGTAACACGGCCGCATTTAGCTCCAGTCTCGGCACGGACAACGGTTTAAGTAGAGCTAATTTTGTTTTCGACCCGACCAAAATGACTGATGAAGCACGGGGGGCGTAATGGATTCGCAGAAATACGAGAGGCGCATAACCGTGTTGCGACGCATCGCAGAATCAGTATAACGAGCATTGAGCACCGAACTCTGTACATCGGTTTGTTAACATCATTAAGCTGGAGATGTTTTGTCATATAAGCAAATCTTTCGACCACTACTCTTGTATTCAGTTTCCTGTGAGGGGAAACTGTGTGCTAAAACCTACAAACACAAAATACAAGTAATTCAATCCAAAGTTCTGAGGACGATATCCAATGCTCCATGATTTGTTAGCAATGAGGCACATAACAAAGGCCTAAAATTAGCCACAATAACAGAGTACATAAAAAAATTAACAACAAACATCTTCAACCACATCAATTTACTCGCAGTGCGAAATTTTACTATCCTTCTTCTATACGCCGATTCAAGCGTGGACTCCCCACTCCCACACGACCTTTTATTATAATTTAATTATCTTAATAATTGTAATTACATTTAAACATATTAATATTATTTTATTACTAACGTTATAGTTAAAATACCTTCCATTGTCAAACATTATAATAATATCATCCTTACTGACTTATGATAATATTATTATTATTGTTATCTTTTTTCCTAATGTTAAAAATATGTAACTATGTTAGCAATACGTTTAGTTGACTTAATGTCAGGGAAACTTCATACAATTATAAAAAACAAAAAATGAATAATACTAAGTACGTTTTATTATTTATAAGAAATTGTCACTTGACTCAATCCTGACTACCGTTCCTTATACAACTATGAATTTTCTGATGACAAAATTCATTCCTTAAACTCCAGTATGGATAAATAATCCATTAAAAACATTTTCAGAGCAGCAATTCGTTCTGCATTTACACTGTGCACTCATTTACTTTCCATTAGTTTTGTTAGGTAGGCCTGTATGTTCTACGCCTAAGTTTAACAATCTTTTAACCTTTTCAGATTAATAAACTTTAATTTTAAACTATATTATACCACGGATTAT
Organism: Myzus persicae; assembly: GCF_001856785.1. Taxonomy (NCBI): domain Eukaryota; kingdom Metazoa; phylum Arthropoda; class Insecta; order Hemiptera; family Aphididae; genus Myzus; species Myzus persicae. The sequence continues at coordinate 6,475 of NW_019101718.1, read as the reverse complement.
ATTAATGTATAATCTGTGCTTTTACCATGAATGATAAATCAATATTCATTCAATGTAAATTGATATACGTGTTGTCATGATGATCAAAGTGTGTAGAGTAAAAATTTACACTTAATAAACTTATAACATAGTGATATGTAACTCATCAATAATTATAATATGTTTATTAACAAAAATCATTTATGACACAATGAAAATTATTTTCATTTTATTAATGTCAATCAAAGTGGCATATTTATTTAAACCTCTTGGGCTAAATTCGACTTATAACAGCAACACAGGACTTGTGTTTAATGGTCAAAAATATAATCCTGAGGAATATCCATACGTAGTAACTATTAAAATAAATTCACGTATTAAGATGACACATGGGATTTGCACAGGTACTTTGATAAAACCATTGTACGTACTAACTGCTGCCCACTGTACGTGGGATACAATACCATCACAGTACCAAGTGAGTATACGTTAGCAGTATTTCTATTATAATTAACGAACTATAGTCCAGAAGTATTCAAACTGCCCGTTGCAGCTCCTATTGGTGTAGTGAGAGTTGGCTAAGGGAGCTGCATCAAAGAACCAGAAACCGAAATTTATGTAGGTGATAGCCAATATAGCCATAGATATAAACTTATAGTGAATATAAATATTATCATTATAGCGATTATGGACACGATAACGAAACACACGTGATAATTTCAATTAGTTTCATTTCTAGTACTAATATAATATCTGTAAAATATTGTGAACACACCTTAGCCCTTAGGGCCACGGAATGAAAAAATTTGAATACCTCTGAACTATACATTACATCATCCATAAATACAAATTTAAATACATGGTTACTAATGTTACAATGTCTATGATTAGGTATATGCTGGACCTATTTTAGACCCTGAAGATTTTGGACGGGTATCCAAAATCCACATTCCCAAGAAATATAAAATACACAGGCTAAACAGTAAACCTAGGACGGGAGACATAAGTTTGCTTAAAGTAAGGTCTTAGAGTGCTATTTTTTTGTTAAACAATGAATATTGGCTGTTTGCCTGTTTATCCGTATTTAGCCGTCCATAAAGAAATTACACTCTTGCAAGCAATAGCATAACCAGAGTTAACCTCCAACTACTCCATATTGTAGTCATGTTTACTGTACGACAGTGGTCATCAAACTATGGGTCACAACCCAATTTTGGGTAGCGTAAAGATTTAAGATTGAGTCGCGATAACTGTCTTAGTCTACTGTTTAAAATTTAAAAAATCCAAATTTATATATTTATAAACCTCTATGTATAAAAGAAAGTTACTTTAGCAATCATAAACGCAGAGCCGAACCTATTTCAGTTATCGAATTGAAATTTTGAAGATGGATTTAAAATATAATGTCAAGTTACACTAAGAATGGATTTTTCAAAATTTTGATTTTAAAGGGTTGAAATCTGCAAAAATAAATTGTTTACTTAGAGTTTTATGGAAAACACCGAATACCTCAATTATACGAATGGGGTTAACAAAAAAAAAATAATACTCTGCTTATCGATATGCGATAAACTTGTTTAAATATACAAATTATAATAATAACTATTGAATCATTTTTTAACAACAATATAGAATCATCAGAATCATTTGTAAATATTATTATTATTATAATTATAATTATTTTTTGAAAAGATTTTTTGAAATTTGACCTCGAAGGGGATAAAACGGGTTTTTTTATATAGCTATATATAATACAATGGCAACGCCGTGACGGGACAGCTAGTATTATATTATGGGTATAAATGTTGGGCATGACTCAAAAAAATTATTTCATATGACATCGGATAAAATAATTTTAGAGTAAACAATACAATTCAATTTTATATTTGTAGAATTTAAGAATGGTACTTAAAGCTGGGTAAAATAACGCGAGTTATCACTAAGCCTTAATCGATAAAAAATTCGGTTATTTATCTATAAATTGGATATATTATTTTCATAAATTACTGCTTTGTCGTCGTGTTCAGAGTGAATATCGATGTATTATAAATTATAAATGTTAGTTGCGTTCAGTCTAGTGATCTAGCCGTATTAAAGAAGTGTGGTCTAAGTTCTTTTTCCTAACATATAATTATTTTGGATAAATTTGTTATTCGGAAAAGTGGCGGTAGAGTGGGTGATGAAAAGGCTTACATATCTCATTAATTTTCGTTTGTATTATTACGGGGACTTTTTTTCTGTATCATAACATTTATATTTTTTTTGTTATTACATAAAATGACATAATAAAAATTATATAGAAAAATTTTAATTTTAATTTATTCTGTTATAAAAGCATTTCTATAACGGTATACCAAGACATTAAGCAATTTTAACTTTTTTTGGGTTAACAAAGCTGGCATTGATCGCATTAACTGTGTAGTAAATAAAATCTGTCAAAAATCGAGTTTGAAGACCACTGATGTACGGGATGTAACTGCAAATGACCTGACGAAGTAAAAATTAAAAATGGATACTAGTTTAAAGAATGAAAAAAATTATGAATATTATATGGACGATAATTAATTAAAAATTAACTTATGTTACCAAAAATTATATTTTGAAAACAGTTATTACGTTAGCAAACAGAAGAATTAAAAAAAAAAATTGTTACAAACTAATCAACTGAAATAATAAATAAACCTTCTTGGATAAATAATTATTTCACTCCTGAGTTCATTTTCAAATAGTAGCATAATTATAGGTGAAGGAGATATGTGGGCTGGACTCCCCCCCCCCACAGGTATTTCTTTTTGGAATTGATTGCCGTATCAATCTAATTTTTTTAACCATATTTAAGTACTTATTTCACTATACATATTACAATTTACAGGTATTAAGTAATATAGTTTATTTTATAGGAATAATTTATGAAAATCTGAATCCCCTATTCTAGCCGTATAAAGTACATAACTAAAATAATGTTACTGCGTAATAAACACTTATCACTATTGCACAGATATATTGAAATGCGGCATATACCATTAATGCAGCTAGCTTTCAAGCGATTATTGTAAATTTTTTTGTAAACCTATGTACTTCACCGAGAACATCACATGAACGATGATCCAATCAGAATTTGTCGGTCATATTGCTCTGCCACACTCTGTACCTAACTACCAAGGGTGGACCGAGATCCATTCTACGCACTATTATTGAAAAAAAATCGGTCCTATATCCTATTAAAACCTACAATTTTAGACTTTGGTACTTCACCAATCACAATGATAAATTAATAAACGGGTGATAAATGTATTTAAAATTAAAATTTGTTTGAGGCAATATTAATTGTTTATTATTTATATTGTATTTAAAATCGTTAATCATAGATGATATCTAGAGTACAATGCCTTAAAAAATGCATTTTAACTGCAACAATGTCCTCAAAAATGACCAAAAAATTGTTTTAACATTTCTTGAATATGAACAAAAACATGAACTTAACGATTTAAACTCGATTATCATGTAACACCGGCTAACCAATTAGTTGTTAGTGATTAGTTTATAAAAATCATAACTAGTACAATCAACGTATGATGAATAGTTGAAGCGTAAATTTTGAAATTCCCAATTAAATTAAATCCAAAATATAAATATCTGTACATAAATCATGTATAAACGTGCAATAAGAATCAATAAAAATTACTTGAAAATTATAACGATTATTGCTGAATAAACACTAATAAAAATGCAAAAAAAAGTTAAATAGTTTTAAATTCTTTGATGTACTAGTATGAAAGGGATTTTGTACTCGAAAAGCATTGGCGGGAAGTTTCCAAAAAATAATGCATTTTGCATTTAAGTACGGACCCTATATGGTTATAACTGAAAAGCATTTAAGGTTGAGTTGAGTGGAGTGGATTATGTTGGTTTACTGCAAAGGTGTACTAAATAGATTAATAGAAGAGGTCCTACAAAAATTGTCAACAGTAATAATATTATACCATGTGGATTATTTTGTACCAGCCCGGGGTACATTAGATGACTCCGGCCCACTGTGCAATTGCACAGTGGCACAGTGACCCAGTCTAACTACAGTACCTATATGGGTACTACATATAATATAGAGTATCGTGTGTAACCGAAATTCTTATAATATAATCAATATATTATGTATATGCCAAATACCACTCGCTCACTCACTCATTTATCGTTACATTTCAAAAACTACAAAACATATGGACTTGAAAATGGAATAGTAGTTCCTCCTAATGATCTATATATGCAATAAGAAAGGATTTTATAATATTCGCATTTTGAAGAGGTAATTGTAGAAATTACTATTATTATTTTCTTTTTTACGAATGGTTACCATTTGTTACTCAAGCAGATCAGATACAAGCATACATCAAATTGTCATGCTTATGACCTAGGATAAAGAATTATATAATATATATATATATCATAAAACCAAAAGTATGTGTGCAGCATATATTCGTTCAAACGTGTCAATAACATTGGTTCATTGATATGCACATCTCTGTTTATGAATTCTGGTTACTCATATGCTATTTGAATGTCTCATTTGCAGTAATATATATTACTTCTAAAAAGTTACTGCTATATAAATCAATAGCGTTTTATCCTTGCTACATAAATATTTTGATTCTTCATTAAGTAAATTGAATGTTATTATGTTTATAATTTATAACATACTATTAAAGGTGGGCACTATTAATTAACTATTCTACTGCATAATATACCAAAATATTTACTTCATGTACATACTCGTATTTTTGCATTTGAATATATTATGATACAGTATTAGTATTATTATTTTATTCAGCTTAAACGCCCATTCAAAAATGTTAAGAAATATATACAAATTGGTGGAAACAAAAAAGAATTTGCAGACCTCAACGCCATAGAATGTATTTTAATTGGATTTGGTGGTATGGATACAAAGGGCACATTAAACCCAGCAGGAGCTATGATGACCACTAAGGTCAGACATGGTCAAGCAGCTTGTAAAAATCCTAATAAGTAATAAACACAAATAATTCAGTTATTATTTGTGGATCTTATAACTGATGATTACATTATCTGATTATTTTTTTAGCATGGGCACAAGGTGGGCAGAATATTTATGTGCGATTACCCCATTCCCGTCGATGGTATGTAAAGGAGACAGCGGTGGTCCAATGATTTGCAATGGAAAGCTCTATGGATCATGTAGTTATTATTATAATTACTCAGCTCCGGACATAAAAGGTGCTGATAGCATGATGAGATGTGGAGGTCCTAATATGCAGACTGTACACGTGTTCCTAAGCTATCATTCAAAATGGATAAATTCTATAATAGAAAAGAAAAAGAAAAAGAATTCCGGGAGTATGCTTAATGCACACCTTACATTGCACACAATCATAGCACTATTAATGTATGGAGTGTTGACTAGTATTTTAAAATAACAAAATGTAAGACATATTTTTATCAAACAAAATCGTGTTTTCAAGACGTATTTGTATCAGTCTGGTCCAGTAATTTCTAGGTCTTACTTATTAATTTGAAACAAAATGGGTACTTACTACCTTTTTTTATTCTGTTACCTAAACGTAAAATGTAAAAATTAGCTGCATAGTTAAATACAATATATAGTCAATATATCATATTAGTTCCTACCTTATTCTGTATGAATTAATAATGTATGGATTGCAATATGATATACATTGGTCTTGAGTGTTATCCGTTTTAAAACAGCGTAATTTTTCTATGTATCACATGAATATCGATTACCCAGAGAATTCAAAATGTAGAAAATACGTGCGTATCTTAAAATCGTTAAATTTGAAGACTGATATATTTAGCTAGGTCACTCATAACTAGGTTTGTCCGGTCAAAATCCGAAATATGACATTTTGCCCAAGGGTTGTGGGCAGTTCTCGTTTTGCCTGGGCGTTTTTTTTCCCTGAGACTTGCCCGATTTCGACTTTTGCCTGTAACAAATATATATATTATGATATATTATAACGTGATATATTATAAATGAATTCGTACACATAGGAACGACAAAATGCGCAGTTCTTAATTCATAACGAACAGAATATTACTTTTTTTACAAGTACCCAGGCATGCAGCACACTATAAAATGCACTCACATACCTTGTGCTGAAAAATCTCAATTAACACAACACATGTACCTATATTACTATATTAGGTAACGTACATGTCCCCAGCCCCACCCAATAAAAATGTTTACATTTTTTTCAACTCAACATTTAGCAGAATATATAGATATATATAGATATATATAGATAGGCAAAGTAAAACAAAACGAATCTTATTAAAATGCTTGAACCATAGGCGTGCGCAGACTTTATTCGCAGGTTATGCAATAAGGAAAATAGGGCCCCCTCACAAATTCTAATCTTTCCTTAATTTATTCTAAAAAACAATTCTAAGCCGTTAAACATTTTTTTTAACACATATAGGATTCAATTTACAATCTAAGTTTTTG